>NW_026542595.1:165350719-165701411 GCF_028750875.1 Macrosteles quadrilineatus | reverse complement strand
CCAACACGCATTCTTATAAGTATTTTTCTCTTCCTCTCTAATGGAAACGAGATTTTTCAAAGTTGTAGTGATGCCTACATTTTTTGTTCTATCAATTTCTTTTCCGCAAAGCTCGTAGCGAATTTCCTCAAATAAAAATGCAATTGCATTGTTAACAAGTGATACTTCCTGTGATGAACCGTCAGTTTTTTTAGCACTGACCGAACCATGAATGACAATACTACTGTAAAATGGAGCTGTAATTATGTCCTGTTGTAGAAGTGGAATTCTAATTTCATCATTATTATTATAAGTAGTAGATGCGTATGGTTGGTGAGTATGAAATTCCATACTGGTGATTAAATCATCGTATGCTGCTGCTTGACCTATCTCTAACAGAGCCATTTTTTATTACTTTGAAGCCGAGAGAGCGAAGAAAATTTATATTTTTACAAGTTAATCCTTTGGATGTCTGGTTACTACTAAATCGTCGAACTGTAGGTAAATCACTAAATAGCAGACCCATTACTCCGTCTTAGATGGAGCCTTACTGAAATTCTTTCTCCACGAAAATTAACTAATTTACCGTCTTGATCTCTTAGGGAGATTGTCAAGTTGTTTATCCTCTGGCTGATCACTGGCAAATAAATAACATTCCGCGGTATTTCTATTATTTTATAGCCTGGTGGATCTGCAGGATAGAACTCATGTATTACATGGTCCTCTATCCCGTTCAAAAATGAGCCACGTGTAACGTTACAGTCCACCCGTATTGAGTTAACTTTAATTATATCCACAGGTAGCTCCGAGGCATGCTGATTATTAGCTTTATAAATTTGGTTTTTAAATCCAAGTAGTTTTCCCAAGGAGTGGTCCTTTTCAAAATCAATGTCTTCTGAACAAAATAGCTCTGCTTTTAAAGTATTATTATTAGGTTTTAATGTAAACTTTACTTTTTTTGGCAGTTTAGAAATTATATATTTTTCAATATCCTCAATTTCGTATGAACCTTCTGGTATAGTGATAACTTGATCTTTACTATAATAAAACTTGTTATTTACATTATTTTCTATGTTTGGTATGGAATTATATGTAGTAAGTTCTATTAATCCTAGTTCCCAATCCCCACTAGTAACATCAATAGGAAATGAAAGCTCGTGTGAAAGCACACTGGTTACCCCGGTAAGACTAAACATCGTTGCAGAGAAACTTTAAACACAAGTGACCGCAGATGACTGAGTTGAAACTTTGCTCTCTTTTGTAGTTATAGTGTATTTCACAATCCTCTAGGTACCTGATTAGTTCCCTCGGTGGTTTTAAATTTCCAAAACTATCGTAGTAATAAACTGTTTTATCATCTTTTTTATAGCATACCCAGTGTGTTCCCTGGCCAAAATTATCATCCAAGTTTACAATGGCTGATTCGTGCTTTTTAGGCAAATTTGGTAGTTTATCCCTCATAAAAACCCCTCTAAAATTTGGAATTTTTAACAATTTTACATACTTAAATAAATCATAATTAGTAAGAGGTTTTAATGGTACCGAGATGCTTTTTTTTTATTACCCTTTCGTTTATTTTTACGTTTACCAGCACCTTCCTTTCTATAAGGTCTGAGGTATAATCCTTTTCCTTTTAATCGCTTAACACTGCGCTTCTTTCGCCGACCTCCCCCAAACTTAGTTTTCGCCTTCATTGCGGTTGTAACAGCCCAAGCTGAGGCTTTTTCACCTACCGACGAGTCTGAAGCTTTAAATCTTTGCCAAGCTCGTTCTGCAAGCTCCTTGTCCGCTTGTCTCCTACGCTCAGAATCTTTGTACCTCGAATACGCAATATCGTGGGACTTACACGCTTCGTCTAAACCGTTTATTCCTTTATCTCCTTTTGCCAACCTTTTGGACAATTTTGTACCCGGCCCACAATAATTATACCCCGGTAAATGCAATTCGACAGGTAGTAAGTCGATAGCTTTATTAAGAACGGATGAAACAATATTACCACCCCGTTTGATCGCCTGTTTACATCTGAAGTTTTTAGTCTTGGTCTTGGCCATTTATGGCAAATGCTTGAGAGACAGCTATAATTATGACCAGTATCGTTGATGGTTGACAAGTAACTAAGGTGTGTTATCGTTTTTTTCTATATTTGACATAAATGGTTGCACACGTGCAAGTATGCTTTCCTCGAGAAATTCAGGCAATACTGTCTCCTCCACCTCCTCCTCCTCCTCCTCCTCATCACCATTATTTTTCGGCTGGGATGCATCTTTAGTTTGTGGTTGGGTATCATCATTTTGGTGTGCGATAGCTATATTTTCTGTGGGAGAGGAATTATCTTTTGGTGATAGTTTAAATAGTTCTTCCCAATCTATGTAATCGTCATCTGTTTGTACAGTTGACCTTCCAGTTTGTTTTCTATTGATATAGTTAAAAACATAAGTTCCAAACTTCCTTAGGTTTTTCTCATGTTCAGTTTTGTTATCTGTTATAAGGCTTTCACATTTTGTTAGCCTAGTTTTCAGACCATCAATTTCTGATTGTAGCATGGATAAATCAGTTCTTAATAATGTCACACTTTCTTCACAAGCTTTATCCACATAGAATTTTGTTGCTGCATCATCAGAAACACTTGGAGCAGCTAAACTATTGATCTGCTTATTCTGTGCATTATAATTATTTTTAGTTAATTTCAGACTTAGTTTGTTTAGGGTACGCAGATTAACAGCATCAGTTGGTACTTTTGGGTCAGCCAATTGCCATATTCTCCTATTTTGCATATCATATTTACCTTCAGAAAAGGGTACACTTCTATAATCAACATATGATTTTGTAGCTGCATCAGCAGCTTGTAATGGAGAAGCCAAGTTACATAGCTTTTTATTTTGCATATCATAATCACCATCTGGTGTTAAATTAAAACCTTCCCCTTTAAGCCCTTTAAGGTTCTTGCTACTACTAGCTTTCAAACTACGTCCAAACTTGTCAATAGTCATTATAGTAATGCTTTATACCTACTGTTTCCAGCTCCTTTTATGTACCCTGCCTCTCTTAGCTCCTCCACAATACTTAGTATCTCATTAACATGTACTCTGTTTCCAGCTTCTGTTGACATAGCTATGTGTCTTAATCGGTCAACTAGCTCATTAACGTCATCCCAATGTATGATATCACGTGACTTTAAGGACTTCCATAACATTCCTTTACCTTTAGCTTGAGAGATTAAAGGTCTAATAATCTTCATATACTTTGTACCTTTGTTTGATTTAATTTTTCCATCAAAACTATAACCCTCCTTATGAGCGTTTGTAGTAATAAGAATACTTTTGTAAGTTCTTAAATCATTATCATTATACATGGTACTATCAGGTAACCTTTTAAATATAAGTTCATACAATCCATTAGATTTTCCATAGTTTACTGCACCAATCTTTATATTACCTTTGTCATCAAAATCCATAACTTTTTCACCAATCATAAGTGTGTCATTCTCGTAGCGGGGTCCGTAAATATAGTCAATTTGCTTTTTATTCGTAGAATCTTTAATAAACATATACATATATTCCTTTGTAATAGGATTTGTAAAGTATTCATTTATATATTGAGTGGTGGATGCCAGTTTCTCAGGAGACGATACCAATTCCGACAAATCTTTAACCTTTGGTGTTGACGTACCAGATGGAAGGAATTTGTCATCATCACTTTCAGATTCAGTTAGATCATAATTTATTGGCTCTTCCTCCATAGGTTCTTCCAAAGGTTCTTCCATTTTAACACTTTCCTGCTCAGTTTTTATATCAAGATTATTTGCTGTGTTTTTCCTAAGTTCACTGATTATCGGCTTATACTGTTTTTCTAATAAAATATCACTTTCTTCAGTGCCTTCCTTAAAAGCTCTATACTTTCGTTTAATAGCATTTCTCAGCTCAATTAATTGTGCCTTAACATGTTTACTCTTCCGCACCATAGTGTAGAATAATAAACCCCCAACCGATCCCAGCCCATTTAAGGCAATTCAACCTGCCTAATGAATAGTGCACGCCTCTTATACCTCCGTAAGAACTTAATTATTCTTCTTAGTGAAACCCCAGTGCTAAAGTCTATACCTCTATAGTACTGTTGCATCCTAAAATCAAACCGCGGGATCACATATTGTGTGGTAAAACTTTTAAATACAAAGGTTCGTTTCCATCCATCCCTCCATTGAGGTATTTCTGCTACTGTATATTTATCATTTTCAACAGTTTTCTCCATAAATCTTTTAAGTAATTCCAAAGGTCTAGGTTTATTTATATTTTGCAATAGATAAGAGTTAAGAAGCCAAAATTCACTTGGATTTGACCCTGTAAATGCTCTCCACTGATCAAATAAAACTCTATTTGTCACAGTATACATACCACCGTTTAATGTAATACCAAACTTTTTACACTGATTTGGGAGTGTAGGTAGAGCTTCCTTAAGAAACTCTGTAGTATACAGACCTTGACAGAGATTATTAACACCACTGTACGGTTTGTTTCTAAAAGTCATTGGAACATTATCAGGTACTTTAGAGTATGCAACGTTATAGCTAATGTCGATATAGCATTTTAAATTTAAAGACCTTTTATAGACTGTTAATGGAGACCTTATAGGAATAGTTCGTTCTGTTAGCAATATACATCGTGCTGCATATGGAATCTTACATCCATATTCCAACATTTCATTACATATTTGAGTGAAATTTACACTGCCGTGTAAGTTGCGCAGAGGTCGGACTTTGCCAAATATTTCAGGAAGCGGTCTAAATCTAGATATCATATTTTGTGGGTCTCTTACAGTACAATTGTACATATCCTCATGATATATTACAAATTCTAAGGGGACATTATTTACTTCACAGGAATTTATAAAGTTTAGCCAGCACGCCCTGTTATAAGTTCTTTCGCTAGCAGAAATCATTAGTAAAACTACAGGTGGTATCATGGCAGACCCCTTAGGTTTTTTATGTCTCCAACATCTCCTATTAAACTGATATCCGTGGGGAGGTTTTTTACTACAATAGTTCCCACAAAACTTATTTTTATTCTTGTAATAGTATGAGCATAAGTTTGATTTAACATTATGAAGACGGGTATTAAAACCTCCCAGATCATTATATGTATAGATACGAACCATTATAGCTCTGTCACGAAACTGTCAATTCCTACCCTATACCTTCCCTTATATGGGTCAGATGTTTTATCTATTACCAGAAACCCAAAGTTGTCACACCATGCCTTAGCACAGATCTCTTTAAATTTGTCAAAAGACATATCTGTGGTGACATGATCGTTGAATATATGTTTTAGATTCATTTCGTCTTGTTTAAATAATATAATAAAGTTACTATTGTCCCTTATTAGCTGTTTCGGAATGGCACTGTATGTTTGTCCTAGGTAAAAGGTATCTATATTTTTATGCCTACCCATAGTAAAATAAGCTCTAATATTATCATGCTTTTCACAAGAAATATCATCAAACACCATTATTGAATGTGGTTTAGCCTCGTTAGGGTGTACTACTTTATCATTATCTCCAAACTCAAAATACCCTATTTCTTTAGGCATAACATTTTTTAAGAACCTGTATTTCGATTGATATAGAGACTTTGAAAAAATATAAATGTTTTTAAACCTTAATCCATTTGGGTCAAATAGTAAATTAAACAACACGTTTGTCTTGCCTGATGAGCTTGGTCCTGATATAATACAGCGAATAGAGTCAGGTAATAATGTACCGTGTTTTTTACGATGTGTAACCATGCCTGATCCAATGTATTCATCAAAATTTAAAACAGAAAAATCAACGTCTTGCTTCACAACACGCATTCTGACTAATTACCATGAATTGATAACAGAGAGATATATAGTTTTTGAACCGAGCAGACATCACACCATGTGCTAATTAACAAGTGATATCTCTTCCCAGAAACAAATCTTATCATAACCTATAGTTCAAGGAAGAAGTATTTACGCAAACACCAGAGTTATCACACCAAGTCCTTGGCATCAATCCAAGAGTCATGACTGTTATCATAACCTTTCCACCGAACTAATAATTTAGAACCTTTCTTCCGCAAAACTTTTTCAACCAAATATACATTACCAGTCTTAGATTTACTAATTTCTTCTGAATAAAATCCACCTTTTAATATATCACCTTTAGAGTCTTGCAATATATAAGTTACAGGTTTAGTAGGTTTAATTGCATACACTTTAAAAACTTCATTTGTCCAATTTGGTAGATAACCTTTTTTAAATGTCTTTTTGTTTTTACTAATTCTAACATTATCACCGATTTGAAATTTAGCTTTAGTTTGCCGCTTAACACTTTGTCCGCTATAAATTCTCTTTAATATATTTTTAACATCTTTTTGTTTTACATCCTTTGGTTTCATACCAATAGTCCTATGTTTAGTGTTATTATAGGATTTTACAAGTCCTGATAACAAACTTACCCACTCATAACTACCTCTGGCAGTAAATAGTTTATACATTTTAGTTTTTAAAGTACGATTAAATCTTTCTATGATACTGGCTTTAAGCTCAGAATAGGTATGGTAATGATTTATATCATATTTCCGCATTAAACTGCTGACATGTTTGTTAAAATACTCTTTACCTTGATCAGTTTGAAAGTTTTTCATTTTATTTTTAGCTAAAAAAGGATCTAAAGCTTTAGCTACCTCTGGTCCAGATTTGTCTTTTAACGGAATGGCAAATGCAAACTTAGAAAAGCAATTAATAATTGTCATAATATATCTATAGCCTTTATTAATTTTAGAATATGGCTGCATCTCAACTAAATCAGCTTGGTATAAATCATGCAATCCCTTAAGGGTCACTTTACGTCTAGGGTAGTTTCGCCTAGCAGGTCTATGTAGCTCCTCAGCTATAGCGCTTTTACTAACCATTTCACAAATGAAGTATACAACTGTTTAGCACGGGTTTTTAAAGGTTCTCACACAAATCAGTGACTCTCATTAAATAAATAAATATCAAGCTAGCAATAAAAACAACAAGTACAAATAGTTTGTCAGCTAAAGATTTAATCAGACGAAAACCTGCCAACAACATACTAAATTGTAATGAAGTGTTTAGTTAGGGATTTAGACTGAAATAGGATATTGTTTGCTTGAGTGGGGTTTGAGACCACTCGTGTATACTACACCCAGGTTAAGCATTACATGGCCAGTCCAGCGAAACTGGTAGACGCCTTGTAACACCCTCTCCCTTTTTAGCAAACAAAAAGAAAGAGAATTTCAAGTTACTTTTTTTAGAAAACTAAATGTTTTCTAAAAAAAATAACAACAAGTAACAAAAGTAAAAACATTTAGTTTTTACATAATTTACAAGTGGCTTTATGGAAGATGAATAAAGGAGCCATGCAAATGCGGCATGTTTCTTTTGGGGTTTTAAACTTCAGATACGCAAAGCTACCTCTTCGCCTTAAGTGAGAAGGAAGACCAACCATTCTTCCACAGGTAGTACACCAACTTCTAGAGCCTCGTAAAGACTCATAGTAGTTTAGGGTTACGTAACCGCAGTTTTCCTTGTGATAGTTCAAAACATCCTGCCTTAGCGTTGATGGAAGATCAACACATTCTTTTACATAAGGTAAAAGGATGGCGTTTGAGCAAATTGTTCTAATTGAAAGCTCAGACAGAGACAACATGATACGGTGGAGACCAGAGATAGAATGATACTTTGAACTTTGAATCTCAAATTATTGTTAAATATCCATCGACCAATCACAGCCCCGCACTCTTATTTACAACCAATAGGATTCAAGCTTATTACGACCAATCAGAGAGCAGTATTTTACTTGTTTTAAATTTTTCCCACCGGACTGAAATACCAACCTAAGGTCATTCAACTATGTCCTTCATTCATACACACACTCAGGTTTACAGGCCTTTTAGTCAGCCGTGCCATTGACCTTCATTCACAAATTTGTGGCAAACGCAGGAAACTCATTGTTCTATGGTTTTTAGGCCAACCTGCCATCTACGTATGGATTTATGGTGTTTTAAGCCAACCATTACGTAGGTGTCTGTCCACAAACAGGAGGTTTCATGGTTAAGCCTTACTAACTCCCACATTCACACTCACATTCAATGGGGTTTTTATTCATTTAAAACAAGTTTTACTATATTTACAAAATTATAAGACGTTATGACATTATTAAAATGTGATTCAAAATATATACCAAGATTTAACATGGTTTCTTTTGCTTTATTTAAGATGTTTATCCCATTAGGGACAGGAAATCGTATAAAACACGGCACAAACCCATCACTTTTAGCCTTTTTTACAGCTGTTCTAAAATGTCTTTTTTCTGTTCGAATACACTTGTATTCGTTCTCACTCCCTCCAGTTTCTCTAATCAAAACACAGAGAACGTGTTGAAGATTACTATCACAAGGAAACACGGTTACCTTACCTGACTGTTCAGTTAAAATTGCATTCAAGGATTGATTTTCTTTAGACAATAAATCATTTGATGTTTTAAAGTCTGTATTTATTTGAGCAAGTTGACGATTGGATTCATTAGACTGAGTAAGTAACTGTAATAATGTATTTTTTTCAGCTACAAGTTTGTATTCTCCATACTTACGTACAGAGGGCAACACTTTTTCAAACACCCAGTCCTGGAAAGTCTCCGCAATAGGGAGTTTTGATTTCAATATTAAAGAATACAAACCCGGTTCATTAATGTAAACCGTATGTGGTTGATTGTTAAAAGGGAGCGGCATTTTACCGCTCCTTATAAATGCATAATTTTTTTTATATTTATCTTTAACATGGGCTTTAAGTGCATCTCGTGATCTAGAATAGCCTAAAATATCAGCAATTTCCTTACCTTTAAACCAAGGGTTATCATCAGAATCAAATAATACAGACACATGCCGGTCATTAAATATATAAGAAGTAAGATGAAACATTTTCACAAAAAATGGGTTATGTCAGAGTATGTCTGATCAGCATGGGATCAAATAAGAGAATGACGGTGACAAACGTATCACTGTCTGGTACCCTTGGTCACGTGATTCATACAACAGACCAGTCACTTCGGTTCTTACAAATTTTTAATTTACATTCACACAGCGGTTTAGGGAAACATTCAAGACAGATATTTTGCAAATCATCCCAATAAAACTGTAAGCATTTGTCCTTACAGCAAGTAAAACAACTTCGAGTTTTATATACTTTAAGTTCAACCAATTTAGGTACTGGGGCTTGGTAATTTTTACAACGACACATACAATAACCAAAACTTTCACATTTTCTACATGCTATCCCATCAACATGAACCGAAGGGGTTACAAAACATTTGTTCTCGCAACAATAACGGTTCATTGTTAACACTTTCGCTTCCAAACAGAGACTAAATATTTAAGAAAGTTCCCAGAGTCACGCGGCATTAGGAGGGGGGAGGTCTTATCATCCAACCTCTCTTAGTCAAAAAGATGGATACAACACAACAGTATGTTGTTAGGACTGGTGGGTAAGTTTTTGTTTTTTATATCCATAGGGTAAGGTACCATACTCACCCTCATGCTTCCTTTTAGGTCCTGTAATTTGGAAAACTTTAGTTTCATTTATGGTAACGATGTTCCGGTCTTTAGTTCTGCGAATTCTAGATTCGTTAATTTCTATTTGTCGTCTAGTTTCACTAAGGACCATTTCTTTTAATTTTTCAAAGTTGAGCGTTTTGGAAGTCTTAAAATTGAGTGTGAGACCCTTAATTTTGCAAACTGGGACCAAGATCTGCTTATTTGTTGACCAAACAAGATACGCGTAGGTTTTTGGACCCCCAGAAACAAATTCTACTATAAAAGATCCAGGTCCGTACTCAGCCAGCTCATCGGTCATTTCACCAAGATAATCCCCTGTAGGAACTCTGTACAAACCACCCTTATATACATATAATACAGAATCAGTATCATAATACAATACCTGACCACCAAGGGCATCTAGATGCTCATAGAGCTTTAATCTCGCTTGAGCTGTAGTGTATGCAGCTATCACTACGTTTACATTAGTCAAAGGTTCGCCTACTTCTTCTAAGTACTCCCAACTCACAACCACAACATCATCATTAACAATCTGTATTCTATTTACATCTATTTCCGGTTTGGTAAGCATTTCAAATAGTGTTTTTGAATCTCTAATAATTATAGCCTTGGTTTGGTTTTCCCTCTGTCCAAATTTACCCCAAAATGAATTAAGCATTAGTTTGGCTAATGATCTCAACCCCCCGTTCTTTGTTATTTTACTTTTGTCCAATCTGATACCTTCATGCCTAAAATAATCTTCAATATATTTATCTTTGTCATCTTCAGTCTGACACCAGCCAGGGTACCCCGAAGCTTCCTGTTTCATCTTTAAAAATTTATTAATAAAATCTGTAAACAAACCCCCGTTTTCATATGTGGCTACCTCATACTCCCACAGCTCATACATATCCAAAACTACATAGCCCTTTTCCACTGCCCTTCTGATTTCATCCATAGTCCAAGTTCCTATTAAAGCTCTATCTCCACTTTCATGTTCACATTCACCCTGATTTTGAGAATTCCCACAGGTGTTGCATAGGACAAACATCAATTTATTGTTTATCTTTGCCGGAAGGACAGGATGGTAAAGATCCCTTGGTGGTAGCACTTTACACTTAAGCAGACCATCTACATGTAAGCCTCGCTGTCTGCACTCATTATCTCCCACATAAATCGTAGGATGACCAATAGGATACTTACCATACTTACATACATATGGGTAAAGAGAGCAAACATCAACATATTCAATGGTTTCCCCTTTCCCACACTTGTGGTAAGTTTTAGCATTACCTGTTCTGCCTCCAAAGAAAGACTGTCTAGGGTCCAAAGGAAGATTATTAAGAATAGGGAGTGTTTCCAAGTGTTTTAGATTTCGGTCCTTTTTTAACTTACGAAACTCACACTCCCACATCTCAACTACTTCATAGTCATTAAACTTAGCAATTTTAGATTTGGTCCTCTCATATCTCAAGTGAAGCGAGTCAGAGGGATCCTCCTTCAGAGGAGCATCTCTGTTATAAGGATAACATTTGGAGCATCCGTGCCAATAGCACCCGTGAAACTCATAGATCCTTTGTCCATCAAATCCATCAACTTTCAAACCAGAAATACTAATCTCCTTTCCACGCCCCGCATGTTCTATCCTCACTTTACGGATTTCCTCCTCAAAACTTAACCATTGGATAGCTATAGCTGACTGATTATTCACAAAACGATAGCCGTTCTTAGGAATAAGTCCAATCGTGTTTGGTTTCAAAAAGTTTCTACGAAAGGCCAAGTTACATGCACTAGCAATAGTTACAGCTTCCAAAAAAGGATCAACATTACACTCTTGGAGGAATATTGTCCTGAACTTAAGACACGCTTGTGCTAGAATTTCCACATCTGAGATGCAGTATTCTAAGATCTCCTTTTTAAAGTCAAAAGCATAATTCTCAGCCACTCGTTCATCATACCACTTTTCAAAATCCCTGTAGGACTTTTCAAACATAGTCTCTGGACAATAGTACTGTTTGTCAGGCATCGGGCCTACATAGTTTTGATTGGCAAGAGTGTTAAATAAATGGGGGAAGTAGCCTTTCTTTCTTTCAGGAGGCAGATCAAAAGCCTTAGGGAGTGCAGCGAGGGCCATGGGGAAGTAACTTAGCGAGTCCACAAACCTCACGTTGTCCATTTCCATCAAAATAATTTTTGTACCCCTCATGATCAGTTCAGGGGTGAATTTTGTTCGTTCAAGCATATACTTAAGCAAAAACTGAAAATCAAAACCCTGACCATTATGGGCGATTACACAAACATGTTTAAACTGTTTACGGGTTTCCATTACATAGTTCATAAATTGGGTAACCGGGTTAGAGTTGAAGACTCTCGTACGGTTTTTACAAGCAATACAAAATTTAGCCTCAATACATTGGTAACAATACTGTTGTGAAACACACAAGTTAACTTTATGTTCTTTCTGGTCAGGATCAGTGGAGAGTGGCTCATCTTGACGGGTTTCCAAATCAAAAAATATATACAGATAACCTTTAGATGTAGGTTTACCCTCGTTGGGTTTCATGTAACATTTATGATTAGGATCCTGAAAAGATTCACAAGGTTTACAATAAACCTCACCACACTTATGAGGTGTAGGTCTTCCCTTAATCATAACCAACTTATCACAATCAAGACACTTTTTCACTTTTTTACATTTATCAATTTTGTGGGCTATGAAACACCTTTGATTTCTTAAAATAATATTACATTCTGGACAAGTTACTCCCCCATGTTCTAACTTACAAGGAGGTGAGATGGTCAGACAGTAGCAGCAAATATTGGAACATCTATGTTCAGTTTTATGATCATAAGGGACATGGCAGGCTTCACAATAATATTTACAAACAAAAGCAGCAGTTAGACTGGTAATGACATTGAAATGACCGTTACAGAAAATCAAGTTAATTTTAGATTTAGCATTCTCTGGACGACCCTCAAAATACACATCACGCCCTTTCCTATCATAATTGTAAACAGTGATTTTATAATCGGTCAACAGATCTTGAAACCTTTCTAGTTCAAGAATTCCAGCACCATTCTCAGGCATTTCTACCCTAGCCCTCCGGATGAGCTCTTGCGCCATCACTGTCTGCCTTTTCCTATCATCTTGGCGAATCGCTTTATATAGAGGATCTTTAATTGCATGAGCAACAGCTACCACCAAGGCACGAGGGAGACACAAATTATCATTATTTTTTATCACAACAATTCCAGTCCTAGCCTTACATTCCTCATCAAAAGTATTATACAATCCAGGTCTTTTACGGGTACCCGAACCTACAGGGAGATTCACTCGCGTACACTCGACTTTAAAGGTATCCGTTGACTTGATAGATTCGGAATTACTTTGTACAATACCCCCAAAAATCTGCCACAACACATCTTCGTCAATTTCCCCAGCAGGTCGAAACGCTACATATCCATCTTTACCTTTAAGATTAAGGCTTTGAAGGGTAAACCCGAGCTGGTCATTATCATGGGCTTGATCTTTCATCTTTTTTACAATGGAAGCAAATCCCTGTCTAAGCCAATCAAACTCACTAGTTTCAGGAGGAGGATTAGAAAATTTAAATATAGTCTTGGTCCCATAAAGTCTAAATTTCTTAACATAGGACTGGTCCTCACTAATAGTTTCAACTGGCTCAACAGCAGAAGCCATTACAACAAATATTAAGGAAAATCTAAATATCACTACTATTTACAAACATAATTAATACACCATAAAAGAAAACTTAATATTACTACTCACAACGATAACCTTTTTACAGAAGAACACTACACACAATTCAGCAAATGTCACAGAGCAAAAGAACTACACCTATAAACACCGCCAAAGTAAGAGTGAACCAGGATTTTTAATTCTCTCACAGATATACCCTTCAACCAATCACAGATCACCTATTTATATCCTATCAGGTACAAGCTTATTTCAACCACTCACAGAGCACCTGATTCAAATATTTTTGTCTGTTAGTTTCAATACAACTGTCACTTATTTATAACCAATCAGGGACGAGCTTATTTTCAACCAATCAGAGAACGCCTAATTCAAATATTTTTGTCCGTTAATTTCAATACCACAGTCACTTATTTATAACCAATCAGAAGCGAGCTTATTTTCAACCAATCAGAGAACACCTGATTCAAATATTTTTTTCCGTTAATTTCAATACCATAAAAGATAATTCATAAATCATAGAGGAACACCAAAGAAGTAATTAAATATTATTAAATTTATATTAACATAAGAGTACACAGTCTTCAACCCTTCCAAAAACAACAGTCCCACCCCACCCCCCAACTCCAACACCCACCCCCAACACTAAATCCACCCCTTAAACCACCCCCAACACTAAATCCACCCCTTAAACCACCCCCTACTCTAAATTCACCCCTTAAACCACCCCTAATCCAAAAACCACCCCTTAAACCACCCCCTACTCTAAATCCACCCCTAAAACCACCCCTAATCCAAAAAACCACCCCTAAAACCACCCCTTACGCAAAAACCACCCCTAAATCAACCCCTTCAATCCACCCCTAGGCAACACGCAACACACCAAAACTACCCCTGCTAGATCGGGGGACATTCTACTCCTATGAACGAAATAACGACTAAAGCGGGATTACGTTAGCGTTATTTAAAATAGTAAGGAATAGCTAGGAACGGAATAACTACTAACGCGGGATTACGTTAGCGTTATTTACGATAGTAATGGATAGCTAGGAGCGGAATAACAACTAACGCGGAAATACGTTAGCGTTATTTACAATAGTAATAGATAGCTAAGGACGGAATAACAACTAACGCCGGATTACGATAGCGTTATTTAAAATAGTAAGGAATAGCTAGGAACGGAATAACTACCAACGCGGGATTACGTTAGCGTTATTTACAATAGTATGGATAGCTAGGAGTGGAATAACTACTAACGCGGGAATACGTTAGCGTTATTTAAAACAGTAAGGAATAGCTAGGAACGGAATAACAACTAACGCGGGAATACGTTAGCGTTATTTAAAATAGTAATGAATAGCTAGAAACGGAATAACAACTAACGCGGGAATACGTTAGCGTTATTTAAAATAGTAATGGATAGCTAAGGACGGAATAACAACTAACGCGGGAATACGTTAGCGTTATTTAAACTAGTAAGGGATAACTAGAAGCGGAATAACAACTAACGCGGGAATACGTTAGCGTTATTTAAACTAGTAAGGGATAACTAGGAGCGGGATAACAACTAACGCAGGATTACGTTAGCGTTATTTAAAATAGTAATGGATAGCTAAGGACGGAATAACAACTAACGCGGGAATACGTTAGCGTTATTTAAACTAGTAAGGGATAACTAGGAGCGGAATAACACCTAACGCGGGAAAACGTTAGCGTTATTTAAAATAGTAATGAATAGCTAGGAACGGAATAACAACTAACGCGGTAGTACGTTAGCGTTATTTAAAATAGTAAGGAATAGCTAGGAACGGAATAACTACTAACGCGGGAATACGTTAGCGTTATTTAAAATAGTAATGATTAGCCAAGAGTAAGGTATTATGACTAGCAAGTAATTATTAGTAAGTTTAAAAAAACCCGCTCGAAAGTATTTAAAGACAATATAAACAGAATTTAGATTAAGCTAACTGAGTGAATTAGACGAAAAGAAATAAGAATTCAGAGTGAAAGCAAGGATTTATAAATCGCAATAGAAACTATAGTATGGAACAAAGAATATATATATAAGAGTGTCTATACCTTATAGTCCTGCCGTCTACACCTTCGCACTATACATAAATTACCTTTGATGTTGTCACAAGGATTATCCGCCGTAAACTGCGTAGAGCCTCGAGTCTAAGACGCGGCTCGGGGAGAGTGGAGAGGGTAGCGCTCACTGCGCATGACCGGTGGCTGACAGGCCGCGACCTGAAAGTTCACCGTGGCGGGAAATTCAAACCATCTTACGCGCCAACCATTTCATTCATGGCAGTATAGACTTGATTAAATTGTATCTGCTTAGGTTGGTGATAGAAATAGATTACGGTGATTTAAAAATAAGTCAGTTCTCAGTTGTATATGTAAAAGTATTTATTTAATACCATGGAAATATAAAATTTGAACAACTATGTAAAACAATTCATTTACTGCAGTTATTTTTCTCAAAACCAAAACATATACCTATTTTGTAACATGTGAAAAAATAAACATGTTACAACTCAATATTTTCATACACAGTGATGGATGATTTATTTTCATATTGGAAGTATCTTTTTTGAAAGATATTGTCCATTCTTTTTGTTGACAATATACTTATTCATAATAAATGTTTACATGATAGTGTATACAATATTTTCCAGTGCAGCCATCTCAACTAAATTAATTAGGTTGATAGAATAATTTATTAAAGACTACTGGAAAATACAGGAATGATGTATAATGTTTGTACAGTAATATGAGGTGTTGGAAGCTCCGCTACCATGAGTGTGAGGGTGAATTTCCAGATACTGTAGCACGGACACAATAAATTCACGTTAAATTATTGTTATGTACCTTTTTTCATTGTTCATGTAGAATTCACGTGAAAAAAGATTCAAATGTCACACTTGTTCACGATAAAATATCGTGAGAAATAAATAAACTTGAAAATCACTTCAATTTTATTAACATAATTTCACTTTTTTGTGTTTTAAAATATTTTATTAATGCATGAAATAAATGCGATTAACTGTGCAATAGTCAAATTTTTCAAAAACAATTTAGCTACGTGTTTACTCTTTCATATTGTTTAAAATAATAAAAACTTGTCTGATTAAATGTTTTTACAAAATTCAAAGTGAAAAGTAAAGGGCAATGGCAAACTTAGTTTTGGAGAAATGATGTGTAAGAAATGCAAGAATCAAACATTTTCACTCTTCCAGTTTGTATATTTATAAATACCAGTTGTTCTGCCCGTGCCTCACCACGGACGGGGAGAGAACGCAGAGAAGATTTAGTGATTCTTCCTTGCCTCGTAAATGCAAACTGCTGTGTGTGGTTGATTAAGCACTCCCAAGAAGCTAAAATTGTTGGCCCAACGTCTCTGTCGATGGTTGGCCATCGGTATGTTTTGGTACTAAGTTTTACGGTTAGCCAACCAACCAAATTTTAACGAAGGGCCAACCATCCCATTGGACCTAAACATAAAAATACAAAATAATAAAGATTTAGTATGAAAAGCATAATTATTAGTTGAGTAATTAATTAAATAGGTAAAAAAAACAAATTGGAAAAACTAGAACAAATATTTTTGCCCAGACGGGTATCGAACCTGATGCCTTGTCTTTATGAGCCTCTTATCTTACCTTTGAGCTATTAGTGCTTGTTGGTATTAAGAGTTTTCAAGTGGTCAAAGAGTTGCCGACAGTTGCAATGGTCGCAATACTTAAAACATTTTTGATACAACTAAAGTATATAATGTGATTCTGTTATCTGTTTAGGCATCAAGTAGTTGAATTGTTTTGTTTTTCTGGGAGTTGGAGAGGATACTGGCATTTGAATATAGATTATTTAATTACCATTATATTAGTAGTCTATCTATCTATAGGACTATTATCATCGACTATTGGATACTGAAGTAGACTTCCCGTCTATATGGACCAGTTGTACCCAATTTAAAAAAAAAGAATGGAGTTGTGTGAGCCAGTCACAGAATGTTCTAGTGTCTAAAATGCTATTTTATATCTTATTTTTGTTACTGACCTGTTTGTGTTGATGGGTCATAACAGTTGCTAAAACTCATCAAAAGTGATTCCCTAAGTTTGACTTGGTTTAAAAGATTGTGTATTAGGCAGAATTTAGTAATTTAGATCAGCGCAATCTGTAGGTGGCTCACATCAACTACAACGATTTTGATTAAAAAGTTGGCTACGAATTTAACACGAGGAAAGCTATTATAAAGAAGAGGTATGTAGTATGTATCTATGTCCGTGTGTGTGTGTGTGTGTGTGTGCGTGTGTGTGTGTGTGTGTGTGTCTGGATGTGTACAGAGCTAGAGACTACACCTGTGGTCCGATTTCGATTAAATTTGGTATGTAGGTTCTAATCCATGGTATCTCTAGGCGTTATTTCATTTTTTTGAAATTTAGATTTTTAATGGGGATTTTCCCATAAAAACCCATAAAAAACCGGAAAAATCGGGTTTTCTCAAAAATGGCCCGAACGATTTTGATAAATGATTTTAGTATGTTGTAGCCCTTTAAATTCTGAACAAAATGGTACAAATCCCATTTCTGTTAAAATTACGGTTCAAAAGTTATCGTAAGTTATATTATTTTCCCATAAAAACCCCAAAAAATAACGAAAATAGGATTTTAGACAAAAATCCGGTTTTGATTTAACATAGTATGTTATGGTCCTTACAATTTTGATAGTTTTTTTTTCATTTTTTTATAATTTTTATTTTTAATGGGGATTTTCCCATAAAACCCCATAAAATAACAGAAAATCAGATTTTCCCAAAATTGGCTCGAACGATTTTGATAAAAATTTAGTATGTTATTGTCCTTTAAATTGTTAAGAAAATTGTACAGATCCCATTTCCGTATATTTATTCACACCGCTTACACATGATAAAGGTTGTTGACAAACTTATGGGAGAAAGTATGTGTCAGAATGCTGATACCGTTTATTATTAACATTGTAATGCTTTAGCTCTCAATACGAGTTTTGATGATAATTTTACACCTTAGAAGTTAACTCTTCTCCATCGCGAATTATTTGTTATTCTCGCTCTAAATCTGTTAGTGTTAGCGTATTTTAGATTTAAATCGTATATACTATTAAGTAATTAAATATATAGTTTAAAATGAGCTTTTAAGTTTGTTGTTCCTCGGGGTTTCATTAAAGTCTTTCATTGATTTTAGTGCAAACAATGCAATTGTATAAGATGTGCAAATACGAGTCAAGTAGTGAGTAAAGTCTCAAACGAATGACCTTAATTCAATTCTACATTAGAAACTATATTTTTCTTGTTGATGATCACTGTATGTACGTTAGGGACGTTACCGCAATTTCAGAAAAACTTGTAAGAGGCATATAAATACATTCATTACCCAAAATAGTTGGACTCCTGCTTAAAAAATTGAGGTTTTAAAGGAAAATTCTATGACTTGTATTTAATAACTTATTTAATAAAACAAGTGTACATCTATCACGGTTTGGGTTTTGCAATGATTGAAAAATGCTAATTAACAAATTCCCAAAAATTTTTAGAATCGAGGTGCGAAAAAAGAGACCATTACAAAAAATAATTAAACCGTACACCTATTTAACATTTTATACACACGGACTAAACTTAATAACTCTGAGCTACAGGAAGATATCTCACAAAGTTATGAAGGTACAACGTCTAGACATAAATCAATTAAGGCGTAATATTTTGACGTCTCATAAAAACTTCCTGTTAAATCTTGCAGCCTCTACTATTCTTCCTAACTTGATCAACTCTCGTACGATGTGTCTTGATTAGTTCCATAACAGTTTAATGTTGTGTTTCAGATTAACTGAGGGGTTATAGTTTAGTTGATTAAGTGGAATAAACCTCTCAACTGAGGGAAAACAACTTTATTAGTTAATACATCATCATTACAGTGGTTTTTATATCCATTTGAATACTGTGAGACACTGTCTACCAACAAAGTTGGCTTATCAGTTGGTATACCTGTTTTCTTTACTCACTTTCCGATCACCTGATAAGCATGAATAGGAGAGAAAGCCAAGAATATGGTATTACTAAGCAAAGAGTTGAGGTATTATTTAAAATCATAAAGATACACATTAAAGAGTATTTGGGAATGCCAACATCATTGTAATACTATTGATTATTTATATACAGATTTTTTAGGTAAGTATGGACACGATTTTTAAATTTTAACTGAACTTTGAAAACACCATTCTTAACGAATATTTGTATTTTCGGTATGGCTATATTTAAAATCATAAAAAAATTCATGAGTATTTTGTCAGCTATTAATTCAATTTTTATAGAAGCCAAGTGAGGTAGC
This sequence comes from Macrosteles quadrilineatus, assembly GCF_028750875.1. Lineage (NCBI taxonomy): Eukaryota > Metazoa > Arthropoda > Insecta > Hemiptera > Cicadellidae > Macrosteles > Macrosteles quadrilineatus. The sequence continues at coordinate 165,681,781 of NW_026542595.1, read as the reverse complement.
CAATAAGTACTGTAATTAGAAGAGGCAAAAACATATTACACAAAACACTGATATAAAAAATATATTATTTTACACCAGAGAGAAGAGGGTTTGATGACAATAATCAGGATTAATAACATGTGGAACATGCCCCAATAGTCAAATGTGGAATATGTAATGCATGCACAATAATGATAGCACAAAGCTATCTTTATTGTACAGTTTATTTTAACAATGAATCTTCTCTTGATTAAAAAAAATTAAGTGGTTTGAAGCCAATGAGTAAATATTTTTTCATTTGAAAATTACGTGGTATTTATGTTCCAGTTTTTGTTTTGAAAAAAAAGAAAAGATATTTTATTGGCAAAAATAAATATTAAAGTTGGACTATAAACGCTATTATAGGTTTAACTTTATTTCGTATGTTATGTTTTTATGACGTATGTATCCCGATAGTGGCTATGTAAAGTTTTAGGTGTGTTTGTGATGATAAAATGCAAGGGATATACAAATGAATTACAATTTTAGAATGAAAAAAATATGATTTCTTACCAAAAATATAATCGAAAGTAAAAAAAATTAATAAAAGTATAAAAGAAAGTTTTAATAATCTATACATCATTTTGTCTTATTTTTAGGTTAATCTGATTCTTCAATTTCACTTACATTTTGCAAATACTTTTCAGTCATTTCAGCAATGGAAAAAGTAATACTTAAACCAACAGTTTATCCTTGATTATTTAAAAAATGTTAACTGATGTCAAATTGAACTACCATTAACATAAGATGTTACACATCAAAATAGGCCTTAAATAACATACTTAACATACTTAGCATATAATTGCACTATGAACAGATTAATATTTAACGCATCATTTCTTCAATCTAACTTATTTGTAGGTGTAATGGTAATAGGTAATTACCGATAGCTAATTATCTTAAGTAGAGCCTATGTCCGAACAAAGGGCTTAACTATTACTAATTGACAAAGTAACTAATTAGTTAATAGTTGCCACTGTATACGTGTAGCTTAAACTAAATAAACTTCCCAAAAGAATTTTTCAAGAAATTTTTATAAAAAACAATTTGTGAGGATTACAACTTATCCGAGTATACAGGGTGTCCCGGAACTCTCTACCAATATTTTAGGGCATCCTGGGTATGAAACATACCTAAATATCATATTTAAATTGTCCGGAAGTCCTTAGTTACTCACACAGCCGCCATTTTGTTTTTTTCAGTTATTAATTTTTTTCTAAAGAATGGTTAAACATACGAAATGAAAACTTTGCACAAACATTATAGACATCTAGACAAAGCTACAAAAAAATTATGACGATTTTTCAAATTCATAAAACAAAATGGCGGCCATTTACAATTTTGTTTCTTTTTAACTAAAAAACCGTTGATTTTATAAAAATTTTAAATGACCGGCATTTTGTTTTGTGAATTTTAAAAATCGTCATAATTTTTTTGTAGCTTTGTCTAGTTGTAATAAATGTTTGTGCAAAGTTTCCATTTCGTATGTTTAACCATTCTTGAGAAAAAAATTAATAACTGAAAAAAACAAAATGGCGGCTGTGAGAGTAACTAAGGACTTCCGGACAATTTAAATATGATATTTAGGTATGTTTCTTACCCAGGAGCAATGACCTAAAATATTGGTAGAGAGTTCCGGGACACCCTGTATAATGTCAAATGTAAAATTTGGTTTTTATAGAAAGAAGTAAAAAAAGTATACTCATAAGTGGTGAAATAAACTTCAGTAACTATTGAAACCACTAATTAGTTCTTTCTTTTGATTTGTGGTCTTCGAGGGACGACTGTGAGCAAGAGCACCCATTTTCATCGTCGTTTCGTTCTCAATGTAGGATGCTTTGGTGCTATCTTTGGATTGACTGGACTTGTACAAAGTTGACCTATTAAGTCTTCAAGTCACTACATTGACTGTGAGGCATAAAATCCGCCTAAAAGTGGACTCTAGAAGTAAAGGACAAAACGCCTGTGATAAAGGCAACACATTTTCTGACTAGGTTATCACCCGGAGACCAAGACCACGAGTCTGTAGGAAATATATCAAGCATTTATTTAGATTCAATCAATGGATTTTTTAGTTTAAGGGGTAGTTTGTAATTTTTTTGATACTAATGTTTTGAATGATTCTTTAAATTTGGTTATTACGGGCTCAATCATAACCATTAACCATCCCCAACAGTTTATCATTTGTCATCACTACAGAGATATCTGGGTTGGTTTGGTGGTTAAGTGATACTTCACTATAAATCACCAGTTTCCGCGACATGACTGCATTTAAACGTCGATAGGTAATATATCGGGTTCGTTCAGAGTTTACATTCGAGATACTGAACCTCTCAGTTACTCGTAGTTACGGTTTATTATAGGTTAAAATATCAAACTATTCCCATATATTTAAACATTGCAATGAAGAAAATGTAATTTATTTTTGGTAAAAATAATCAATTGTTTATAGTAGAATACATAAATTTCTAAGAACCAAAAATACATAGGGAAAATTCCTTGCATGATGCGAAATTAATGTTAGTAGCTGTATATTCGTACGAATTTAGACTTCTCTTATTTTGGAACAAGTATAGTGCTAATACTAAAACATAAGAACAGTCTAATACTAAATATTATCTATACAGCATACGATTTTGTGTTATCTATTTATAAATTATGGCTGGGGCTTAAATTACCCAAATTTGTTATGTCACTGTAAATATATCTAATACATTTAAGCAATCGTAGCTCATGTAAACACAAGTTACTTTGAATGACAAGTAATGTAGTACTGATTACCCAATAAACTAAAACATTTTACGTCTACCCAAGTTGTTGTCCTCTGATTTCGCCCCAAACAGAACTCCAAAAGAAAATATTCCACCTATTTCCTGTTTCCTGCAATGAGTTACAACGTTTTTTTTTGCATTTTTGAAGTATAAACAAGAACATAGCAAACGACAATACATTTATAATTGATAAGACAGAGACGTGAAACGAGATACTTGCTTAAACACGGCGGAGTTTTACTCTATTTTCACATAATCGTATTTGAAAACTAGCACAGCTGTGCCCTAAGTTAAGGTTCTATAACTTTTGCAAAAGCTGCATGTATTCTGACACCCTCCAAACTTTCTGCTCGCAGCTCTGAATATAAATTGTGTTGATGTTGGTAAAAGTAACGTAAACGTTTTAGAGTTTCTGAGAACCTCTTTACTTAGCTACAAGTTTGTAGGACAAATGTATTGTTGAAAGTTAATATAAAAGAGTAGTTTTCCGTTTATTGAGTGTAGAAGTAATACAGACGAGTGTTTCCAAGAATGTATGCAGCAGAATTAAAACATTTTTTGTCGGCTGGTTTTGTACCGATAGATTAACAAAGTACGACAAGTAATAAATTTTGTCATTGTTGTTTATCAAATCAATATGATGTAAATTAAATGGTTATAATGCTCGCATAACAATCAAAAGATCACCAGGTCGATCCTGAGAAAAGTCAGTAGCTTTTTGATGGTTCGAAACATGGACCCAGCATTCCTGACTTTGCCATGCCTGTAAGGTATCCTGTTCCTGATCATTTTGGGCTTATAATAAATTATCATACAGCTGATTTTAGTCAGAAACAAAGCTACAAAGCTCACTTCAATCCATTCTACACTCATCCTTCACTTATATTTGGGTTAAAATACACAATACGTCCACATCTCAATGATTGATAATAATTAATAATATTGATAAATTCTGAGTAGCCTAAAAATATAAAATACATTTTATCGTACGACTGACCGAAATAAGTAGTATTATAATTAATCGCAATTTAAGAATAATTAATTAACACAATACTCATGTTTCAATATACATTAACAGTTAAGGGCAATATATTGAAAGGTTTTACAAGGTTATAAAATTTCCTTCCTCCAAAGGCGTAGAGTTTAAACAGGCTTCCAACTTTAACTTTTTCATTAAAACCAAACTTTGATTTAGAGAAGGAAAGTTGTCGCCTCACAAAGTATTCATTATATTGTAGGGCTTGCATATGAAAAAAAATTAATTACGGTTAAGGGTTATACACTCTCTCTATTGTTAAGAGTTTCATTTTATACGTCATTGATTTGATCACACATATTTGGAAGAATAAAAAATAATAATTATTAAAAGTAAATTAATTTTTACAAGTAGTAATGATTTATATTTGCAGTCCAATGTAAAATAAAGTTGTTACTAAATTTCTTAAGCGTAGAAGTTCATAAAAGACAACTCTTACCAGAGCTCGACATACTCATACTTTAATTTACAGGGCGATTTAAATATATTGAATTATTGCCAGTAAATTAGCACCACCAGTCAGGCCCCAGAATTCCTCACAAAAATACTCATATAGTCGCAATGATGTTGATATTTATTTTATTTATATATTTTTGAATTTATACATTGTATACAGGGTGTTTCGAAACTCTCCCCCGAAACTCCGTGGACATGTTCCTTAGGTAAAAAGAAACAAAAAATATCATGTAAACTAAAAATAAAAATAAAATAAAAATATGCTCTATCTCGCTTTGTTTTCCATCTTTCAGTGTGTATGTATTTTTTAAATAACTTCCCATATATTTAAAAATATTTGAGGTGCCAACTTCAAATTTAGTTCGTTTATGATGAATAATACGAACTATGTTTTTACAAAGTATCAAGTTTCTAATTTGTATTATTAAAAAATGGTGGTAAATTTTTTTCAAAGCTTAATAGCTAAAAAAACCATAATATTTATAAAAAGTTACAAACGAAAAAAAAGAATGGAAATTTAATTCACCTTACACAAATGTAAAAATGTTATAGCGCCATAGCACAAATAACGGAAAAATAAGCTTTTCCGAGTTTTAAAACTACAAATTTGGACAAATTCAATAAACTAGCAGGTATTACCTGTATCATTTTGAAATTATAGATAATAGAAACTTGATGCTTTGCAAAAAACTTTCTTATTACTCATCATATAAGAACCAAGTTTGAATTTGGTACCTTAAATGATTTCAAAGTTATGGGAAGCTATGTAAAAAATACATACACACTTGTTAGACAGAAAACGAAGCGGGATAGAGCATATGTTTGTATAATATTTTTCGTTCGTTTTGACCTAAGTAACACGAAGCATCCTGTACACAATGTATATAAACAAATATATTCATTAATTACAAACTGAATCTACTAATTGTAAAATCCCTTAAACTCTTTTTAGTGTTGCTTTGTATTTCTAACATTATATTTATGTAATTAGCCCACAACGTTCTTTTACTTTGGATTTATTTCTTTTATGGCCGGATTTCTTAAAGTCAAAAGTTCGTTGTTTACGTACCTATTCAGTTCATGTGATGGAAAATTGAAAAAAAAATGCTTATCAAACAATTATAGAAACTTGTTGATTCATTAATCTGTACAGTTGTACACATCAGGATTCAAAGATGATTTTAACAAGATTTTAGGAAATAATAAACTTATAGTCACGTTTTTCATTGTTTACAATTTTAACGGAAGGTAAGACGGACTCGTTACAAAGGTAAATCAAGGAGGGGTCGACATTCTTTTTCTCCAGAATAATAATATTTTTTTTGGAATATTTCTCTTTTAAAAAGAGGTTTCTTTATTAAAAAACTGTAATTAGTGTTTATGTTTTGTTTTCTGTAATTATGGTAAGATTTTGAAAGATAGTATTTTAGTCTATATATACTCAATCCTTCTTTTTGTTAAGCATGGACTTTGTCAAAAAAAGAGATTTACAAGTTCATCCCTCATCTCACGTTCACAATATTTACCACGATCACCCATTGTGCCATAAGTACTAGAGTGATGACCAGATTCTTGTGTTGGTATTTATTTACATAAAATGTTTACGTAATTCCTTAATCTTGTACAACAATTTAAAGGTTTCATACTTTAAAAGTACAAGGTGATGTTAATATAAAATATCTGTATGTTAAATTGGTTTAACTCGCTTTGATATATATATATATATATATATATATTATGTTAAGTACAGTTTATAGTGTAATCTTAACCACATTTTATCCTTGTAACTAACAAATTGTCCTAACTATCAGGATAGTACTACGGATTATTACTCACTAGTGTGGACGTTAATCCGATGTAGTGGGAGCATCGGATCCACAGTGCATGCCTATAAATATCCACAATTCATGACCTCCTAGTAGCTGGATTGCAGGACGACGCCACCGTCCCAGTCATAGATTACTATGACACAAATCAAAGATTGCAATGCAACAATGTATTCTTGTTTCGAGTGACATGAATCCACATGAATCACGTAAACTCACATCACGTGACCTGAATAGACCAATGACGTATGAGCATTTGTGACATGCACCAATCCTAACGAACTGCATCAACAGACTCAAACAACCAAACTCATATCTACAACAAATAAGGTTGAAAACTTCCTATTTTCAGCCGTGGCATATCTTTCTTCTTCAATGTAGTGTTTATCAGCCTTTTGTTCAAAGAGAGCATACATCGGATTGTACAAATACATTTGATTGACTATACATCTAAACAATTCTAATTCGTTGTTTTAAATTACCTAACTTTTAAGCGACCGACTCATCCAATATTGATCTGATCACCGAGTTTGAAGTTAAGTGTTCACAATTTAAACAGTGTAAATAGTTTAAATGTAGGTATCTAGTAAGGAAAATATTTGTGGTTGATTTTAATTTAGGTAGGCTACATACCTCACATTGAACCTAGAATAGCCTAATTAAATAAATCTGTAAAAAATCCTGCAATTCTGAGTACAAATAATTTCCCCAAAGAAATTCTTAATAACCTACTTATTTGACATAAATGTTCCATCACATAAAATATTAACAACATTTTAAGCGTTCTTGTTATTATTTTAAACTAAATTAGCAGTAATAAATGGAATTTTGTATATAAATATGATATTAAATGTTTTTATAATCAGAAGAAAATGTGTAAGCTAGGTTGTTCCTTGCAATGAGACATGCCACAGTAGTTTTAAGAAAAAGTTGTTTTGTCCAGACAAATCCTATACTTTAGTTACTTTTCCAATATCCAATTTCAAGATTTTGCAGACGACTTTTACAATCTTAAAATAACATTTCGCAATGACATAATATATATTTTATTACTTTAGTGGTCCTAGTAGGCGTATATTGAAGTATATTTATATTCACAAATCAAGTAGTGTTTGTAGAGCCTCGATACAAATGCTTTTAACATGATGTAAAAAAATAATTAAGCAGCGCGAAGCGACTAAAGCTAACAAAGACGTCAAGTATATTGCAAGACTAAAGAATTTCCACCACTGCAGTAATTTCACCTCATGTAAATGCATTCATACACTTTATTACTAAATTTAAAATAATTGTACATAAAGTACCATTTCATAAGTACTGAGGTTTGAAACGGATAACTAGCAAAATTACGACGTCTTATTTTCATAACAGTTGTATCTATAGGTTGGTACTTTCTTCACTGCTGCTATATGCGGTGTTCAAATTTCGCTACTAACAGAATTCCAAATAAAATGTTCCTCCTATTAACTGTTTACCTTAGCTAGACAGCTTTGTTACATACTCTATGTATTAATAAGTAAACCCCAAATGAAACTAATTAACATTTAAAACTCAGAAACAAGGGTATGGAGCAGAAGAGTAGTTTGGAGACAAAAAAGGGTACTCTATTTTTATATAATCGTGTTTGAGAGCTAGCACAGCTGTGGTGTAACTTTTGCCATAACTTTTGCAAAAGCTGCATGTATTCTGACACCCTCCAAACTTCCTACTTGCAGTGCTGAATATAAATTGTGTTAAAAGTCGTCTTTTAAGGTTCTTGAGTACTTTTATAAGGCTAACATTAAAGTATGTTAACGTGTGCTATTATTGAAAAGAGTTAATAAAAAATAGGTTCGATTGGTTAGTAAGTGTGAGAACGGTTTTAATCGAAACACTTTGCATGAAGATAAATCCGTTTTTTAACCCCTAAATTTAAATGTAGATCTCAAATCGTCTCCAATACGTCGTTTTCAATTTCTGAAATAAAAAAAAATCTGTAAAAATATTTCACAAACTTAAAAAACGTAGGTATTTTATTATGCTGTTAAAATAAATCCAAAGAATTCTAATAAAAAATTACATCAATTACCGAACCTAGGCACGTTTTTCAATATTTAAAAGGGTAAGTTGAGACAGCCTCGTTACAAAGGCCAACTCAAATGAAGGGAGGGTTGACATTCCAGTCCTTCAGAATAATTATCTACTTACATATTTTCTTTGAAATAATTTTCACATTGTGAACGAGCTCTAACTGTAATTAGCAAATATAAAAAGGTTTTCTGTAACTAATAGAAAGTTATTAAATATTTGTTGTCATCTCAGTGTACATGCATTTTCATCACTCTTTGTGAATAATAGAGTGTGTGTGTGTGTGTGTCGAAAAGGAGGGTTTTACACATTATCTCTAATGTTCACAACATTTACTGAAGAACACTTAGTGTGCCATAAGTACTTAAGTGATGTCTAGTTTGTTACATAGTAGTTTGCTACAGTTACATATTTTTACGTGAATTTTTGAAAAGTTGTTTTCTATGTAGGAGAATATTTGATTATGAAACTACCAACAGACTTTGCTAGTGAGTAGACCTTATGTTTTCATTTCCATTTTGCCAAAGAATAATATTCAAAGGCTGCTTTTCACACCAAAAGGTCCTGAGTTACCAAAAACGGATTCTCGGCTTGCTAAAAATCCGTTGTGGATCAATTTGATCCTAAAATTTTAGACCAAAGCTCTACACTCTAAACAAAAAAAAAACCTACTGCACACTGGCAATTTACTTTAGTCAAATATAACATTAACAGTGTACAAAAAACACATTCTTGTTCGGTTAAATGGATGCATTCAATTCCGCTTCTAACCTTGAATCTGTGCTTGCTTTTATATTGTTCTTCTTTACAAAAAAATCAATCTAGATGTACACTAATCTAGACATTATTTTAATACATCTGTTAGTAAAGTAATTGCTTATTCTTGACGTTTCAACCACTATTTCCACCAATAAAATATTTATTTATACAGTTTATTAGAATGTAAATACGTTTTATTTTGCAACTCAAACAGAGAACTTCATTCCACAGCATGTTCAAATATAACAATATTGATTCATTAGTCCTAAACCACTTTTGTATTCATTCGTTAGAACAGCTAGCGTGAATTTATTGTTAAAAGCAAACTCCAATCAAGGTAAATTTACACAAAATACGTGATTAGAGTACTCATCGTTTGACTATTGGAGCGTTTAAACCTAGATTTTTGGCATTAACATTTTTATCCGATGAAAACCAATAACGGGTTTACGGAAAATGTTATTTTTACTTTCTTTTGCCGATTTCTGTTCCATGAATTATCGCACTACGCCAGTGGATGATAGCGTAATTATTGACGAATAAATTAACGTATGAAAAACTGCATGGGAGCTTTGAAGATTTTAAAGGTTTATGTGTCTGTGAAAGTAAAAAATCGAGCAACAGCAGTCTGGTTTAGTTATAATTCGAGAAGGGCTGGATTTAACAATTTTTTCGTGAACCAGCATGATCGGATATAGGGAAATATATGAATATCTAGGGATATATATATTGACTGGGACGGGTGGCGTCGTCCTGTAATCCAGCTACTAGGAGGTCACGAATTGTGGATATTTATAGGCATGCGCTGTGGATGCGATACTTTCTGGTGTGGATTTACGTCCGCACGAGTGTGTACTACGACTATCCACAGTGCTATCCTGATAATTAGACCAATTCGTATATACCAAGGAAAATGTGGTTCAGATTCCACTATAAACTGTAGGTCCCTTAGTTGCCATTAGCTGTATGGGCTATTAATTAACAGCTGTGTCTAAGGAATATGTCGGCCTTTGTCACTAGCAAGACTACAAGATCGCGCTTGAAATGATTGAAAAGTATTAAGTATTAAAAAGGTTACCAAATTTATTAGGTTACCAACTTTTTTCATAAAATTTAATAATGCACTATTTTATTACAATCATTGTATTGCACTTTGAAGAAGAAACAATGTAGTAGACCTATATTACACGATTGTTTCAAATCGGTTACCGAGATATTTAAATACTAGATACATTACATTGCATTCCATGTTAGCCTCATTGGCAAAGGGAATTTAGTTCCACAGCCGGATTGTTTTGGTGGGGGGGGAGGGTATTATTTAATGTGAAGATAAATAAACCGGGTTTATTATAAACCGGGTAAAATGTAAATAAATACCAAATATTTTATTTTGAGCCTAAATGGTCGACATGCGTCTCAAATTGTACAAATTGAATGATTAGTTTTGTTCGTTAACTCATAACTTATTCCTCTTGATAAATTTTACACCATAAATTTCTATAATATAATCTCTCATTTCAAAATGTAACTACTTAATTATTAAAAATTAATTAGCTAAGAGTAACGAATTTGTTACTACTAATGTTGTTAGTTAGTAAAGCTCTATTATGTTTTCAACCCTAAATCTGATTCAATATTATTTTACTTAGATGCAAAATAATGTACTATTTTATCAAAATATTACGCCTTAATTGATTTACGTCTAGATGTTGCACCATCATAACTTTGTGAAATGTCTTCCACTACATCGAAATAATTTTCATTGCGAGTTGAATGAATGAAAACTAGTTATTTTCCTACAGTCACATTAGGAAGCCCACTTTCTCAGGTAGCCGTAGGAAAACTTAATTTAAAAGAAAATGACTTAATGAAAAAAGTCTTAAAAACCATAAGCAAAATACAACTTAGATTTTACATAGCTTCACTGATAATATGTTAAAGTATAAAATCTGTTGAAAAGAGAGATGAGCCTGCTTTAAGAAACCCATTCTGCAAGCCCAAAGCGAAGCAGCAAAACATTTTGCATTATTCTCCGTACATGAGGTTGACTGTGGTTTCTGGATGGTTTCTTAGAAATTCCGTTTGATATTTTCTGCGCCCCAAATACCTGTTTGATTACATAAAAATATTATTAAGTACATTATTTATTAAGTTATTGCATGCTGTAAATTCCTTAGTGTTCCAAGTAGAGTCTACCATATTGTTATTTTTCTGTAAATATCGTATTTTTTTATTTGATAAAAAAATGTGTGGTTCTTCTAACGTTTATCGATCAATTATTTTCATTTGTCATTGCTGAACGTAATATGTGAATACATATTCATAATATACGCTTGCCTACGAACTACTGGATCCTTTTACGAATGATTAAATGAATGACAAAGCTATTTAACTGAAGCCAACCTTCACGCAAATACAAAGGGAACACGATGATGAATTCACAATGGGTAAATAAAATTAAATTGGATTAACAAACTATCTTGCATCTCAGAAAATCTCTATATTTTTATAAAACGAGTCTGGATGTAACAAATGGAGAGATTTTGATCAATCAGGGACTGACTGCTGACCAACACATAGTTCAACAGGGTAATGGATGTGTTGGTAGTTCCAAATAACTACGTTGGGTACGTATTAAGTTTTTAGTGAAAATAGAGTGATGTAGAAACAAGTTATAATACTAAAAAAGTGAGTTTCAGTCAAGGAAAATAGTAATTTCATTCAGGTATTAAAGTTGTGATAGTAATATTTAAATATTCTAGTATCAATTTAAGTGACGCACGACATTTCTGCCATAACCCTAGTTAAAGAAGTAAATTAATGAAGCTAAGCAAACAGAGTGAAAGAGGAAGAAGTTAAACTTTGGGTAATTTGTTTAAAGTCTTCCTCTGCTAGTTATAATTGGAAACCTAAAAAACACAAGTTAAACTTAAATCCAAGTACGGACCCTTTAAACATTTTAGTGGTCTAGGAAACGTTTTAGTTTGAACCTGGATCACACGTGCCGCTTCAGTTTTATTTGTATTTTCCTTTCCCTGCATAAAACATTTGCTTTCAAGGTTTAAAGTGCACTGCATGGTATTTGCAACTATAAAGTTATAAGCTTTTAAGCTCGTAGGGGTTCAATAATATATAACTTATAGTTATCAGGAGATATGTTTTTCATTTTTGTTATATCTTTTCCATTATATTTGATTTTAGCGAATTTCCCATATAGGGAATAAGCTATTACCGTAGTTCTCATGGTAAGACCTGGACGCGGGACCGATTTTTTTTCGTTCTGAGGTCCCTAGAGGCCAAAAACATTATCCGTTCAAATTCATATATATATATATATATATATATATTTATATATTTATATATTTATATATTGATATATTTATATATATATATTTATATATTTATTTATATATATATATATATATATATATATATATATATATACTTTTGTGCCCACCCGGTTTGGCAGTCAGTGCGCTGGTAATTTACTCGGTGTGGCAGTCACCCGCCCGAAAGCCAGTCAGCTCTCCCATAAGCCAGTCAGGTATGGCTTCCCGTGCACTTTATACGTATGAAAACAGCAAACCGGTGCTGCTGCCTGTGTCGATAAGCGTAACTGCAATACCAATGCGGAGACTGTCTCATCGTGTGTTCTATCGTGGAGTAGTGTAGCCAGTACGGCACCCTACCCTACTTTGTAGCGGTAAAACCCAGCGGTCTGTAACCTTCGTTTACTCCTTGTTACTATTTGTGTTGGGATAGTGATTAACTACGTGTTAATGTTTAAACATGTTCATACTCCAAATAAATATGATGCACCTCTAATAAGGATCGTCGAATATTAATTAATTATAATTGGTTGAATCTTGATCCTACCCGTTCATCATCTCATATTTTAAGTTATTTTGATTTTTTTTTACCTTCAGTTGAAATTTTAGTCAACTTCTCCTTTATACAATATTTTTTATCCTAGTATTTACAGTGTTTCCACGGACCGAGAACTATACGGATTTTCTTTATCTCGAGAAATATACGTGAATCTTGTCCGAGATACTGGAACTGTTTTTTACGCAATTGCGTAACGCGAAGGAGTAACTATTACATATGACAACGATATTATTCTATCTGATAAGAATAACCATGAAACTACACTCGAAAGATAAAATATTTTTATAATAATTTCAATTTTACAAACAAACTATTACAGGAATTATATTTTGGGACGGATGAATGATAAGGAAGCAACAAAAAGTGGTCACGAGTGCAAATACGGGGGGGAGGGGGGTACAATATAACGAACGCCAGAAACGATTATTTGTTTACTTTTCAGATTATTTATCAAATCTCTCTCTCTCTCTCTCTCTCTCTCTCTCTCTCTCTCTCTCCCCCTCTCTCTCTCTCTCTCTCTCTCGCTCTCTAACAATGTACAGATTGTGGACTTTACGATTTAAGTTTTCCTGCAATTATTTCAGTTCAATCCCATACCTATCCTTATGGTTTCCTATCTATTATTTTTCAAAATAAATAGTAAAGCAGGTTAAACTATTTTTTATTTTATTTTCTTGAAACCAAACACTCTTTACCATCCCGTATTCTGCATAGTCAAATGTTTAACACTGTGTTTATAAAAATTGAATGGCCACACAATTTTGTGTTTTATTTTTTTTTTACTAATAGTAACTGGGATATTTATATATGCCAATAAGTGCTGCAAGCTGTAATAAATGCTGCTGATTAATATCAAAATAAGTTATAATTTATTTTGTATAATACATCGGTCATTGAATACAAACCATAATGGGTTTTCTATTTGTAACTTTAACTTGCAAATACAGTAGAACCTCGCTTAACTGGAGTCGCATCATCATGATGCCTATATATTATATAACCTCACAAATCCCAAGAAAATGTTTTATTAACTGTGTTTTTCAGTCTAATATTTCGATATGAACGATATATTTAACTATTTACGGTAATTTTTTTGTGCAGTAGGTTCCCAATTATTGAAATATTACAGATCATTTAACAAAAATAAGATGGAAGCAAAACGGAGAAATATCGATCAGTATCGTCAAGGTCAACCTATACGCTCGCACCTACACACTGACAATCTTGCACTGACACTGAGATACTGACAATCGTCTGCTTCTGTCTGCTGTCACAACACTACAATATTTTGTGGTTGGGTCGTTGGGTGATTAGTAACCATGACAACTTGTGGATGTAGAGAAACCAAAGAAAGAATAGAACAAAGAGAAATAATAAGAGGTGTCATTTTTATCTTTATCTTATTTTTATCATTGTTATTATTACCAGAAAGTCTACATTTTCATTTTGTTTTGTTCTTTACGTGATTTATTGCTGTACAGTAAGCAAGTTTTGTTTTGTTTGAGTAAGCATACGGTGTAGTTTTTATTAGTAAACCAAGGTTAATGACTTTACATATCACGGTTGCGCAATACCTATTGTATTTTGACTATGTAAAATGCAAATTTATAATCACGTTAACGTCCATTTATATAGTGTCCCGGAACGGCATTGTTCCTGAGTAAGAAACATATAAATATCATATTTAAATTATCCAGAAGTCCTTAGTTACTCACACGGGGAAAAAAAGTTTTAGGCCTAAATCATTTGAAACCTGTACATTACATATTTTTGGTCGAGTTTTCGACCACTGGACGACCACTAGTTAAAGTTAATTGTATTACAACAATATTTATAGTAAGCAATATAAGCTTGAATCGGACTTATCTGCCTTCAGCTAATCCATCATATGATAGTACGTTAGAGAGTATGCCCATGCTGAAGTTTTACTTATACTTGAAGAATGACTTAATTTAGTACCAAGAAATAAATCACACCCCTTACATACACTGTGCTGTTTTAATGCTGTGTAGTTGATTGCTACTGTATTAACCTGTGATCGCATATTAATTCATTCATTAAGAACGTATTAAAAAAAATACTACTTTTATTTTTTTTATTTCTATGATTTATTTACAATAACAGAAATGTGTAAGATTAAAATAAAGTAATGTGTTGCATTGTCCATTTAAAGTTACATCATAGTAAATTGAAATTCCACTGAAACTTAAACAATAAAAGCCGAAATTAGTTATAAAGAAAACACGAGTTTCCTTTATATTGCTTTTACAATCGAAATATACATACTGAGCCACGGCTCGGTCCCCCGGTACTTTTCATTTTAAATATTCAAATAAAGTCGATTATTTTTAATGTTTTATGAAACGTGACATAGCAAATTTCCACGGAACTTTTTTTGTCGGCTACTACTTTATTTTATTTTTTGGTCAGGTTAGTTTAAAAACAGTGGATTCTGTATACAAAAAGTGAAATGTTCTAAATCATATTTTTTTATTTTTGATCCAGTGACGGGTGTTTGGTGTTTTGAATAAGAATACTGAATTGCTCGTTTTAAGATCGTATCATTACAAATCCTATCATTTTAAGATTTGCTTACACTTACGAGAAATGCATTTTCCATTTTTACATTTCTCAGGTACAAATTTTATGAAATAACGTACATTATTGCGTTGTTTGACACGTAGCTGGGGACCGAGCTTTGTTCGGGAAACTTTACACTTTGAGAGTATTCCTTGGTCAATGTAATGCTATCCCAAAAATAATAATTTGCGGTATTTTTTTTCTTGACATTTAACTTCTATTCAAATAATAATATCATAGTTTACTGAAATGATGAGATAGAAGAGTTTTTAAAAATTTGTTTGGTTCCCCTAAATGGCCGAAACTATAGAAATTACCCAGTATTTTTCACGCTGAATTCAAAGAAGGCTATTAGTAGTATGAAAATCTTCCCACCTTCCTTCCTTTGAAGTATTAGTCACTGCAAGAACTTGGACTCGCTCCAAAACCAGAACCGAAACGTTTAATTTACCCTCAATTTTTAAAATGTAATAAGTTACAATTTTCTGGAAACTCAGGACACTTTCTGACTGAAAATAATTACGGTTGATCCTTGTTGGTGAGTACCAAAAAGGAACCTTAGGTATAAACATGGTTGTATATCCAAGTTTGGTTGTCCTTGATATTGCACTATTTCATTGACACTGACAAATTAGGGCTAGGCTGCACTATAAGTTAATTGGGAGTTTATTTGAAATCTAGTCCTAAGCTTATAGCCATCTTAAGGCAAACATAACCAAAACCTAACCACAGACATATAAATATAAGTGATATAAATATAAACACTCATCCTCTGTAGGCCTAAAGCTACCTATCTATATTTTTTTGGGTTAGGATTAGTACTTTTTTGAGAGAGTGTCATTATGTACTGAGCACACTTAGATGATATAGGGTATCAGTGATTTATGAAATTATTTATTTATAAAAAGCAACCTAACGGAGTTACCTTAATGATGCACCCAGTATTTAATACAAAAATTAAAGCTTATGCCTATGTATATTAGTTTTAAAACAGAGTAGAATAAGGCACCTATAATCTAGATTAGGCATTGATTAGTGTTTATAAACTAAACATGGATGAACCACTAAGTCAAGCTACTAATCCAGTTGTTCAGGCTAGGCTAAACTGAACTCTGAAAGCATCCATCTCAAAACGGCCACAACTTAAGAACAGATCCTAGAATTTGATTTATTTTAAACTTTATTTTTCTGAAATAGATAGCTAAACTGTCCAGTGCAATCATCCCACACTGCAAATAGCAACACTCAAACTTAGTTAGGTAAGCTAGTGGTAGGTTACAACTAATTATTATCCCTGTGACCGATTCAGTGTAACATCTGACATCAGTCAGAATCAGACGACATTATTGACAACGACACTCGTCGTGTCGTTTCTTTAATTTACGGTATAATATAGTATAAAACATCTACCATATCCATAACAATGTTCTACCACTGCACCTAAACAGCAGAAAAAAGCAAATCACCAAATTCAAATCACCAAGATTCGCACAATATGACAAATTATTTATAAATTAAAAACAGTATATCTTCTGTGCCAGTAGTTAATGCGTGATTGGACTTCAAACAAACAAACAAACACACAAACTTTCACATTTATAATATTAGTAAGATAAGATGTATTAATTAAATATTATAGCTGTGTGCCCGTTCTACGCACGGGGATCCTCTAGTGGTCAGTTGAAACCTTCCTAAATAAAGAAAAACTATTGGTTTGCATATTTTCAGATATGCTAGCCAAACTATTATATACAAACAAATACAGTATCTGACAGTTTCAAGTAAAAAAAAAATGCGTAATAGATCTATGAGGGGTACACTTCCATATCTGTTGGCACAAACAACTAAATTAGTAATATTGATTATTCGATTGTTTAATTCCATATATCGTTTGGTTAGTTAGGTTAGGTTAACCTTACCTAACTAACCAAACGATATATAGTTAAAATACTATACCTCAACCTCGCCATTAAACATTCAGGTTGGAAATTTCACTATCAAAGGTGCACTTGGCCTGTCCGTACGGAACACTGAGTTATATGCGCTACCAACTTATGAATAATTGTTTAAGCCTACGAACCCAAGAGATGGATAATTGGTCTGTTGGACGTATGGTCCAGCGAGCAGCACATAGCGTTGAGAAGACACATTAGAAATACGATTTGAGCATAATCCGTAAACCTCTGTTACAATCACCCACTGCAGTTGTCTCTAAACACTTTACACAACCACCATTGAAGTGCCGTCAACGAGTTGAAACATTATATGTTAGCTATTGGTAACGCTTATGTAAAAAATGTAAGTTTCCCAGGCATATAGAACACTGAGTCAAAGTCTTTTCCCCGGTTATAAACCCAAAACTCGATAGAAATTCTATACACAAAGAAGCTCTATTTTCATTTACGGTTACCCTACACATTATTGCACTTGCGATTAATTAAATCCGTTATGTAAGGAAAAACGGTTTTAATCCAACTTGGTTTGGATTTGCTTTTGAAACTTGATCTGAAATGATTGCGGTATTTGTAAACAATATTCAAATTAAACATATCAGTGACAGCTAGAGAAAAATAATCTTGATCCGAACAGCTGTTCGCTATTTCATATGATGATTATGTGATAAACATTGTGAGAAAACTTGACAAAAATCGCAAAAAAATGGGTTTTAAACGTCCGTAAGTTTTTTTTTACAAAGTAGCGAGGCCATATTTTAATAGCTAAAGACACTTTCGCCAATCCAGTGAATACATTAAAATGATTCGAGGATCTTGATAGGTACTCTCGTTTTCAGGAGAAGGCCGCGTAAAATGGCCTTTGGACCGTGACAGACGGAAGATAGACAACAACGGAATTGAGATAATAATTGATGATTCAGATAATAACGGAATTGAGATGAAACTTTTTTCGGATTCTTGAATGTTTAAAACGTAAAAATAATCTAAAAGTTGATGATTCTGAGCAATGTACAGACAAAACTCTAATTTTATTTATATAGATTAGTACCTGTGGTGATTTTTATTAGAAATTTATTGAAGTAAATAAACAGCAAAGTTAAAAACCATCTGACCAGTGTTTTTATTTAAAAAGTACGTAGGCCTATTTGATTGGCTTTGTTTTCTGAACTAAAATATCTATTTCCTGATCTATTTTTAGTTCCTGTTTTCGAAACATAATTTGGCAAAACAATTATTTATTCATTAAACAACTTGATCGAAAAATAATTTCTAAACATTGGAGGACAATTAAAAAACTTTTGAATTCTAATAAACCTAGCTGCCGTACCTGTGTTTTACATCGAAGAGGATTTTGAAGAGAAAAAGTTTGATACACGTCACATATTTCAAATCCCACTCCAAACACGTCATGTTAATACGTTTACTTCCTTAAATTAAGAATGTCACAATCTCCAATTAACAGGCCCGTAGCAAAAGTTAAAAGTTTCACAAATCGAATCGTTTCTACCTTTTGGACCGCAAAATCAAAGAACTTTATTGACAGCATTTAAAGCTGACTTCGTTAAACATTCTGTTATCTACATTTTTCAAAAATGTAAACATTGTGAAACTTTGGAATCCCATGGGGCGTAACTCAAAGAAAACACGTTAAATGTAATCGGTATATTTGTTAACCAGGTACAGGGCTACCTCTTGAATTGATATAGATAATAAATCGAAAAATAAAGAAATATAAGTTGATTGATTATTGGCTCTTACAAAAGGGTAAACAATCAAGGAACATGATTTAATTAAGTAACCACACATCACTGAGTCTATATCTTCATTCTTTCTTGTAAAAATCGCTTTGATTGTGGCTATATAAAATAGGGAAGTAATATTTCACTGTACAACGAGCTCAAAAAGCTCGAGAACCAGCAATAAGATGGAAATAACCGGCAGAACCTTTAACCATCCACTGGCTCGCTAATCGCTACCCCAGGTCGGTCGGTAGCCGGGTAGCCCATCAATGGAACCCGTTAGGCTCGCCCCTACCTCTCGCCACAAAAGAGACAAGAATTTTGCCTTGTTCCACACGCCTTTGATTGTTTGAGGCGGGAAAACTATTTGTGTGCTACGGCCCGCGCAACACAGGATATTGTTTTCGTATTAGTTGGCCTTTTTCCAAGATGACCGTGACCGTTAACTTATTTTATGGACTCCCTTGGAGAATAATTCAAAACTACAAAGAACATTTCTAATCCCACAGTATACTAGCTATTTAAATTATAAACACTTTGGTGTTTGAAAAATATTTTTGGACGATAAATTTTGCAGCTTTTTGAAATCATCCAAGATGGCCGCTTGCTTCCAAGGACTCAACAATAGGCCTAATTGTGCGACTATAAAGCAATAACTTCCCACCTTACGCTTGCGAATTAGTACGGTACATATTTGTATCCACAGTTGCCAGGACGACTATTAAGACGACCAAAGATTACATTGACATTTAGGTATTTAATCTGTAGAATAGTAATTGTTAAGCAATCTGGAAGACAACTAATTAAAATGAAGTGCGAAAGATGGGTTATGAGAGTGCTCAATGCCTGAAGCATAATCCATTTGTTTGAGGTGCGGATTTTCAAGCTTGTAGAACAAATAAATATCACAAAGTAGAAGGGCAGGGGTGAAAGTGACTGAAGTGACGGGATACCCGGGTGGATTTTCAGTGACTGGATTCCAGTGGTATGCGGTAAAATATATAGTGACTGGCTTAGCAGCACAAATTTTACGTGACTGGCTTTCCCATGCAAATGCGGTGGTGACTGCATTAGCATAGCATTTTTTACGTAATTATATTTTAGTATTTTTAAGAAAAAAAGAGATATATACGTTCAGATATGTCTAGGCTTAAGATATTTACCAACATATATTATATATATATCATAGTCTTGAAATATATTGGGGGGTGCAACTGACTGACTTCCAGTGTATATTTTATGTGACTGGCTTCCCGGGCGCGGCCGTGTATATATATATATATATATATATGTGTCCGTTAGCACGATAACTCGAGCAAAAATGATCCGATTTTGATGAAATTTGGTACAAACGTGTAAACCTAAGTTTATTCGAACGAGTTCGCGATCCAGCATGATCGGACCATGGGAACGGGGGTTTACGGGGGGTTTTATGGGGTAAAAATAGGTTTTTCCCATTTTTGACCCAAAAAAACATAAAATTTAGCAATTTCTTTCCAAACCATTTTGTAGAGCTTAAAAAAACAAATAATATAGTATATTGAAGCGTTATTATGCGCCTAATGGTTACGGAGAAAATTCCAAAATATTGTAAATTTTAAATTCCCATGTTATTCTTATGGAGAATAAGTAAACTGTTGTAGTTTGCTTGTTTATGAACATATTTTGATCAAATTTGGAAAATGTTTTTATTTCTTACTAACTATTAACATTTTACAAAAAAATTACAGTTTTACCCTCCCTGATGCAGCAAACCTAATTACTTGTTAAACTAATTATATTTAAATAGGGAATAAATGTTATATTTTTAAGTAGACATTTCAGTTAAAATCCAGTCAGTCAAATGGAAATTCGCTTAGTCTGCAGGTTTGCTGCGGCGGGGGTATTTCAATAATAAATTTACACTTTAGTTATAATAGACATGCCATCTGTTACATGAGCTTAGCTCAAATTTGTAATGTTTTTATGGCAAATAAAGAGTTAAAGTTTGAGTTTGAACAAGGGTAATCTATTTTTAACATTGATGTGGTGTTAGACTCAAACTAACAGAACTGATTGTCTGACATTATCTAAAACTCCATCCTGAAACCATTTAGTACGATATGCTATATGCATGTGATTTATACATTATTTAATCCAACGTAATTCTGTTAAGATAACAGTCTTAACTCGCAGTTCAGAAATAGCTTTTAAATGCCTAATATAGCCTATAAAGCACTAAAGCTGCTGTTGTACACCAGACTAAAGTGAAGTATGCATAATTTTCACTGAATCCCTTTATACTGTTGCTAGGAGTAGACATCCCAATCCCATATGAAAAAAATAATTAATGAATGTAGGTGAAATTACCAAACTACTATGTACTATTGACCGATCTTTCTCAGTTTTTTGTATGACACATAAACTTTTAATAAACAAAATCTAAGTATAACAATCGATTTTGAATAAAAAAATGAACTTCCAGAGACTTAATAGTCTATAATATATTTGAATAAAATAACATTTGGTCATATATATAGCATAGAAACTTCAGTATGCAGAAGTCAATGAACCACCTAAATTACTGCGCACGATCTTATCTCATTTTTTTTCTTTTTTTTTGTAAGTGGAGGGTGTGATTAGGCAAAACGAAAATCTTAATGTGACAATGT
This sequence comes from Macrosteles quadrilineatus, assembly GCF_028750875.1. Taxonomy (NCBI): domain Eukaryota; kingdom Metazoa; phylum Arthropoda; class Insecta; order Hemiptera; family Cicadellidae; genus Macrosteles; species Macrosteles quadrilineatus. Next base: position 165,660,035 of record NW_026542595.1, on the reverse strand, counting down.
ATTTTTTGTTTCAAGTGGCATGAACTATCTACTCACATCACGTGACCAGATAGACCAATGAAATACGAGCATTTGTAATGTGACCCAATCACAATGAACTACGGTAACGTTACAGCTCATATCTGCAATAACTGATTGTTCAATAAATCACGTATCAGCCACTCTAAATGTAAATTAATGTTTTGCATTGTCTGAAATTGTACTAGGTGTATGTATGGATTGCAAGCTTTAACTAAAAATAAAATCCCTTAGAAATATCTAACTATAGGTTATAGTTGTTGTAATATATTGGAATCAGCTGATAATTTGGTTTTATGTTTATTATAAAAATGTAAACAAATAATGTTATATTTTGTTCTATGATTAAATGAGTTTAAGTTAGTTCTTGATTTTATTTCACTGGCAATGGCTTATACTCTTATGAAGTCATGTGTGGTGGAGTGATAAAAAGAAAACATTCGGATCAACTGCGAAGAAGAGAAGGTGCGGTAGACGATGAGGAGGGAAAAGTGTAATATATTGGAATCAGCTGATAATTTGGTTTTATGTTTATTATAAAAATGTAAACAAATAATGTTATATTTTGTTCTATGATTAAATGAGTTTAAGTTAGTTCTTGATTTTATTTCAGTTGTTTTGCCAAAGTTGCAATTTAAAATATACCTAAACATTTTTTGTTATGATGAGTGTAAAAAATATTTAATTTGTTTTAAGTACAAGTTCTGTGTTTAGAATTAGCCAGTGTCAATAATGATATAATAATTAGGAAGGGCAATGTTTCATAGCTATTTTATACATCGAGTAGATATACTTTACATCTACATGAATAGCCACGTATTTTATTTATTCTTAGAACCGAGCTATCTCATGTATTTTCTAAGGCCACAGCTGTGTTCCCAAGCTAAGAAGTTTCTATGACTTTTAAACTCGTACAAAAGCTGCATACATTACAGGCTTTCTAAACTTAACACTCGCTTGGTTGAATATTCAATGAGGAATTCGTTGTATGACTTTGTTTATTGTGTTAGGGTCAAATAGCTAATAAAACATTCAATAATCAATGATCGACGATCCATACGGTTTGTAATAGAGGAAATACCAAACTAAATTATGTTGATCAATAAACTATGTTTGTTTTGTTGTTAAACGAAATTCTTGTATTAAAAACCAAATTATAGATGTTTATAAATATTTTACAACCCTTAAATACATTTTAATACCTAAATACTTTTATAGAAACAACAAACAAAACTTATTTCCAAAGTTAACTGACTGATTGCGTGGATAAATAAAAGTGAATAACCTACCTTAGGACTAGTTTTCAGCTTACTTACATCACTGATTGATATTGTGTAATATCTGTAGTATATTAGTTAGTGGAGGAATTTCGATCAAACTGGTTAAAGAAGCACAATACACTCGGAGTTTTCTAACAGAAATGTTAGCTTCTCATTTAAATATTTTCTTATCACCAAATGTTAGTGGTTTGCTAAAAACATAAAAAGGATCAATTTACCTCAATGTGGAATCTTCAAACAATGCACAATTCATATGATTTCAGATTCAATCAGCAACAGCAGTTTACTTTGTATTGCATTTTTTAAACAATTTTATTAGAAATATACACAAAAATGTAACATAATATTTGAAAATAAACTTGTAAAGAACTTGGTAAAGAAGTTGGTTGGTCCAGACGAACCCAATACTTCAGTTACTTTTCCAATATCCAATTCCAAGATTGTGCTAGAGACTTTCAAACCCCTAATATGACATTCGTTTTGTTGTTAAACACAAAATGATTTTGATATTGGTTTATTTTTAGAGTTCATTCTGCTTCAGCAAAGGCAAAATGAAAATTCTTTCTTGTAAATGACCCAGGTTAATGAATAATTGGAATTAGACAAACTTTTTACTATACATGCATTGGAAGGATCTTTTATAGTCAAGGAATTATTTCCATTATTCTCTTATTCATTTTGGTTTAATTCAAGCAAATATTGCTTTAAGATATGATTTATAAACCAACTCCGATGTGAGGATTCTATACATACGGTAATTAATTTAAGGCAAACCGTCAATTTTTTTTGAAAATGTCTTTAATAATTTCTTGTCCAATGAAGAAAAAGTTAAAATACAAAATAAAATTATTAATATCTATTACTTGTGATAATTAAGTCACTTTTTAAAATACTATTAGATAATATTATAAATACTATTTTAAGTTTTTCATTACTTAGTCTTTTAGCTGTTTTGGCGTTAAAATACCATTAAACGTTGCTATTGTCTACAAATAACTTACATGTGGAACCTTAAAAATAAATATTTATCATAACTAATGTATGGTAGTAGACGTGAATTCGAAAAAATATTTTTTTTATTTCCATTTCATAGCTTCTCCGTTAGAGATGACTGTAGTAGTTAATAACTGATTGCCAATCATATTAAGTACGTATTTCGTCTGAACAAGGGGCTTAAATATTCCAGTGGCAAAGTAGCTAATTAGGTAATTGATGTGACTTAATGTTAGAGTCATTGTATAACTGATCAAGGTGTTGATATTTAAAGTACATATAACTTCTACCAGTTATAAAAAATGTAACACATTTCTTAGAGGCGTTTTAAAAGTAATATTTATGCACAATATTTTTCAATTTAAAATATAAATATTAGCTACCACACAAAGAAATGTTATGTAATCCTATTTTCCTTCTGGGTAAAAATACGTTTATTAATTGATAAAATCACAAAAAGGTTTCTACCATTAAATATAGTTATATTTAGATTCTTCGCTATTCATGTTATCTATACATTTGTTTAAGTTTCAGGAGTACGTTCCTACGTGTTTATGTAAAAACTATTAAAAAACACTCTTACTTTGGATTGTTATAGAGACAATCATGATCGTCACTCGCCATCACACACAATTATTCACATAAAGAGGTATTCGGTTTGTAGGGTGGTGAAGTGATACTTCACTATAAATCACAAAGTTCCACTACATGACTGGTCTCCATTTAAACGTCGATAACCGATATATCGACTGTGTTCAGAGTTCGACTTTAAGGTGAAAACCCACTCTTTACTATTATATGACTTCTTGTCGTTTAACATGTCATTATTTTATATTTAGATGTTTTTTGTCTGAACAGATTTCAAATTAGTTTTGTGCTTTCTGTGACGTATCATCTGCGATATTAGTTAGGATATTTTACACACGTCTCAGGATTTGGAAAGAATATTCATTTTAAGTTCGCAAAAAAATCTATTTTTATTAATTTTATTCGAAAGACGATATTGCATGTTTTTAAATTAATTTTGTAGCAATGATAGTGAGATAAATTTAAGCTTAAATAATTGACCCGAATTGATTCAAAAGTACCTCATTCCGATCAAGCTTTGTCAAGTAAATTGATTCGATCAAATAATTTTATAATAACAACAATACAACAAAGTAGTAATTTTAAATTGGCCTAAAACTTGGTAGATCTAATGACAGTTAGTTATCCTGTTAGTTAGAGTCCAGACAAGAACTATCTTTTCTCATTATTGCCAATAATATTTGATAATTACCGTTATGACTGTCAGTAGATCAGTCATCATCCTTTTCATTACAGATACAACCAGTATCATGACATTTATTCTTAGAATACTCAACAATTATCAGTCTATTTACAGAAGAACTATACAAGACTATACAAGTCTTAAAGAGAGATTGCTTGTTTTAACTTTGCTTTTCCCAAAAATTATAATAAACTGTATATATTCAACATAATGCATTTTCGCCGTCATAGTGTTGGGAAAATTCAATTTTAACATCCACTTATTGTCATTTGACATTGTAAAGAATACAATATGTCCAAACATTGAATATTAATCCATTCATGGGATTGTAAGCTTTGATATTAATACATCTAATCATGTATGTGTTCCAGTTAAAAAATTACATTGTTACTTTGACTTGTTAATAAACTTAGCTAAATAAATTACAAAATTATTATGCACAGACACCCTTAAAAATATTAATACATTATAATAACTCTCTTACAGCCAACGTTTTTTTTGTTATAAAAACTAACAATTTATTGTTGCCATGCTAACAATAAAACGAAAATTTGAACTTTATTTTTATTATAATCGTGTTTGAGAGCTAGCACAGCTGTGGTGTAACTTTTGCTATAACTTTTACAAAAGCTGCATGTATTCTGACACCCTCCAAACTTTCTACTTGCAGGGCTGAATATAAATTGTGTTGATGTTGGTAAAAGGGTAAAAGGTGGTGTACAAGGTTTTAAAGCATGTCTTTACCTAGTTACAAGTTTGCATCAATAAACTAAAAAATATGCTCTCAAATTTCCTTTTAGAGTTTTGGTGAACAATATGTCAAATTTGACACCCATTCTTATTAAACTGTTTTGTTAAATGTATGTTTAATCTTTTAGATACTTTGTAAATTTGATAATTATGCTTAATTTTAGGCCTTGGCTTGGAGTTAGGTTTTTAACACACAAAAAATTCCCCTTTTAGAGCCATATTACTTTGTTTTTTATTAAGCTCCTTAAGGTAGCCTCAAATCTTTCGAGTCGCGTTATAGCATAGATTTTACCTTGGATTTAGCCTTGGTTGACTTTCGAGATCCAACCCCAGTCCTTAAGACACACATGTCAGTATTATCAAAGATTAAAGGAGTAGAGTTGTCTACTTCCTTAATCCATGGTATTGCTTCCATTTCACACGCCACGCTCCGTCATGTAATATAATATATTTACTTACTTAAGACCTTCATAATTTTTTTTATGTAAAATTAGAGAGAGCACAAGACATCTTACTACCAATTTCGAAAGGTCAAAAGTGCAATTGGAAAATAAATCTATTGTAATATAACAATAGGTAAATGTTTATACTATTAATTATTTATGTCAAAATTCTTAAGACTTCGAGGAAAACATTTAGAATTTTTCATGATCCAAGTCATTAATTATTTATAATGTAAAAAATGTTAGCTGATAAATAGTATACGCCAAAACTGATATATTAATATTAAGATATTAAAGTTTACCAAAAAAAAAAAATAGAAGGTGTTCACCAAAGACCTACAATTTCTTCACAGCTATACTGTGTAGAATTGACACCGGCTTCCAGTTTTCCCTTTTATTATCATTTGATTATTATCATTATCATTTGATTGGGTTATTATCATTTGATTGGATTTGAGAGCTAGCACAGCTGTGTTCCAACTTGTACGATAACTTTTACAAAAGCTGCTTGTATTCTGACAACCTTCAAACTTTCTTCTTATAGCGTTGAATGTAAAGTGTGTCGGTTTTGGTAAAAGGCATTTTATTTTAATTTTAAAGTTTCTGAGTAAAATCTCCACGATTATACAAGTTTGTTTGAATTTAAGATAATTAATTGCTTGGACCGATTATCTGTAGCAACTTAAATATATTTTACACCTATTAATTTTAGTTGTCTTAAAACAAATACTGCGTGTAGTTTGTTATTTTCATGTTCGAATTCAAAATTTTTTGAACTATTCTATTTGATGGAAACATGAATAAGCCCTTGTACTCCCAATTCATTCCAGCCAAACATACGATAACCGATTGACAGAAAAATAAAAATCATGAAAATACAAATTTTATCGATTATTTTACACACCGTATTTTAAGAATCTATTAAAAATATTTTGCTATTTTGTGGTCATATCGGTGAGCTTAGGGATGATAAGAGTTCAGGGGTAAATGTTTAAATGAATCACTATAAGCAGTTTAAAATAATTTGATCATTCTTAACATATGTAAAACACCTTTAAGATTTATATTTTTCATGAAGTTTGAGTTCAAGCTTTGAGTTAGAAAATGAAAGTTGTCAACTTACAAAATATTCATCATATTTTACATAATTTTCTTTGCGAAAAAGAGAATTCCCAATATGGTGTTAGTGGATCCGTTGTCAAGAATGACATATAACATTGTTTTACATAGCAGATTAATCACACATAAAATATTTTGCAAATAATTAAAGCTTAAAAAGTTAAATGTTGTATAGCCTAATCAAAAGAATGTCTTAATTAATTTATTAATACTCTCGTACTTGAGTTTGTCGTTTGTGTTTTATGTGGCTTAAGCGTATTTTATTTACATTTGGATTTAGTACAAATATTGTAACTAAACCAATTTCTGTAACATTAATTATAATACTTTTCATAATATTGCATATGAAAATCAGAGAGCTTTCGAGTAGTGGTAAACCCAGAATATGACCCCACTTTCGGCGTTTTTGGGCCCAGGACTTTTGAAATTTTTTGGCGAAAAAACACCCCAAATAGCTATAATATGATGGTTTTACCCCATTTTTGGCGTTTTAGAGGCTATATGGGGGCACTTTTTTGGTAAAAAAATGTTATTAATACTGAAAAACATGTCTGGAAATGAAGAGCTTTTTTTGACCACTTTTTTTAAAGACCCGGCTCTCGACACGCGATCTCGTGTGCGCTCTCGACCCATAGGCACACTTCTGATCCCCAGCGATGACAAACTAAAAGTCTTATGAAAAAATGTTTGAAACAAAAATTGAGTAATATCTAATCATCTATACTTTTCCCACTGACAGTTTTTCTCTGACCGAAAAATAAAAAAAATCCTCGCTTACTTACTTTTTCATGTTTACTTAGAGTAACCTTTTTATATTTTCCTTAATTAATAATTACACACTAGAACAAATTAAATTATATTTATATTGTATTAAACAGTAGTTCATGTAGAATTTTAATATATAAATTTCATGCTATAAATATTTTTATTAGAAGCTAGACCAATGTGTAAGTGATAGGAGGCGCATCACTTTGAACATCATCACGCCCCCGACACTGCCGTGCTGGCAACACCTGGAGTTTGAAACCATTGTCATTGTTGAAATTATATTATAACATATTTACATACAAAAGAAACTGGTAAATGGTTTAAAATTGTTTAACTTTTTATGCTGTATTATTTTGTTGAAACCCATGTAGTAGGCTGGAAATTTAGCCGTTTTGTTGTATATCAAGCCTTTTTGAGATATAAATATTTTTAAACAATAAAGCAGACCTTTCTTTATTCACTAATGCTGATATTATATTACAATGCATTGGCATACAAATGAAAACTGTTTGATTTATTTGTACTCATATAAAATAATATAATTCTTTTGAGTTATAGGGATGTCTGGTGATTAAATCACAAATTTAGAACATTTATAATGGACTTTTAAAATAATGGAATTAATAATAGACTTATAACATTTTCATGATAACTGTTTGATTTATTTGTACTCATTTAAAATAATGTTAAAATACTATTTGATTTTTATGTTGTATTATTGTTTTTTTTATCAAAAGTTGAAACCAATGTAGTGTGCCTAAATGTTTATTTACTGTTTTGCCGTATCTCAAGCACTTTTTTTTAAGCATTTTAAAACGATAAAGTCACACCAGTAATGCATGGAGTTTGTAACCATTACCAACACTGGTATTATGTTATAATACATTGTCATACAAATGGAACCATTTAATTTATTTACCAAATGGTACTCATATAAATTTTAGATTTGTAAATTTGTACCCTATATTATTGTTTTTTTATCAAAAATTGAAACCAATGTAATGTGACAAAATGTTTATTTACTGTTTTGCCGTATCTCAATCCAATAGATAGAATAGGGCAAAGAGGTGTTTTTTTTTATGTTTTACCTATGAGAATAACATGAGGAGATGTTAAGCCACTTTTTAAAACTCATGCTCATTCTCTATATATTTCTATACAAATAATGTCCAACTCCAAAAATATTTCCAATCCCCATTAATCTCTGTATCATGTGAGATTTGTACCAGTTGGTTTGAAATATTTATAAATATAATGTGTTGCTGGAATCCCTTTAAATGGCAAGAAACACGTAGTCTTGAGACCTATGGTGGATTTTTCCTTGTCCGAACTAAATATTTGTAAAAAATTGAAAAAAATATGTTTTTTACTCAACTATTTTAGGATCTTGAAACATGTATTACCGAGGAATCAGGCAAATATTTCGTGCCGAAATTATATTTAACCTTATGTGAGGACTAGGAATTGCTATTTAAAATTAGTCCTGCTCCACAGTATTGTTGCAGGCTTGCTTCTCGTCCCAAGTGATGAATTGTGTACAGTTTATGTGTGGTGCAAAGACTGGGTTCTCTTTTTAGTTGTGACCAGCTCATTCCTAAGATTAGTAAGACATGCTAGATGGTATTCAGTTTGTCTCTCTGAATGTAAGCAAAATATAATATTCAGTTTAGGACTTAAAGTTAATGTCGGATGCGATGCCTCTTTGATTGAAAGTTTGGGTTGTGATGAGCTCAACCCCTATCACTAGTATCAGCAGAGATCCACTGAACAGTATTATTATGTGTTATTGTACTTTGTGCTGATTAATATGTGTTTGGTAAATTAGCATGGCACAACACACAATCCCACATCTTGCTAATCGTAGTTAGTAGTTTAGGTGGTCAAAGTAGAAGTAGGAAGCATTGACTTTCTACAATCAAAATTGGATATTTAGTTAGAGCCTCAGACTGTAATAAAAAAATAGATGAAAATGCAAACTCTAAAGGCCCCGACTGTGTTTCATACTTTCGGACTAGAACAACCTTTACTTGGAATATCGTACATAAATTGTTTGTATACATAAGACTCTTGTAGTGAATGTACTCTTCAATGAAAAGACAAAATAAAGATGAAAACTACTTTATGCAAAGAAGAGAAAGTGATTGTGAAGGGTAGCTACAAACAATCGCATTTTAGTGCACAATGACATTTGCTATAATTATTGGGATTGTTTTGGGTATTTTCTTAGATATTCATTGTGTTTACAGTAATTAATCCTAATGGGGATGCTATTTATGTTGAGATATACTGATTTAGTTAAAGTGATAAAACGATGACCATCGATAGTGATGGAAAAAGATTTTATTTGTTGAGCAATTGATGTGAGAAGGAGTTTCTTGTTAAACAATAACCTGGAAAACCAATACAACATAATGCATTGTCATCCCTCATTGGTATTGTACCTTACATGCTCTGTTATTCTTTACTCATTTTCAAAAACATATAAATTACAAAATAAGCCATTTTTTGTTTATTTTCAATTATTACTGGAAACTATAGGTCTATATTACTGTATGAACATAATTTCTGTATTTCATATACGTAAAAACAATGAGACCATGCTAAATTACAGAATTCAGTAACAAAGGAAGTTGATATTGTGCTATATACCTGAGGGTGTAAATATAGAGGTGGGTATTTCCATAGAGACCTAATGATGAATCAGAATGTGAAAGTTCTATGGTAGAAATATCAAGAAAGCAAGAGTGATCATCAGAGGTAACATGGTCATTAGGGAATTCATAGAGAGGGGTCAGTCAGGTTGAACTAGTATATTGCAGTGATTCATCTAATATAGAAACAATAGTTACAAATAACCAGAACCAATCACTGAATATTGTAGTTAGTGTTCCTATCCTACTGTTAAAATATGAAACTCATTTTAACATGAGTTAGTGAGTTCATGCCTGGCAACATGAGTGTAATAATGGTTCCAAATGTATTTATCTTATTTTATGGTAGATTTCACTAGGTGTGCTTACTCTATAGTAAAACTCTTTGAGATCATTTAATATTTAACACACTTAGATTAGTGAATAAATCATCAAAGTGTGATATAAATATGCTGGGTGAAAGTATTAAAACTTGCTATTATATGTTATTGTACTTTGTGCTGATTAATATGTGTTTGGTAAATTAGCATGGCACAACACACAATCCCACATCTTGCTAATCGTAGTTGGTAGTTTAGGTGGTCAAAGTAGAAGTAGGGAGCATTGACTTTCTACAATCATTATCAATTAATTTTAGCAATTAAAGGATTGTCAAACGTCTCGGTTTTGCTAACTATGACCTGGTGTCCCGAAAAGGGCTCTTAAGACCATAAAATGACAATACATTAAGTTTGGACTATTGACTGTGATGTGAATTTATGCATACTTCGTCATACAAATTTTACACTATAGTATTTTTACAAGTTCTGACTGTGATGTGAATTTGTGTGTATTTCATCACATAAATTTCACACTATTTTCACACATTTCACACCACTATTATGATGTGTTGTGCCTGCATGGGTATGTCGAGCCATGGATATCACAGACCACCAAGCTATAAGGACGTATGCTAGAACTGATCCAATCTCTGCCAAACCCTGAATACGAGCCTGGAGGCACAGACTTCGGACCAAGGATCAATTGTAAATAGACAAACCTGCGTGATAGGATATAGAACACTGAATAATGCAAATGTTAGAAACTTTAGTCTTTTACTTATTTACCCTTACCATTCTCTGTTTTGGAGGAAACTGCCTTACAACCAACATGATGAAGATTGTATTAATACTTGGTCATTATAAAATTGATCAAACATAAATCTGTATTTGCCATTATTCATAGACCTTTCCTTGTCTATTATGAAAAAAGCCATCCAACACTGGTGGTATTGATTAAATGAAAAGTCATTATTAATATGATTGTTAAATATAAGGTTTTAAATTTATATTGCCTTGTTTGGATAATATTAGAATATATACGTTATCACGTAAATGTTTGCGTACTTTTCTAAGTAAAAGCAGTTAATATTTTTATGTTGACCCATTGAGAGAAATTGTATAGCATTTGTACTATAAAAGGTCTATTCATTCATATCAGTCCAGTAAAAGTTCTGTTACAATCCAGTCACAGGTCAGTCTCAACTGCATCCATAGTTTCTCAGTCAACCTGTCAGTCATTTGGTTACAGTCTGTTTTCTAACTCTTCATTAACCAATGTTACATAACATTTTTTATTTGAAACACAATATTCTATAACATTTTCATTGGCCAGTTTTTGTTGATTGTTATAAACAGTACTTGATATACAAACACATATGTTGTCATCAGTCAGGCGTCCAAACAATAAAAAAGTATTGATGAGAAGAAATCGGTTGTTGTATTTAACAACATAAAGGTTGATTCACACACGGGACCTAATAGTTTAATCATGTCACAGTGTATACAGCAACTGACTGTGACTGTGATGTGATGTGAATTTGGTTAGTTGTGTGAAATGTGTGAAAATAGTGTGAAATTTTGAAATTGCTTCCAGTTTATACGTTGTCATCAAGCAGGTGTTTGAAAATCCAAAAATATCGTTGAGAAGAAACCAGCTGTTGTATTTGACGACACAAAAGGTCAATTCACACACGACAAGTCACAGTTCAATCACATCAGTCATGACACAATGTATACAAAAACTGACTATGAGTGAATTTGTGTGTACTTCGTCACACAAATTTCACACAATTTTCACACATTTCACACAACTATTATAATTTTTGTGTGAAATGTGTGAAAATTGTGTGAAATTTGTGTGACGAAGTACACACAAATTCACTCATAGTCAGTTTTTGTATACATTGTGTCATGACTGATGTGATTGAACTGTGACTTGTCGTGTGTGAATTGACCTTTTGTGTCGTCAAATACAACAGCTGGTTTCTTCTCAACGATATTTTTGGATTTTCAAACACCTGCTTGATGACAACGTATAAACTGGAAGCAATTTCAAAATTTCACACTATTTTCACACATTTCACACAACTAACCAAATTCACATCACATCACAGTCACAGTCAGTTGCTGTATACACTGTGACATGATTAAACTATTAGGTCCCGTGTGTGAATCAACCTTTATGTTGTTAAATACAACAACCGATTTCTTCTCATCAATACTTTTTTATTGTTTGGACGCCTGACTGATGACAACATATGTGTTTGTATATCAAGTACTGTTTATAACAATCAACAAAAACTGGCCAATGAAAATGTTATAGAATATTGTGTTTCAAATAAAAAATGTTATGTAACATTGGTTAATGAAGAGTTAGAAAACAGACTGTAACCAAATGACTGACAGGTTGACTGAGAAACTATGGATGCAGTTGAGACTGACCTGTGACTGGATTGTAACAGAACTTTTACTGGACTGATATGAATGAATAGACCTTTTATAGTACAAATGCTATACAATTTCTCTCAATGGGTCAACATAAAAATATTAACTGCTTTTACTTAGAAAAGTACGCAAACATTTACGTGATAACGTATATATTCTAATATTATCCAAACAAGGCAATATAAATTTAAAACCTTATATTTAACAATCATATTAATAATGACTTTTCATTTAATCAATACCACCAGTGTTGGATGGCTTTTTTCATAATAGACAAGGAAAGGTCTATGAATAATGGCAAATACAGATTTATGTTTGATCAATTTTATAATGACCAAGTATTAATACAATCTTCATCATGTTGGTTGTAAGGCAGTTTCCTCCAAAACAGAGAATGGTAAGGGTAAATAAGTAAAAGACTAAAGTTTCTAACATTTGCATTATTCAGTGTTCTATATCCTATCACGCAGGTTTGTCTATTTACAATTGATCCTTGGTCCGAAGTCTGTGCCTCCAGGCTCGTATTCAGGGTTTGGCAGAGATTGGATCAGTTCTAGCATACGTCCTTATAGCTTGGTGGTCTGTGATATCCATGGCTCGACATACCCATGCAGGCACAACACATCATAATAGTGGTGTGAAATGTGTGAAAATAGTGTGAAATTTATGTGATGAAATACACACAAATTCACATCACAGTCAGAACTTGTAAAAATACTATAGTGTAAAATTTGTATGACGAAGTATGCATAAATTCACATCACAGTCAATAGTCCAAACTTAATGTATTGTCATTTTATGGTCTTAAGAGCCCTTTTCGGGACACCAGGTCATAGTTAGCAAAACCGAGACGTTTGACAATCCTTTAATTGCTAAAATTAATTGATAATGATTGTAGAAAGTCAATGCTCCCTACTTCTACTTTGACCACCTAAACTACCAACTACGATTAGCAAGATGTGGGATTGTGTGTTGTGCCATGCTAATTTACCAAACACATATTAATCAGCACAAAGTACAATAACATATAATAGCAAGTTTTAATACTTTCACCCAGCATATTTATATCACACTTTGATGATTTATTCACTAATCTAAGTGTGTTAAATATTAAATGATCTCAAAGAGTTTTACTATAGAGTAAGCACACCTAGTGAAATCTACCATAAAATAAGATAAATACATTTGGAACCATTATTACACTCATGTTGCCAGGCATGAACTCACTAACTCATGTTAAAATGAGTTTCATATTTTAACAGTAGGATAGGAACACTAACTACAATATTCAGTGATTGGTTCTGGTTATTTGTAACTATTGTTTCTATATTAGATGAATCACTGCAATATACTAGTTCAACCTGACTGACCCCTCTCTATGAATTCCCTAATGACCATGTTACCTCTGATGATCACTCTTGCTTTCTTGATATTTCTACCATAGAACTTTCACATTCTGATTCATCATTAGGTCTCTATGGAAATACCCACCTCTATATTTACACCCTCAGGTATATAGCACAATATCAACTTCCTTTGTTACTGAATTCTGTAATTTAGCATGGTCTCATTGTTTTTACGTATATGAAATACAGAAATTATGTTCATACAGTAATATAGACCTATAGTTTCCAGTAATAATTGAAAATAAACAAAAAATGGCTTATTTTGTAATTTATATGTTTTTGAAAATGAGTAAAGAATAACAGAGCATGTAAGGTACAATACCAATGAGGGATGACAATGCATTATGTTGTATTGGTTTTCCAGGTTATTGTTTAACAAGAAACTCCTTCTCACATCAATTGCTCAACAAATAAAATCTTTTTCCATCACTATCGATGGTCATCGTTTTATCACTTTAACTAAATCAGTATATCTCAACATAAATAGCATCCCCATTAGGATTAATTACTGTAAACACAATGAATATCTAAGAAAATACCCAAAACAATCCCAATAATTATAGCAAATGTCATTGTGCACTAAAATGCGATTGTTTGTAGCTACCCTTCACAATCACTTTCTCTTCTTTGCATAAAGTAGTTTTCATCTTTATTTTGTCTTTTCATTGAAGAGTACATTCACTACAAGAGTCTTATGTATACAAACAATTTATGTACGATATTCCAAGTAAAGGTTGTTCTAGTCCGAAAGTATGAAACACAGTCGGGGCCTTTAGAGTTTGCATTTTCATCTATTTTTTTATTACAGTCTGAGGCTCTAACTAAATATCCAATTTTGATTGTAGAAAGTCAATGCTTCCTACTTCTACTTTGACCACCTAAACTACTAACTACGATTAGCAAGATGTGGGATTGTGTGTTGTGCCATGCTAATTTACCAAACACATATTAATCAGCACAAAGTACAATAACACATAATAATACTGTTCAGTGGATCTCTGCTGATACTAGTGATAGGGGTTGAGCTCATCACAACCCAAACTTTCAATCAAAGAGGCATCGCATCCGACATTAACTTTAAGTCCTAAACTGAATATTATATTTTGCTTACATTCAGAGAGACAAACTGAATACCATCTAGCATGTCTTACTAATCTTAGGAATGAGCTGGTCACAACTAAAAAGAGAACCCAGTCTTTGCACCACACATAAACTGTACACAATTCATCACTTGGGACGAGAAGCAAGCCTGCAACAATACTGTGGAGCAGGACTAATTTTAAATAGCAATTCCTAGTCCTCACATAAGGTTAAATATAATTTCGGCACGAAATATTTGCCTGATTCCTCGGTAATACATGTTTCAAGATCCTAAAATAGTTGAGTAAAAAACATATTTTTTTCAATTTTTTACAAATATTTAGTTCGGACAAGGAAAAATCCACCATAGGTCTCAAGACTACGTGTTTCTTGCCATTTAAAGGGATTCCAGCAACACATTATATTTATAAATATTTCAAACCAACTGGTACAAATCTCACATGATACAGAGATTAATGGGGATTGGAAATATTTTTGGAGTTGGACATTATTTGTATAGAAATATATAGAGAATGAGCATGAGTTTTAAAAAGTGGCTTAACATCTCCTCATGTTATTCTCATAGGTAAAACATAAAAAAAAACACCTCTTTGCCCTATTCTATCTATTGGATTGAGATACGGCAAAACAGTAAATAAACATTTTGTCACATTACATTGGTTTCAATTTTTGATAAAAAAACAATAATATAGGGTACAAATTTACAAATCTAAAATTTATATGAGTACCATTTGGTAAATAAATTAAATGGTTCCATTTGTATGACAATGTATTATAACATAATACCAGTGTTGGTAATGGTTACAAACTCCATGCATTACTGGTGTGACTTTATCGTTTTAAAATGCTTAAAAAAAAGTGCTTGAGATACGGCAAAACAGTAAATAAACATTTAGGCACACTACATTGGTTTCAACTTTTGATAAAAAAAACAATAATACAACATAAAAATCAAATAGTATTTTAACATTATTTTAAATGAGTACAAATAAATCAAACAGTTATCATGAAAATGTTATAAGTCTATTATTAATTCCATTATTTTAAAAGTCCATTATAAATGTTCTAAATTTGTGATTTAATCACCAGACATCCCTATAACTCAAAAGAATTATATTATTTTATATGAGTACAAATAAATCAAACAGTTTTCATTTGTATGCCAATGCATTGTAATATAATATCAGCATTAGTGAATAAAGAAAGGTCTGCTTTATTGTTTAAAAATATTTATATCTCAAAAAGGCTTGATATACAACAAAACGGCTAAATTTCCAGCCTACTACATGGGTTTCAACAAAATAATACAGCATAAAAAGTTAAACAATTTTAAACCATTTACCAGTTTCTTTTGTATGTAAATATGTTATAATATAATTTCAACAATGACAATGGTTTCAAACTCCAGGTGTTGCCAGCACGGCAGTGTCGGGGGCGTGATGATGTTCAAAGTGATGCGCCTCCTATCACTTACACATTGGTCTAGCTTCTAATAAAAATATTTATAGCATGAAATTTATATATTAAAATTCTACATGAACTACTGTTTAATACAATATAAATATAATTTAATTTGTTCTAGTGTGTAATTATTAATTAAGGAAAATATAAAAAGGTTACTCTAAGTAAACATGAAAAAGTAAGTAAGCGAGGATTTTTTTTATTTTTCGGTCAGAGAAAAACTGTCAGTGGGAAAAGTATAGATGATTAGATATTACTCAATTTTTGTTTCAAACATTTTTTCATAAGACTTTTAGTTTGTCATCGCTGGGGATCAGAAGTGTGCCTATGGGTCGAGAGCGCACACGAGATCGCGTGTCGAGAGCCGGGTCTTTAAAAAAAGTGGTCAAAAAAAGCTCTTCATTTCCAGACATGTTTTTCAGTATTAATAACATTTTTTTACCAAAAAAGTGCCCCCATATAGCCTCTAAAACGCCAAAAATGGGGTAAAACCATCATATTATAGCTATTTGGGGTGTTTTTTCGCCAAAAAATTTCAAAAGTCCTGGGCCCAAAAACGCCGAAAGTGGGGTCATATTCTGGGTTTACCACTACTCGAAAGCTCTCTGATTTTCATATGCAATATTATGAAAAGTATTATAATTAATGTTACAGAAATTGGTTTAGTTACAATATTTGTACTAAATCCAAATGTAAATAAAATACGCTTAAGCCACATAAAACACAAACGACAAACTCAAGTACGAGAGTATTAATAAATTAATTAAGACATTCTTTTGATTAGGCTATACAACATTTAACTTTTTAAGCTTTAATTATTTGCAAAATATTTTATGTGTGATTAATCTGCTATGTAAAACAATGTTATATGTCATTCTTGACAACGGATCCACTAACACCATATTGGGAATTCTCTTTTTCGCAAAGAAAATTATGTAAAATATGATGAATATTTTGTAAGTTGACAACTTTCATTTTCTAACTCAAAGCTTGAACTCAAACTTCATGAAAAATATAAATCTTAAAGGTGTTTTACATATGTTAAGAATGATCAAATTATTTTAAACTGCTTATAGTGATTCATTTAAACATTTACCCCTGAACTCTTATCATCCCTAAGCTCACCGATATGACCACAAAATAGCAAAATATTTTTAATAGATTCTTAAAATACGGTGTGTAAAATAATCGATAAAATTTGTATTTTCATGATTTTTATTTTTCTGTCAATCGGTTATCGTATGTTTGGCTGGAATGAATTGGGAGTACAAGGGCTTATTCATGTTTCCATCAAATAGAATAGTTCAAAAAATTTTGAATTCGAACATGAAAATAACAAACTACACGCAGTATTTGTTTTAAGACAACTAAAATTAATAGGTGTAAAATATATTTAAGTTGCTACAGATAATCGGTCCAAGCAATTAATTATCTTAAATTCAAACAAACTTGTATAATCGTGGAGATTTTACTCAGAAACTTTAAAATTAAAATAAAATGCCTTTTACCAAAACCGACACACTTTACATTCAACGCTATAAGAAGAAAGTTTGAAGGTTGTCAGAATACAAGCAGCTTTTGTAAAAGTTATCGTACAAGTTGGAACACAGCTGTGCTAGCTCTCAAATCCAATCAAATGATAATAACCCGTATGAAGTTTAAAAATATCTCATTCGTTCATTGCACACCTTATAACTTCCTTCATTTCGATAATTTCTAAATAAGGGTTTTAAATTATTTTAATCATTTCTTCGAAATAGTCATACATGCTTAATATTTGAGAACACGATTTCCTTTAAACAATGGCACATGAACCTGTTTAATTAACTAACAGCGGATCTGATTTGCGAGCAATATTTAAAATATATATTTTAAGCAATTTGTTAGATATTATAATTTTGCTTTTAACGTAAGGACATAGTTTGAGTGCACCACAACGATATAAATATGCAAACATTTAACCTCCTAGATTCGTAAAAAATAAATTATTATTTAATTTTATAAAAAAAATGTTTAATTAAACTAAAATATTATCTACAAAAGACTTACTATTACCTATATTTACCTATGACCATTTTTAAACGGTTATTTGGGCTATCATAATGTGTATACTGTTTTCAGTTTATACAGTGGGCTTAACCTTTAATAAAGTAAATATCCTAATAATTAAAACCAATAGTTGGTTTATAATCACGAATATTTTTAAAGCATTTAAAAATACGATTGGTATATCTATGATTAAATATTTCAGTAGTAATCAAATTCATATTTTGATTACCCTCAGGTTTGAATTATAATGATTGTGATCCTTATAAACATGTCAATGCACCTTTTTACTATTTTTTTATACATTACAAATTGTACTCTACAATTACGTAGGCTTACAATTTTTATTTTCCGGTATATGATTTTACCTATTATAGATAATTTCTATCTGAATATAAACTAAAAAAAAACTAGACTAACTTAGACTGGTAATAAAACACGATAAGGGGATTACTATCGTAAAGTCGATGACTGAATACAACCGATATATCGGTTATCGACGTTTAAATAGAGACCAGTCATGTTGTGGAACTTTGTGATAATCAAGTATAACTTCACTACCCACCCAAACCGAATATTTCTTGACACAATAAAATTTGTAAAGTGATGAAAATTGCATTATAAAGAAAATTTTTAAATGATATATGGTGACAAATACACAATACGTTGTTTTTAGAATCTAAATTTGTTTATGTAATTTCATAAGGTACTTGATTTATGTTTTGTATGTAGCTTAGAAAATGATTACCTGAAGTACCATCCTATACACACACAAACCATATGATTTAATGTTAGTGTTGATTAAACAATTGTCGATGTTAACTTCTCATCTTATCTGACACTAGGAAATATTTAAGAAATCTATTGTATTGTTTACAGATACGAGTTTTTAAGATTTTATACACTGTTTCTTTGATCGCTTGTACTAAGACTTTAATACAAAGTAACTATTAACTAATTAGTTACTACGTCAGGGGAATAGTTAAGCCCCTCGTTTTTTCATATGCTGCAATTAATATGATTGGAATTCGGTAATTACCAATTACCGTAATTGGTTAGCAAAGCAAATACAAAATATTTAAAATAAATTTTAATATCTTCATTGTTTTAAAATGTGTTTATTGTTACGTGTAAAATATAAAGTTTTATTGTATAGGTCTCTTTTAGGTTCGGGTATATAAGATGTTGAATAAAATACTACAAGTGGGTTAACTAGATTATGCAATTAAACTTTTGTTGGTAAAAACTGTACGCTCAATAATACGAGTACACATATAGATGTAGACATTATTACGTTGGCGATTTATGTATTGGCTAGCATGTGGTGGGTGAGAGGTAATATATCTCTTTTGGTACAACCAGATTTATTTTATATAAAGAGGTTTTCTAAGAGATGTCATCCTATTTTCATATCTCAATCATTACATCTTCGTGGATGGCAAAGGTGAAATTAAACTCAACTTTATTTTTCACGCTCTTTCTTTTCATATAAGAAACTTTATAAATAGTTAGAGACAAAACAGCAACTAAGTTTAATTTTGATTATTGTTAGAACATCTACTTTAATTAATCGAAAGATACTGGTAATCTCTGGTACTTTGAACCTATTTTTTCACAAGACGTAGTATATTATTTTACAAATATCTATTAGACATAATCCCTGCTTACAAGCATATAAATGGTGTAAAACTGTTTCTACAAACAAGATCTGTACACTTACACTGTTGACTTACATGGAAGTTTAAATTCTATCACAAACTAAGTTTAAAAGTATTAATATGTACATTATACATATTTCCAAGGCAAATTAAGCTACAATAGTCGTACGAAATTTCAGTAAACTTGTGTTGGAGTATTTTATTGTTGATTTTTTAATTGAAATACTGATAGCCTATAAAAATGTTTGCGAGTTTGTCAACGTGACTCTGAACATTGTGAGAATCCTCATGGTTGCCATGGAAACCAATTAATGCCTACTTTGAAAAACCTCATCTAAGATGTTTGAAAACCCGGGGACAGAGCCCTAGGTACATATTGACGTGGAAATACTATTACTTTGTAGTGCAACCCAGTAGCAAACTACTACTACAACCAACCATGGGTGAGGGTGGGTGAAGGTGGTGATGGACAAAACGTCCCACATATACCCCCCCACACACTCCTTATATATATAATTGATTAATTATTAAATTTAATTGTTACTGTACTCATTCACTGTAATTTAGAAAATGGACGAATTCAGCTGTAATTACCTAATTTGACAGTTTCAGAATTACTTAAAGCTGCAATGATTAGCAAACCATCAAGTAATGGGAATGACCCAATCCAGAGATGGTTCGGGCTATCCATTTAACAACATCGATTTTGTATTTGCGATTTATTTTGAATTCGCAAAAAATATCAATCATTCAAATACCTTATTACTTTTTAGAACCATGAATGGATGTAATTCAGAAAACAATACAAAACAATTTGAAACATAATCAGAGTTCATTACAATTAAATCACCAAGTCTTGTTTTACATAATCCATTCACTTAAAGATTAACAGTTTTTTTTATTGTAGAAATGGTTACCAATGCAATAACACAGTTAAGTCATCAATAGAGCCCAGTTTTCTGTGTTTTAATATTGCTTGAGTTCACAAACACAAGTCCAGGTTTAGAAATCTTTAAAGTATTATTGCTTATTGCACGTATTGTTTTTCAAACTCGTTTACAATGTAAAACCAAATATTTTATTCATTACAACAAATGTTTTAAACATCCCGAAAGTTTTCCTTTAACATTTGTTGAATTACCAGACAATCAAAATGGAACATGATTCAGTACTTGGCGATAGGAACGTCAATATAACCGAACTAATGAATTCCAACACCACAATAATCAGATGATCCATTTAGCCCTATAACACCACATGAGGTTATCTATTTAGGCCTATAACACCACATGAGGTTATCTATTTAGGCCTATAACACCGCATCATGTCTGCTCGTGGCTATAGATTATCTAACAGTTGGATTGACATTTCAAATATGACGTTGTATAACTCTCTTAAACACTAATAAGGCTACAACCATAGCCACCTCTAACACACACTACCCTTAATTTTTTTAGGATGTTAAAAAAACTATGTTCACAAATTTGTCCAATTTCAATCCCAAACATTAGACTTTGTTGTTTCTAACGTTAATAATGCTCAAATTGTATAGTCATAAAAATCTAATTTAGAATTTAGACTATAACACAAAAACAATAATATAAATACCATAGATTTATGATTAACTTACTAACTAAATGTGGTTTGTACATCTCTAGTTGAACTTCTTGATCAGCATTGTACGTGTTATTAAACTTACGGAAAGTAAATACAGTAAAATAAGACAGTAAACATACATAAAAGATGGTAAGTGGTGATTGGTTTCGATTGGACACTTCAATCATCATCAGACCCAATGGTACACACATATTTTATGTATATTTACCGTCTTGTGAGACACAGCATAAGCATAAATATATGTTTTAGGCGTTATAAGACGTTTCTTGTATTTACTTTTCGTATGTTTAGTTTGTAATAGTTTGAGACTTACTAAACCATTTCAGGTGTGTAGTTATGTGTCAAACCTTTTTATTTATATTAAATAAAAATGAACGATTACAGGAAATTAAACATCCAGGCATGTTATCATGTTGCTATTTTAAAACTAAGATAAATAAGTTTTTTTCCTTTTTTAGATTGGTGCAGTTTGAATTAGTAGGCTATAAACGCTACATAAATCGCGTATGTCATCAGCAATTCTGTTTGATGCAACACCAAGCTCCACAGGCTTATAAATACTTTGTAAGTCTCTAGCTTTGGTTTGTAACCATCTTAAATGAAATTTAGGCATCTCTTAAGCCAATAAAATAATTAATTCACTGCAATCCAAAAGCATGATATTGAAGTAATATTTTGCATTATTAGTACAAAAATAAACCTGAAAATATTTAAATGAAAATATTTACGGGAGGGCAAAATATAAATAAATTAGATGTAGTGAAAGCACTGTTCTTTTAAACTGTTGGAACATAGGTTTATAAAAAAGAGCTTTAAAAATGGGCTGGTTTACATATATATATCAGTAAACTATTCTATTTAGGCACACCATAAAATTCACTAAATTGAGATAATGTTTATATTACGAAACCAATCTAAAGCCCTAATCCATGTGAAGCAAAATGATTGTGGTGTTTCGTAAAATTCAATAACACCTTTATATGGTAGTAATAGCATAGATGAAGTAATATAATGAGATAGGCAGCCATATGGAGTTTATCGTGGGCGTTTTTATAGCCTAGTAGTGTGCTATAATTTTGTAGAGAAACAATTGTTACTTATCCCATACCAGCAAACCTAATCACTTAAATCGTAAATCTTATGTTATTCGAACTGGGAAATAAATTTGTTTTGTTTATGGAAATTTTTTAGTGCGAATCCAATTAGGGAAATTTAAATTTTGCTTCGTCAGCAGGTTTGCTGCGATAGGGGTATTTTAAATTAAAACTGTGCGCATTTTAACACAAAAAAGGGTAAGAGTTTGGAGTAAAAGTAGAAAAGTTTTATTTTGAAGATTTGAATAAATATGACACAAAATCTGGTACAGAAATTTTTTTTTAAATTATGGAATGTCACCACCCACCTGCCAAGACATTCCTTTTCATTGAACAGATAAATTTTAACTAATTAAACATAAGTAACATTGTGACTACGGACACTATATCGGGGTTTTTAAACTAGCAACATTATGTTTTTGCACGTGGTTTATAATTAAAAACTAAATTTATCAATAGTATTTATATTAGTGGTACTTATAACAAATATACTTTAGTGGTATCATACAAGTGCAGAGTGACAAGTTATAAGACAAGTTAAAAATGAGTGAAAGTAAGACAAAATCGGTTATAATTATCTAGAAATGAATGTGGAATTGTCATTTTACTAAACGTTGATTCCGTAATCAGGATGTGCACATAAACAGATCCTGTATTTAACTTTTTCATCCAAAATGTTTACGGGGTTTGTTAACCTCCGTCCATTGTTAAACGGCCGGCGGCATCAAAGGCGAGACGAGTTTTCACTTCACCAACCCGCCTCGGTCGGGGTGGTTCGGAGTACGTGACTCGCCACCGTCCATGGGGATGACACACCGATACAACTATATGGCATGTTGTAAATCAACCAAGTCAATTCACACTTCTGCACGAGTTTGGCCACTCCTAGGGCATTTTTTTGGTGATTCTTGTGTTAGTGTTGTGCCGGACGTGGACTGAAGAGGTTCAATTCAGTTAGCCTCTATGTAGTCGCAGTAGTTTCGTTAAACATTAGTTTTTATTAGTATACATGTGCCTCGTGATCGTTTTTTTTAAATACGTATCGTTATTAGTTTTTTAAGTTCTGTACAGGATTTTAGTGAACTAGTTGCAATGTGCTTTTATATATGTCAGGCGGAAGCAAAAAGTGTGCGTTTTTATCATGTACGTCATCTCAACCAAAAGATGGATTGCGATTTTTTAAATTCCCTGTAAGAAATCCGGAAGTATGTGATCGTTGGGTTATCAATTGTGCTAACAGCCAGCTTATAGATTTGCCCCTATCTGCTCTCAGGTCTCGGGTTGTTTGCGAGAAACATTTTGAGCCATTATGCTTCAACAACCCGTCTAAGAGTAGTAAATTGAGAAAAGACGCAGTGCCTACTTTGTTTATTCAAGACACCGAAGTGCATCCAGACCTCGGAGTACACCAAACGGTCGTCAGAACAACCTCAGCCTCAACAACAGCTGATGATCCCGACAGTCAACCGCCGTTGTCTTGGATCGACCGACAACGACAGATGCACGTTGGGGCTGGTCCATCATCACTCGCGTTACAGCCTCCGCCACAGCTACCTCTGCCTGGACAATCTCCGTTCCTGCCTACGTCACCACCACAGTCATCATCGCCTCTGTCTCAAGAACCCCAGTTCTTGCCTCCGCCACCGACATCCCTTGCCAAAAGAATGAAGCTGTGCTCGGTGACAGAATCAGCGCCCACAGCCGTTCACACCCCGGTCACAAGAAGTAAGTTGATAAGTCACGCATCTCCAGATACGCCCAGGAAAATAAAACTTAAAAAAAGACTATTTAAAAGCAAACGTAAACTTCACCAAATTTCTGAAAAGTCCCGGCGACAAAAGCTAAAACGTATATCAAAACATAAGGCTTATTCTACCGCTTGTGGTTATATATCAAGCGAACCTTTTAAAACTTTACTGAAAATGCAAATGTTGCATACAAGGGGTACGCAATGGTCAGAAAAGGAGAAGCAGCTTGCTGTAGAACTCCACTACAGATCACCAGCACTATACACCAACTTGATAACCGACAAACAATTTATTTTGCCAAGTCGTCGTACAATATCAAGTTGGGTTAATGTCATCGACCTTATGCCTGGAATTTCCCAAGATCTTATAGATAAAATGAAGTTCAAAGCAACGACCATGAACGACAATGAAAAACAAGTGGTTTTAATATACGACGAAATGGTCATCAAAAAACACCTGACGTTTAATGAAAAGCGTGATTTGGTAGAGGGGTTTGAAGACCTAGGACCCCACGGGCGATCTCCACGCGTCGCAACACATGTACTAATGTTTATGGTACGCGGCATATTCCACAAATGGAAAATGCCCATTGCGTACTACCTGAGTGGAACACCAACTGAAGGTAGTTTGCTGTCAAAGATAATTGTTGACGTGGTTCGAGAGGTGGGCAGAACAGGATTAAATATACGTGCTCTTGTTTGTGACCAGGGAAACAACAATGTGAAAGCTGCAAATCTCCTGGGAGTTAGTAAAGAAAAGCCTTTTTTCTTAAACAAAAATAAACAGATCTTTGTTGTTTATGACCCTCCACATCTGATTAAATCCATTAGGAATAATTTGATGAAAAACAATATACTTTTTGAAAATGGAAGGGCCTCGTGGCAGCACATCAAAGAGATGTATGAGATAGATTCAGCGTCAACTACTGCTCGTGCACTAGTCAAGCTAATATCAAAGCACATTTCACCAAATGCATTTGATAAAATGAAAGTTAAACTGGCGACACAAATTTTCAGTCGTTCGGTGAAGGCCGCCATGACAACCGCTGTACAGACAAATCAACTCCCCAAGGAAGCCATGGAAACAGCAGAATTTATTGGCAATTTTAACGATGTTTTCGACTGTTTGAACAGCAAACTACTGTTTGACAACACTCCTCTTCGGTGTGCGCTTTCTGAAACAACCAAACAAGGACAGTTGGTAAAAGAAAAGCTTCTCAGTGCTTTAAGATGGATCGAGAACTTACAAGTAGAGAAGTTTAAGAAAGTCAGAGGGAGCACAGTCCGAAAACTTAGTAAACCACCTAGTTTTCATGGCTTTGCGCAGACAATAAATGCAGTGTTAAAGCTCTGGGAAATCTTGCATGCCGAGGGAATCACGTTTCTGATGACAAATCGTCTCTCCCAAGATGCAATTGAGAACGAGTTTTCGATGTGCCGACAAAGAGGGGGGTTCGACCGAAATCCGTCAGCTACAAAGTTTCGCCAGAATCTGAGGCACCGGATCCAAGTGTCGCTGATGAAGCCTCCATCAACCACTAATTGCGAGATGGACGACGAGGAAATGGTCCCAGTTTTGTTGGAGCAAGCTACGGTGGAAGTTGAAGCTACTCCGCCAACTGACACAGAGGACGACCCTGACGACCCCTGTGATGTCGCCGACAACGAGGACCAGACGCAGCCCTTGGACCACGACGACGCAGACGGCTCGGATGTCGAAGAGGACGTCATCGTTGTCTCCGCGGACCCAGCAGTTACCGTCACAAGCCTGACCGTCCCTACTCTGGAGACTTGTTCAATTGAGTAAGTACACTCACCATAGCTTCAGTTTCGTACCTATCATTATAATTTACGTTTACGTTATCTGAAATCATCGTACAATATCTTTTAAAGTTACTTAGCTTCTTATGATCTTAATAATCAAAGTAATTATGAAATTGTTGATAGTAAACTCACAATATTATGACAAATCTATGTATGATATTACTGTATAAAGAAGAAGAGGTGTCTGTGGTACTGTCCGGCAGTATGTCTCTGAACCAATTAGTCTTAAATGTTTTCTTAAGACTACGACAACGACAATACACCGATGTATATGTTTTGAAATACACGAATGTTTTCTTAGAGCTCCAGAGATTTGTTTAGAGCTATTCGTGTTTTGATATTGACATAGGGCTCCACCCCGGTGGCTTTCAAAGGTTTTATGAGGTGAGAGATTTAAAAGTAAATTGATTGGTCTCCACGGCAACTAAAAGAAAACTCGCAATGTTTGTAACGTAGGCAAATTGTATTTAAAATGTTAAGAAGCAGAACCGTCAAATCCATTGTTTTCCACATTCCACACAGCTGGTTTAAACAAACTCAATAGTTAATACGTATATGTACAACTGTATGGTAGATTTATTTGTTCAAAAATGTTGTCATTGATTTGAGAAATGCCTAAGATTCTAACCATGATTAATCCAGCCTTTGAACCTATTTTTTTAAAGTTAAGCTTAAAAGAACTATGCTTAATTAATAGAGTTTTGTGGAAACGATAAATTGCACTGCTTACATGTTTTAGTTTTACAATATTGGTATAATTTTTAAGCTTTGAACTCCTTGTCTTGAGTTAGAGTAAGGTTTAAAATGCATATGTTATGTTTGTCAGCTTAATTGTCCTAGTGAATCAAATTCGAATTTTTTCTAACGAAATTCTAAAACATAAATAAAGAGAGGTATATATGCACTCTATTTTTGTTAATTTTTTTTAATCCTACTTTTTTATTGCGGCAGTAAAAATTCTGAGGGTTTTAGCCCAAAGGCAGCTGCAGATAATATTATTTAAACTTTCTTTTATCATTGACTTTGGGTAGTGCAAAAACGCTGTGCTAAACTTCGCATCACATTGTGAAATTGAAACCAAAAATTATTTGTTGTTTTTTACTAATTAATTTGCATTATATTTATTGGTTAGGTTGATTTTATGCTTAGCCAATACCTGTTGATTATTTGTAATAGAGCAATGCTTAGGCCTATCTATATAATTCATTCAGGTATACTTCTGTATATTACAGATACGTGGCGGGATACGTCGCCAAGGTTGTGTTGGACAAGTACCATTGCGCCACGTGTAAGGTTGACTTGACAGTGAACTCAGTGTTGTCAGAGCCGAACCGATTGTTGATACTTTACAAGTCTTACGGCACCAAAGAAGGGATATCAAGCTTAATTGCGCCTTCCCAGGACATGGTGAAT
This sequence comes from Macrosteles quadrilineatus, assembly GCF_028750875.1. Lineage (NCBI taxonomy): Eukaryota > Metazoa > Arthropoda > Insecta > Hemiptera > Cicadellidae > Macrosteles > Macrosteles quadrilineatus. The sequence continues at coordinate 165,632,611 of NW_026542595.1, read as the reverse complement.
TTTACTCGGGACATACTCTTGTCCTTCCAGAAACATTTTCAAAAAATGATGTTTAAGTGTAATGTTAAGAGTGGACTAATTGATTTAGCCTCTAAAGAAATTGAGGGAGGATGGCTTTTGTTGGACCGTGATAACCCGTGTCGTATCCATCGTCAGTTTATTTTAAGTTTCTTGGTACGATTAAAACTAATGAAAACTGTTTTGTGGGTGTCAAAAGACCTTCGAATACCCAAGTCAAGACGCCCACAGTGTTCATCGTACCAAGATAAGCTAAAACAAGTTCAACACATGTAATTGCTGTAGCAAACACATTGAAAATGCAACAATACTCATTCTAACGGTTAAATATAGGCCTAAAAGAGTCAATAGTCAAATTAAAATTGGTAAATAAATAATAACGTATTATAGCAAAATTTTCAACTTGTTAAATAGTTTATTCTTGATTGATATTATTTATATATTATTTGATTTTTTTTTCATCTTTCCTTAGTTGTGTTTGCTATTGTTTTAAGCGTTAAAAATTTTTTTGTATCAATGTGTTTAAAATTCCTGTGTTGTTGTTGTTCTTGCAGTGCGTATTAATATTAATTTCTTCTTTCACATTCAATCTCTCTCTATTTCGTAGATTATGTAATCTTCAAAATTGGTAATTTTTCTATATTTAAGAGATGTTTTGCAAAATTGTATTTCATAGATGTCTTGTTTTCGAATTGTATCCTGGAATGTGTTCGTTATTGAATATGACTTTTAAATTTCAATTTGTTTGCCCAATGTAGTTGTCACAGTAAGTACATTTAACTGTTTTTATATTTCCGATTTGTTGCATATTATTGTTGTAGGTTTGTTGTTATTGTCTATAGTATTAAAAAGTTATTTTTGTTCAGTAGCTTAGTTTGATTGGAGTGTGTTTGAATGTGTTACTTATTGCTTTGTTTACGTTTAGTTAGGTTTTACGGAATGCCTATACATTTCATTTATTCTTTTTGTCTAGAATTGTCTTTAAATTTGGTTTCAATAACTAAATTTTAGTGTGTCCGAACTATACCTATAATAATTCTTTTGAGATTGGCGTAACAAGAGGCGTAAAATTGTATTTCATATGATATAAACTAATTTAACTAATTCTATCTAATATATAAAATTCTCGTGTCACAGTGTTTGTCTGCAAACTCCTCCGGAACGACTTCACCGATCGTTATGAAATTTGGTGTCTAAATTCTGTAGGTATGCGAATCGGACGTAAACTATTTCCCGTTTCGAAATTCTTAAAAGGGCTCCGCCCCAGTGGCTCTGGAGTTTCCCATGTTAACCTTATGAGAAATGGAATTAATGAATCTTAACAGCTGTTTCAATTAAACAAGTTGGTTCTGTTCTATGATGTTCAATAGCATTAAAGTTACAAGGATTACCAACAGGGTGCAGCACTATTATTTCTTTTACATTTATGACAACAGCTAATTTGCAACCAAAAGGTGAGTGAGCGTAGCGAACGAACTTCAACCTGGAGGCGAGTGAGCGTAGCGAACGAGCTAACCTGAAGGCAAGTGAGCGCAGCGAACGAGCTCCAACCTAAAGGTGAGTGAGCGTAGCGAACGAGCTCCAACCCAAAGGTGAGTGAGCGTAGCGAACGAACTTCAACCAGGACGTGATTGAGCGATGCGAACGAGATCATCTTGAAAATTAAACGTAACGGTAGCATACTTTCTTTCCATCGGTCTGTCTTAGGGGAAACCTATAACTTAGGCGATACGAAGTTCGCCGGGTCAGCTAGTTACTTTATAATATTGGAAATTTCACTTGTAAACTTTTATTTAATGCTTTTACATTTTACCTTTGCTTCTTTAGTTAAAATATAAGTGGACGATTTCTTGGCGAACGAAAATAACGGTTTTAGGATTTATTTGTGTAAATAACTATTATGTACGTAAGTAATTATGTAAATGTGAATAACTATGTTAAAGTAAGGTCATATTATTTTTTGATAATTATGTTTTATTGCACACTTTTAAATTAGATGGTTGTCATTATTTAAGCGATTAAATTTTTATTGTTTGTAATAAAAACATTTTTCGTAATCGATAAATTGTGTCTCTTTGTGATATTGTTTAACTATTAAGTCCAATAATTAACCATAACCGAGCACTTATCGGCCCCGTTATTGTAATAACATAATACGTCATATTAAAGTATATACTTTCATTATTCAATAGCAAATGTCGTGGTTACTGTATAAGTTAGCGTGTCGGTAACGCAGTGCGGTTTGAGACAACGTACTGCGTTTAACCCACGACAGTGCTGCGAGCCGCGGACGGCCCGCGCAATACATCGTGCAGGCCCATCTAAAAACTCCCACGGTTTTATACACGCGGCTGCCTATCTCATTATATTACTTCATCTATGGTATTAGTAAATGGATTCTACAAAGAAGAATAAAATAAAATTTATTCATTTGATAACTTTAAAGATTTCAATTTTAACCCCTCAAAACTATCGATAAAAATTATGATTTTGGGTAGTATTTTTCATTGCTTTATGTGTTCTTATGTTCCTACCCCATTCAACTAAAATATTTGAAAAGAGGAATGATAAAAACAATTTATGTTAACGATTTGTACTTGTAGACAAACTAGAGACTGCAAAAAAGTTAAACGGCCAGATAATGATTTATCAGGGAACCGGCATCTAAAGAATGAAAAAAATTTATGAATAGCCACATTTATAACTGATGACCATACTTGATTGTAAAAACTGAACATTTTCAGCAAATTATCATTATTTATATTTTTTTTAATATTTGCACCCTTGTTTCAATTCCCGATATGTTAATATAGTTAATATTTTTTGAAAGTTTAGTTGGATTAACCTAATGAATTATCTTTTTGTCTATAAATGAGACAGTGGCCATTTTTTTTTCTCTTAACGCAAACAACCTGACGTCAGGTCTACCAACATTACCGATGGGAAATCAGCTATATTGATAGTGAGCCTAATCTCTAGTCCATCTAATCGTTGATTGCCAAAGCTGTACGAAATACTAATTATTAATAAGTTAATTATCCTGAATATTTAGACTTTGTAATTGAATCCCTTGATGTAAATAACATTTTATGGGAAGTGTGTTTAAAGTAATATCGATTTATCAACTTTTCATCAAGTGTTATACTTACGAATCTCCTTTGGTTTTAGATAACAGAGACAATATTAAAACTAGGAAAATAGTAGTTTTTGGTTTTCTATTCACCACAACGGCATGGCCTTTAAATAAACATAATTGATATTATTGAATTAAAACGTAATGCATTAATGTAGATTTACGATTGTGACTTCTTAACCTCTGTAACTTCAGCTTATTAATATTGCCATAGAGAAAAAAAAATAGCTCTTAAGCACAGCAAGAATTTTGAAAACTATAGTTTTTGTAAAGCTATGATGAAAAAAAACAGCCATCAAAAATGACATCAATGGTTAAATTAGGTACGTAATTGTTAACAAGAACCTTAAACATTTGACACATGCCTTTAAAACTAATGATTGTAATACCTTAACAACCTAAAAAAAAATATTGGCGTTTATTTAAATACCCCATTTACATATAAATTCCACTAATGGTAATATAAAAAAAATAGTTAAGGTATACACAACCTATAAACTAAACATTCTAGGCAAAGAATTATTTGTGTATTGTATTTTACCAATGTGATGGAAAACGACCGCAATTGACCTTTAATCATCAATTAATTTGTAACAAAATGGCTGACAATAAAACGATAGTTTCATATTTTAGTTATTTAAGATGTGGTATTGCATCATAATTACTGAAAATCTATTGATTAGTCATGACCTAAGGGTGTAATCTGTGGATCTCACCGTAGGCGTTGTATTAACACTGGCATCACAGTCGTGAGGAACGCATGGTAGTAGATAGTCCTATACTCCAATGCATGTTTGATTACTTGTTTGTGTGTAAAATTGATCGCAAATTAAAGCAGAAGGATTAACACTAAAGCTTGGAAATAGGGAATTTTGGGCCTACAATTTTATTGGCGAAAGCCAATACCTTGGATAAACTTATAATTTGCAACGCAACTAATTGAAAATTAGATTTAAATATTTTCCTTATGGGTTGGCGAGTAGCCATGTTGATTTTACAAAATAACAAGGAAAAAGTAAACAAAAGACTTAAAAAATGTGAAATGTATCTAAGACCACAAGTATCTATTTTTCATTCTTCAAAATTACTACCTACAATGTAAGATACACGCTTGTTAAATTACGCTCTTTTCCTTGCGGGTTACTATAAAATAGAATACAGAAAAACTTCAGACCACTCCAATGCAGATTTTCTTTCAAGATTCCCAGTAGAAAAGTTAGAAAGAACAATCTCTATTCAAAATTTCAAATGAATCAAACATCTATGATGCCCCTTACCAAAGAGACAATTGTACAACATACGAAAAAGGATACTTTTACTCTAACTAAAGTCAAGACAGTCCTTGAAAATGGAGATGATCTTGAGACAATTACACATAAATGTGTTTTTCGAGGTATAAGGGTTGTGATACCTCCATCTTCATCTTCAAAACTTTCTTATCTGACTATGCAGCGAGAAAGCTAAACTTTTTGCTAAACTTTTTGACCGTCGTGGTATTACATGCCTAAATGGATCATTTGATTACCATCCTAATATTCTCTAATACTTAGCTTTGTCTGTTTGTCCGTCTGTCTGCCTGACTGTCTGTAATGTATATCTCGAAATCCAGCGGAAGGATTTTGACAAAATTTTGGAATTAAGGACTTATAGCCTAAAAACCTAATTGGCGACAGGCACTACCTCAGGAATGATCGTATTTCACCACTCAAATAATTTGAAAATTTTAAATTTTAACATTGGCCTTTTAAGTTGCTAAGTAACTATGTTGGTTGAAAAAAACAAAAAGCAGAAGGTAAACAAAAGAATTGTCACTACTCACATGTGTTGATAACAAGCCATCCACAGTATACATCCATATTGTACTAGCAAATTACGATATGGAGTACAAAGGAAAAATATTCAGTTGTAACTATTGAGCAAAGATTACACGGAGGATTACTCGATGGAGGGAAACACAACACCAACCAATTACTGATTATTTTACTGACTCTCTTCTACCCCTTGAGAACTAAGGCAGTTTTAAAGAAACCTTTGTTTATTGTTAAATAAATATATACTATTTTTATCTTATGCAAATGTAAATTATGTAAATGTTTTATACAGCCATATTCAATGAGCTGTTTTAAACATAAATTTTTGGGGTAACTTTTGGTCAGGTAACTTAGAACTTTCCTAAAAAATTATTTGGTAACTAAAAAATCGTAGCACTAAGCTTATGGGAAAATACAAGGTGAAGCTTTGTTCAATGTTACACAATTGTTCACGATTTAATTTTATTGAATAAAAAATACACAATACGAATCATTGGAAGCAGACTCAAGTAGTAGCTCATTAAACTATATTTCTTTCAACAAAAACTCAGACTAGGATTTCATACCAATTATTACAACCTTACTAATTTTCCAAAACAAATGCCCATACTGATACAAACCGTATAAATACACATTCAATACAAGTTGTTTTGGTTATAGAAGCACATTAAAATCAGAGTGGCAAAGTTCAACTGCGTATCTACTTATAATTCATCCACCGAGACCTTCTTATCAAGATCCACTTCTGGTTGTCGTTAAAACTAACGTCCTCATAGAGTCGTTATTATAATGCGCTGTCATTCCGGGAATTGTTAGTGGAGGTATCAACGTGGTAGACAATCTTAGGTGTGTTTCGGTTTAAATGTTGACCAAATTTACTTTATACTGTTAAATACACTATTCTGCAATATAAGTAATGTTTATTTTGTTATATATTTTGTTGTATAATTTAACTTATAAAAACGATTGATTGCTTTATTTACCAGTTGATGCATCGTGGTAATTTGCCAGAAACATCAAAAAACAACGGTGACCCTATATTACTAGTTGCATTAACTTAATATGTCTATTGTATTGAAACTGTTAGTAATATCTTAATATTTCTTGAGTTAAGTTACAGTTAATTGTAATATATTTAAGATATTTTTAAATAGTACATAGTACTAAGCTACTTTAATGTCTATGAAAAATAATATAGTTTTCTTTTCTATGTTATTATTTAATAATCCTCTTCCTTTATAAAGTCCAAAACGAACACCTGTGTGCGTAAATTTATTTTCTCTCCTCTCCCTTAAAAACAATCAAAAATAGAGTAGAAAAAGAGACATTTTAGTTGAATAGAACTATAATCTATATTTGATTGCTGGAGCAGGAAATCATGTTGTTGTAATCAAACCAGTAATACAATCTGGTGACGTCACGCAAACTTTGAACAAATAAAAAGCTTTTATAAGTATTAATAGAAGAGATTGCGTAAAGTGTATTATTTATAACTGAATTATCCCACTTATAAATATGCTAACTGTTTCCAATTATTTTCAACGTGTTTTAATTTACACCATGAAATAATGTCTTAGTAAATTCGTTAATTTAAAACAATATTTAATAAAATTGGGTGTTCTCTATAATTAGTAAAAAGTCTTGTATCGATACGCATCATATATTGATTCAAGGGATATATAAAGTGGTGAGTTACGCTTTTATTCATGTAGCTCTATACACAACCAAATTGAGTGATTTAATCCCTAAGCTTTCCTGGATGATTTGGACATGGCATATTTGTAGCTTACGCTTTGATGCCTAATGCATGCACTATGATACATGAGTGATTGACAATCAGAATACGAACCCTAAAAAGCTAAAACTCCAAAAAGAAAAACCTGATCGAAAAAAATAGAATACTTAAAAAAGCATTGAGATTTTTTGTAGTTTTCTAATTTTTAAAGTGTTTTAAAACAATATAATTTGTATCTGCAAGTAATAAATATGACGTTTCCGAAGACACTGAGATAAATTATGTAAAAATCTTTATTCAAAGAAATTTATCTTAATATTTTTTTTTCTTTAGGAAAAGGATAAAATTAAAATAAAGTACGGTAATTTATTGTTTCACATGATCTATTGCCTGCATACCTACTTATCCTATATTTTTGGCGCTAGTGGTTATCTTACAGAGGACACATATTTTATTATAGCAAATACCATTTTGACGTAATTTACTTTAATTTATATTTGCATCGACATTTAATAAATACATATTATAACGTGATAACTTAAAGATTCCATTCCATCAGAAACAACTTTTCTAAGCTTTGCAGGTTTTATACGAAGCTGTTTCGTCGTACTCTATATTTTCTAATACTATTAAATTAACTGTAAGTTTACTATAATAATAATAATACAACGTTTCCTTGAGAGTGTGTGACATTCTATCAGCAAGTTTCAGGATACAATGTTCTGGGTATATTCACGTAAAAATAAACTCAAGACATTATATGAAAGTATCATGCAATTAATTCAGAGGTTTAAAATAAACTCCTACAAATCTAATGCTAAATAATGAAACTGTTCTGCGGAAACACGTCAAACTACACTTAAAACAGCGAGAAGACTACCTTAATGACAGGTAAACCAGATAGTGTATTTTAGTGAAACAAACGTCACTATATCCACGTCAATGCATTGCAACACCACAATAATCAGATGATCCATTTAGGCCCGTAACACCTCATCAGGTCCGCACGTGGTCATAGATTACCTAGGTTTAGCTAAACATTACAACCGTGAACGTTATATGCAGTTTCTATTATTCTGTTAAAGATTAAACAGTTTTTGTGATGTAAGTACTGACCTACTGCCCATAAAGGTTTAAGATGTTTTGTGCAATGCGTCACTGTGGCCAACGTTGAATTCTTAGATGATTTTTCATTTATAAAATAATATAAATACATGTTAATTAATTAAAACAACATGCATAGATCAATCCATGAGTCCTTAAAGCCAACACACTCATTTATTAATATGCAAACCAGGTAATAATCAAACATTTTACTAAAACAATGAAATGAAAATGTCTTTATTGCTTTTAACATGCATTGCAATCGTCAAAATAACTTAAATTATAAAATAAGTAGCATATATCATACAGTGCAAACCATGCAAAAACACTCGAACTTAAGTTGGAAAGAACAAAACCATGCTTTCTACTCTACAATAAAACAATACTGTTGAGGCAAACAAACCAATCTACTTACACAATAGGCATACCTTCAACTTAAAAAATCATTTCAAGACTGTCTGGGCATTTATTAATAAGCAATTTTTTAAATTCCATTTTGAAGTTTTTACCTTCTAGTTTCTTTATGTAGTTTGGTAATTTATTGAAAAAAATTGTTCCCTTGACATAAGGACTATTCTCTGTCCTTTTGAAATATTAATATTATTATTATTATATTATTATTATTTCAGTCTGTTTTGTGGACTAAAGACTACTGTTAAAGATAGAACGAATTAAAAAAGTAAAAGAATCATATTATTAAATACTTTGGTTTGTTCAGATAATGTGAAATATTTTGATTATATTGCCTTTTCATTCAGTTGTAGTTGTTATTGCAATTCCGTAATATCATAGACTAACCAACACAAGTAAAACAACTAAGGGAGTATGTTTTATCTATGGTAATATTAACAGCACAACTAATATCTAAAAAAAAATCACTATAGGGGTTAACAATGTTTGACAATAACTACACAAAATAGTCCTCAGTAACTGCCACACTATAAAGGAACATAGTTATTTAAAAGTAACAATAGCGCCTAATGTAATAGTGCAGGTTGAGATAATACATCCGCAACACTACAAAATACGGAACCGTCATTGAATATTGTGTTTGTTGTGAAGCCAAGCACTACAGCTTTCTGAATACTTTGTCGACAGCTTTGGTTTGTTACCGCCTAAGTAATAACTTAAGCTTTTTATGTTACAGACTGAATTTTGAGCGTTTATATCATGAGAAACAATACAATTAGACAGATGATAGTTTGTTAACATTTTAAAAGAATAGTTTGTAAAAGATAAAAGAATCTATCGTCAAAAGTGTGTTTCGGTAAACCAGGTAGTACTAACATTACTAAAAGCTTATTAAGGCGTAAATGCAAACCGAGGGTCAGACTTTCCACACACTAACTTATTCACTAACAGATAAAACTAGACAAAATATTTATATATTATGATTTTTGAACAAACCATACAGATTTTTCTCAAATGCAACTTTTAGATCGTAACACCAAAAATACCGTAATCGTATGGTTGAATATCATTTTTATAACAAAGGAAGAATAAAGAAAATGAAAGAAAACCACATATATTATAACTCATTTTACCTTCACTGAAAAGGTAAATGCATTCTTTGGATGGTAAATGTTATTTACCATTTATTTATTGAAAACCATGCACTAATAATCTCTTGATGTATATTGTTAAATAAGACAAAACACGGGCTTTTTTTTATGTAAATTACGATTGCTTTTATATTCACTGTATTACAAGCCATCTCAATTCATAAGGATAATTTACAGACGTTTGTAAAAACCATGAATATTACAGTGGAAAGCGATTTTCCACCATGAAAGTGTTAATCAGTGTAATGCCAAGCTCACGTCAATGCTTACAACATGACCTTGGGGAAATCATCACTATACGGTCAAGGATGCCAACCCCACAACAATCCCTCTTTGATCACCAAAGCTGCCTCGTTTCGTATCGATGATACAAAATACAAAAAAAAAAATCACTGACATTTTAAGATCCACTCTCGTCTTATCTCACTATCACTAGGTTTCGTGATTCGGGTTTTATTTGTACCCTACATAACGTATAGGCCTACTGATAAAAAAAACTATGAACATACAGATCAATATCCATATAACAAACAAAATAATTAATTAGTATAACTGTCTGTTAGACTGCTAAGTTTGAATTACCTTTCTTCAAGTTCCTGAATCTTCTCCACCTTACAACTGGATCTATAAATAATACCACCTTATGCCTTAGGGAAAGAAAGTACGTCAAATGCTCGTGTCAGTAGTAAATTAAAATATGAACTAACCATTCTTAATTATTCATAATATTTACCAGACCGTGGGTTATATTCATTAGCTTTCAAATAAAATTGTTGTTCTGTAACTGCAGATCATATTGAGCGTGAGAACACTAGCCAATTCAAATCATATTAAAAACTGTATTAAGTATTTTAGTCAAAAGTTGTGTTTGCCAACACTAAGTCAAAGCAATGAATGCATCTTAAATTAGTTACAGTTATTAGATAAACAGTTAATTTGACCTGGTGTAAGGGGGGGTGTTATATCAATGTAACCACAGGTAATCCATTGATTGGCAATATCCCTTGGACGTAATTATACAGATCTCACCACAGGCTAATGTAAACATGGGTATTACTATAGAGAACCACTTAAAAAAAGAATAAACCTTAAAAATATTTTTTAAGCTGTTTTTGATAATGAACATGACATTTGGTTAGAAACAAGCATTTTTTAAATATTGCTTGAAATCAAAATACCGTATTATATTTACTTTATTGAAAATATATCAAAAATTTAATACTTTAAACGCTTCAACAAATGCGTTTAAAAAATTCACACGATAGAGTGAACAGTACATCTGATATTATTATAATATTATTATATAACAATAATAATATTATACTATTATTTTGTATATTAAAGATACATCTGATATTTTACACATAAAAAGCTATTGAAGATAACAATAAAATGGTAGGGACCACCGAGTCAATTAGTATTTGGTTGACTCTGAGTATAAACTGTAGGAAGTTTTTAATATTACAAAAATAATAAGTAAATATACACTTCTTATCCTGGAAAAAGTTCTACCAATAATAATAATAATATTTATGATTAATGTGTAGATTCTTAGTATTATCAATGAAGTAAGTAAAAGGTTTATTTGGGGACGAATACACGTTTACATAAATTCAAATATTGAATAATAATTATTTTTATTCAAAATATCTCACTGGGTAAAGATATAGAACTACAGATTTCATTCCATGTTTCTGTTTTAGCGAGTTTGAGAATAATAATGACAGTATACAATTTAAATGGGATACCAGCTGAGTATTCTGCTGTCTATTTATTGATTTGCATATACATTGAGTTAATTTACGTTCCTTAAAGTAGTAGAAAATTTTATATAAACCTTGAGAGTTAACAAATAAATAAAACAAATAACAAAACCGTCTCTTTTGAAAACCTAAAAAACCCGCTGGCGTAAAACACAAAAAATTAATCGTAAAGGATTTTAATGACGTTGAATCATCCTACTACATAGCACAATATATGATCGGACGAGCCTGAGTGTATGGACCTCAGTTCCATACTTAGTCTATTTTTTCCTTAGTCACTGAGATAAAATAAAACATGCAATGAAACAATCTGTTAGTTTTGGCCAATGTTGGTTTTCGTATCGTAAAACACAAAACTAAAATCCATAACAATGTTTTACCCTTAAAATGTAATAGAATTGACTCATTATCTGCCTTATGGAATACAAAAAAAACTTTTTTGCACAAGAATTTAGTTTCATAAAGGCCTGATGCAATATCTGAAATTCATTACATTCACATTAATCTTCAATCAAGTCTCTGATCGTATAAAGCCCTGAGTTTGGGGAATGATAGGTGACGACTCAGCATCACAAAGTTTGTTAATTGCTGAAGCCAATGACTGGTGCTGAGTCTCAGTCTCAGTTTTGCTGACTCAACATTGCTATTGAAAGGAGTAAATGAGATAATTAATTTCGAAATTAAGCTTATGTAATTACCTGCTACAAGTGGTATGGTGTTTTCTGTTATAGTGAGTAGGAAGTAATATTTGTAACAATCAAAATGTAGAAGAAGGCCTATGCTATTTTAAACCAATAAACGTAGTTCAAAGGATTTTTTAAGTTATTTCTATACCTTATAGTAAAACATAAGTTTTACTATCTTGATCTGGAATCCAACTCTGTTTTAGTTGGGAGATAATACGGGGATTCATGGTGAGCAATCTGCTTCAGTGGGTAATTTTTTTTTAAATTACTAAATGTATATTGATATAGAAAGAAATATAAATCCCAACGTTTCCATCACATCGAAAAGAGAAGCCATTTCAAGTATAACTTTGAGGCTTATAATAATTTGTTTCGAATACAGTTCCCAGAAAATATGTAAAACACACTTATTAAAAAATAAAGAAAAGAGGTTTGTTTTAAAATAAACCTAGGTTCCAAAGAGTGATATATTGCTAAGGTAATAGAAGTAGCTTGGAAATTAGACATTTGAAATTAATGGTGTCAATCATAATCATAATGAATCACAACCGTTACATACGAGAACCCAACGTGAAACCTTTCCAAACGAGACTTGCCTCCAAACAATCTAAATTATCACATTAAACAAATTGAACAAAAATCCAGATTACATAAACTGACTGCTACAACTGGGATATTTATTTAGGGCAGCACATTTCGGAAGTAATGATGGGTTATAAGCCTAAAAATAGAGAAAGTGCCACAGGTTTCTGTACATTTTATTTATTGCTGAAGATCTTAGAATATTACTTATTTAATTACACATAATAACTCAATGAGATTTATACACAAATATTGTAAGAGAAAAACACAATGAAAAAGTGGTAGTAAATAGCATTTAGTTTGCCTAACATGTAACATTTACGTCGCAGGATAATGTTTTTAATACTATAACATGTGTAGCGCCGAACTGGAACGCTTGAAAAGGGTTGTTTCCTGTTTGACAGGGTTTTACGTGTTAATATTCAGAACAGGTCTGCCAAAGTGTCGTTTGTGACGGAGTTTGGCAAGTAATAGAAATGTTTCCATACTTTTAATTTTTACGGAATATTTGTAAGTCTGTATACTTAAGTAAAAATAAATACATTACAAAATCGACCCTTTAGGTGGATGTGTTTTTGAATTTAGTGTTTTGTTTGTGTATTTTTGTTTGCACCCCTTTTCAATAGTATAGTTTTATCTAGTTGCCAGTTTTAAGTTTATGTACGAATTTAAATGTAACAGATAATTCAATATACAGAAAGAGATGTTTCAAATTATCATTGAAACTATGCAAACCAATGGGGAACAGTTTTTATCTCCACCCGAAGATAATTCCAAGGATGAAACAATGTATTTAGAAGAACAAAAGTCAAGTTACTAAAGTAAAATGAGTGGTCAACATTGTGAAATGATTTATCAAATAGTTAACTAGTAGCAGAACAATAGCAAAAGTTAACATTTAAAAAGTATACAAAAATATTTAACTGTAACAACATAATAATGGTAAAATATTAATACAAATGAATTCCAAACTACAAGAAATAAATAAGGATGTATACAAATTTAGTTAAATTTTCAGAAGTATAATTACAGTTTATAACAGATAGCAGATATTTTGTTTTAGTCATAGCATCATCTTATATATCATTAGGGATATTATACCTACTTTGTTATCGTATACATATTTATTGAGATTCTATTGTCAAAATATTCTATTTCCCTATATATGTTTGCTCCAGCTTTTTAACACCTTTATTGAAATTCCGTTAAAAGTAATGTGGTATAATGTGAATATTTTAGCATTGTTAATACTTTAAGAGTAAACTTTTAAACCGGCTGTATCATCTTACAGCTGTAGTATTCATCCATAACTATATTCCACTCTCTAAATTAAATCTCTTTACATGGCTTGAAACTGTAATTTTATTTTGAGTAAAACAAATGCAGAAACCTATATATTTTCATACAAAAAATAATATTATCATCTTGCAAGATTCGTTTAGCTGGAACTCAAACGTGTTCAGGAAGGTGTGAATGTAGTGTAATGCATTTCCTTGTGAGTACAATGTAGCACTTTGCCCCAAGGACCGATTTTCTTTAATGGCTTTCACCACTCAATATGTCCATGTTCTCAACCCGGTGTTGCCTTTATATTTCACTAAAGCAAAGACTTTCAGCCAATTTAGGTACTGGATTATAACTGTTTAGAAAAAGGTTTGCTTTATTGAATGATTTTTATAAGTCTTGAGCCAAACACCTTTCCTATAAAAGTAGATATCAGTATTTTCTTTTCTGATTGGTTGATTTAAGTTTAGTGGTTGTTAAGCCTCGATTAGACATTGCTCATTTACTAGCCACTAATTTCAGCAGCCAATGGAAGCCTACTATTGTCAGTACACGTGTTAGACCTAAGTGCCCTTAGCTTTAGGACTTTAAAAGTTTGTTTAGTTCAATTTTTTTTTTTTTTTTTGGGGGGGGGGTTGTACATTAGTGAGAGTTCTTAAGTTATTTTGTCTTGATTAATAATTTTTTGATATTTTTTTCTTTGATTCAGACTGTTGTGGATGTATTCATTTGTCAATATTATTTGCACTTATAAATTATTTCCAAATTAATACATGCTTGTATTATTATTTATCGGCACTTTGTCATTCAGATAGTTAAGAAAAAAGATTGTATTTTAGTAAAAGTAAACTTTGATGTAAATAAAAACTATTGTACTGAAGTTTTAAGCTCAGCGTTCAAGTAGAAAAATATAGTGATAATTTTTTATCCGAAACATCGTTGACGCTAGCAAAATATCTTTAGGTTAAAAAGCGTTTTTGTTGATCGGCAACAATACCTCAACTATATCTCAGAATATGAGCTCTGTGATTCCAGGAAGCAATACCAGAAGGGTCATTCTCACAAACAAAAACTGAAGTGGCTTGGCTCAACAGTTATGTCAACAAGTTGGCTGATGAGATTGCCACCGGTGTTTATTTTATGGTCTTTATTGAGGAAAATTATATAGCTACTTCAACAAATAAATTTTATTTACAGCATTCACGGCGTATATTTTAATGAAATGATTTATTGTACCATCTCGTTGAAATGTTTTAAAAATGTTTTATCATTCCTTTATTAATTTTTACAAATGTTAAAGCAAAATTTTCACTAGTTAAATATAAAAAAAACACCCAAAAATTTTTGCTTTAGCCACGACCTAAATAATTTTGCTTTTGTCAACAAATACAAAATATTTATACGTATATTTCAATTTTTATACGCTAGAAGTCTACCGATTCTTTGACTTAAAACGATTGTAGGTTTTTTTTAGCAAGTAATAAATTAGACTATTTAAAGAATTTATGAATAAATCACACCGACCACTACGCTATGACCTACTTTTAAGTGTTCGGTTGTAATATTTTAATACATGAATTAAATATAGCCTAGTTTGTGACATGGATACAAACCACAACTCAGAGATCAAAGCCCAGGCTAAACAACATATTAATTACACTATGTCAACCAGGGTTGAAAATAATTGTGGAATAAAATAAGCGTATAAAAATAATAATGCAGTCCATTAATGTTTTAAATAGAATTGTAATCAATTCAGACATGCTGTCATGAAAAGGTTTGTAACCAAAATAATTGTTTGGCAAGGTAAAATAAATTATATGGAAATAGAAACAAGAAAAACAACTTTTCAACTTGCTATTCATTAAAGTTTTCTATAATTGTGCTCAAATTGAAAAGTGTGTATACTGACTTTTCCTTGTTAGAAAAATGTTGAGCTACGGAGTTTCTAAGTTCCTCACAAATTACCAAGGATCGTGAGGTTGGTGAGGCTTGGCTCAAGTTTCTGAGGTTGTCGTGGAAAGCCTCAAACTCAACTTGTTATCAAAGTCATTAAACGATCAACAAAAACACTTTATAACCTAAAGATATTTTGCTAGCGTTAACGATGCTTCGTATAAAAAATATTCACTACATTTTTAGACTTGAAGGCTGAGTTTAATTCCTTAACGATAATTTGGATTTATGGTAAAGAAGACGTAATTTGCAATATCACAAATTCTTCTATTTAACTTGCTCGATCTATGACTGTAGACTGAAAATGATTTACTATTAACAACAATTATTGGAAATGCAAATTATTGTAAAATAAGATATTCTTACTTAAACGGTGTTTTATATAAAATTAAAACCAATTGTTTTGTTTAGCTTTTAGTTCAAAACTTGCCAACAAGAAATTTTATCTGATAAGAATATATTAAAGTGTTTTTCATCTACAAAATAAAATAAAACCATCCCCTATAGTAATTGTTTTTAAATTAGTTATGGAACCTTGGTATAACGAAGTACATACATTTTTAGGTTGGAAAGAATATTTATTAAGAACCTGATAGTTTTTAGACTACAATTGTTTCCGAAATAAAATAAAAAATATTTTAACGCAATTTATTTCAATAAAAATTAGGTCTGTACACTTTTGAAGTAGTTTAATACCAGTGCTACCCCACTGCATGATTTATCATCAAGGTTGGAGAATTCCTAAGCTATTGAAAGTGTTACTTCTACAACTTCTTCTAACAAACGGTTGTATGTTAGAATGTTAGAAGTTAAGGGACTAATATATTAGACGTTTTAAAACAAACCAGCTACCAAACATACTGTAAAATTTAGTTAATATTCGCAAAAATAGAGGGTAAAGGTCAGTTCACATATTGTGACAAACTATTGGACAATGTTGGAAGTTATGGGACAACCAACATATGTGACAGTTTGGAACTAACCAACTGCCAGACATGTTATAAAGTTTAGCATACATCCGTGCAATGTAGTTGTGGAGGTCAGACTATATACATTGGCACTGGATTCCCTTATAAATATTGTAACTATTTTACAATACAATGGTTATTACTGTAATATGTGCTTAGAATATACATATCTCAAATAATCAAAATAATAATCAAAATACAATACAATAATAGCCTCACAATCTATGTGTAACTAACAGAGATAGATGTAATTAATATTATTATCCTAACATTGAATTCAATTGTCATGAGTGGTTGTAAACAGTTAATATATGACACAGTAAATATCCGTATTTATGGCCAATAAGATGGACAATGTTATTATGCGCATATGAATGATCATTGCCCCTAATATAATCTCGTATATTTTTATGTTTACTAAAATATTTTTTTGCGTTGATTTAGTAAAATTTAGTGTTATGAAATGAAAATGTTTGCTTGGAATTGTATAATTTGTCAATAAATGTTAATGAAATGATTAACTACCAGTTAATAAAGTTATATCCCACTTTACACCTCCAATTAGATTTTCGTAAAAGGATTCCCCCCAAAAAATAATTACCATTTATTATTTACCATATTGGTAACTATGTCACATTGTATCAAAGGTGTTTTTATATCTTCTAAAGTGAAAAACTAAATTCCCATTAGCTTGGAAACAATATCTTAAATAAATAAATGTTAGTTGAATAAATGCTAGTCTTTGAGAATAAACTTAGTTTTAGCGAATTTCCCATATAGGGAATAAGCTATTACCGTAGTACTCATGGTAAGACCTGGACGCGGGACCGATTTTTTTTTCGTTTTGAGGTCCCTAGAGCCCAGAAACACCATCCGTTCAAATTCATAGATATATATATATATATATATATATATATATTTATATATATATGTTTATATATATATATATATATATATATGTATATATATTTTTATATATATATATATATATATGTGTCCGTTAGCACGATAACTCGAGCAAAAATGATCCGATTTTGATGAAATTTGGTACAAACGTGTAAACCTACGTTTATTCGAACGAGTTCGCGATCCAGCATGATCGGACCATGGGAACGGGGGCTTACGGGGGGTTTTATGAGGTAAAAATATGTTTTTCCCATTTTTGACCCAAAAAACATAAAATTTAGCAATTTCTTTCCAAACCATTTTGTAGAGCTTAAAAAAACAAATAATTTAGTATCTTGAAGCATTGTTATGCGCCTAATGGTTACGGAGAAAATTCAAACAAATTGTAAATTTAAAATTCCCATGTTATTCTTATGGAGAATAAGTCAACTGTTGTAGTTTGCTTGTTTATGAACATATTTTGATCAAATTTGGAAAACGTTTTTATTTCTTACTAACTATTAACATTTAAAAAAAAAAAAACGGTTTTACCCTCCCTGAAGCAGCAAACCTAAGTACTTGTTAAACTAATTCTATTTAAATCGGGAATAAATGTTATATTTTTAAGTAGACATTTCAGTGTAAATTAAATCAGTCAAATGGAAATTCGCTTTGTCTGCAGGTTAGCTGCGGCGGGGGTATTATATTATTAGTTTTTCTTTTAAATTTTATTTATTTTTTACTACTTATAATTTTATAATTCAAATTTATACTTTTAATTGTTTATCTTATTTTTCCATGTAGTCCATCTCCCTAATCACCTGGACTTCAATCTTTTGATCTTGGGTTAAGTTCTTTCTTTTAAAACTCCCTTTCTTTGCTGGTCTTTTGCCATTTTTACATTTTATTGTATTTAATAATTTTTGTTAGTTCAATCTGTACTCATTGTTCCTATAATTTGTTATTTTGCTCTCAATTTCTTTATTACATACCTCTTGTAACAGAATGCCAGTGTTTCACTGTTCCTGTACTTTTAAACTTATGTCAAGCGAGTTCAGTCAAATTAAATTGAATGCACAAATCAACAAAAAAGCTTATACCTTGAAACAATAGACAAACATACATAAGTACCAAAAAGTGCTCAGTGAATTCCAAAAGGGAAAAATACCAAGAACAAGTGCTGAGGACTTCATCAGGGGCTGGTACTGGGTGCGTTCCCCCACCCTCAAACCACCCTGCATACATACTGGTGGGGACATAGTGGCTGGTCGTTGAGAGACTAAGATCAGTCAGTGGTCCTCGGTCCTTTGATTTTGCCCGTCACCACTTTCCCTGGGTACTTTTTCCCCCAAGAATCTCGCTGAGCACTTTTTCTAGTGCTTTGGTGTTTTTACCTACTGTTCCAAGCACACTTTGGTCTACATAACCACTTCATTTAAATGGAAATAAATACAAAAAGTCTAAACTAAATATACCCTAGAGGTATTGCAACTAAAAATGAAAAAGCTTTGTAAATGTTGTCAAACGAATTTTCTATAAATGTAAAATAGGGTTTTCTTATTTTTTAAATCGGAGTTTATTATTGATCCGAACTAATCAAAAGCAAAGGTTGAAAATATTTGATCTGGTTCCGCTGTTACAAAAAAATAACAAGCCCTGACCTCGTCCGAAAAGCTCTTTTACTTTGACGTTATCTTGTTATCTTTTGAGAACTTTTCAAGTGGAATCTGGGTAGATTTATCATTTTGGTAATGCGATAAAAGAGCTATCTTTACTTTTGCAGCTTACATTTAAATCCGTCAGGGTTTTAAAATATAAGCTTGTTAACACAAAGGGATTTTACGTAAAAGAAACTAAAAATGCTCACCATTTATTATGTTTGTATTAGCTAATATCAAAATCAACAAGTAGAATGAAAAAGAAAAAATGGCTTAGGCCTACATAAAAAACTAAATTGCTTTTTTAATCAGTTAGAAAGGAAAATGAGATTAAGTACCACTAGTTATACTATTATCTATTATCATTAGAAAATGTATTTTTCTTAATAAATCGTTCTAAATAAAACGGGAATATCAAAAACATTATAACACTTTGATTATTTAACTCACAAGGGGAAATAGTTAGCCCTCATCAAAAAATATTTTTAAGATTAATTAGTAGTTGTAACCAAAATTATTTATAAAAGGCTAATCCATTACATTTCTTTATTAAATAAAAATTACTTTCAAACACTGCACTGCAAAGCTGAAACGCGTTAAAATTCTGGATTCAACTCATTAATTTAAACTTTGTGTTTATATTAAACACAAACTAGAGGTCGTTCAGTGGTCGAAAACTTGACCGAAAATATGTTATGTACAGATTTATATTTTTTTTCAAATTTCAAATTCATTTTTTGTGCATGTTTTTGAGCCTATTTTGGTTTATATAGGGATTCCGCACATCTAGAGGAAATATCTATACAATAGTATGCGTAAATTTTCCCTTGGATGCACACGAGCTGAGAATTTTTGTTAAAGAACCATGCTTGCCTATTAATATATAGATAGGATGTATTCAGGAAAATAAACAATCCGAAAGTCAAGCAAGCCATTAGAATAATACATTGTCGAATTGTTATTTATCACAATATTATTATTATTTTATTTTACCTTCCAACGGTCAAGAACCAATTTACAATATGTTGTATAGATGACTTAATCTAACTTAAACATATACATACAAAAATAATTTTTGACAATGACATGCAGTAAGTAAATACAATTTGAGCAGTATCAAAATAGACGTACAAAAAGCAGAACTTTAAATAACAACCAATGAACAAGAACAACAAACAAGAATAGTAAGTGAAAATATAAATGAACGACAATCAATAAATGTATGAGAGTTTCAACAATAACAATAAATATATGAGCTTTATTGTTTTTTGAGTAGCAATTCAATTTAAACTAATGTTGTTTGCCATGTATTGTTATTGGCTGAAGCCTTTGTGTGTTTGACGATGTTAAGGTAGGTAATTACGACTATGCTATTAACTCCAGCACTTAATAATCTGGTCAAAAGTATTACACTGTTATCCTTTTAAAGATTATACTGTTTTTTGTTGACTGTTGAAGTTAAAATGGCACAGATTCATGATAGTAGTGCTGTAAAAAAACAAACAATACGTATACGTATTTTTTCCTCAACACAAACAAAATCTAACGAGCAAAGGATCCTCATCGAAAAGAAATATTATGTGTTGCTGCTGAAATCGTGTTTGTTATCAATAGTATAAATTCGTATTTAAATTATGGGCAGTACTTTACTTCTGGATTATTTTGTTGAGAATAATAAGGTTTCACATCATTTCGACAAATAGTCCACCAAATAAAATTGCGAATAAATGTTCAAAGCTAACTAGCCAAAACACAATTAAAAGGAATATAATACAAACAGAAAAACGGTAATAATAAACAAACATTAGATAGCGTCGATAGTATTATATAGCGTATCATAATACAACATTACGCGGTATTGTTAGTAGCCAACCAAATGTCTCACACATTTTAAAATGAAGTATGATTTGTGTAGTATACTGTTATGATAATTAAAAGATATAGCCAACGATTTAATCTTAGTCTGGTTATATTTTCCTGCTTTTCCTCAAGGCATAACCGAAGGTTTTGTTAATGCTTCGTCTTCTTGAGCATTAGAGATGATTTCCCTGCGGAGCTTTTGTTTATTTTTCGAACAGAACATTATTCATCCATCACCATTCTTCTGATACAAACTCTTCGTTTTACAAATCACACTAATAAAAATTAGAAAATTTTAAATTTTAAAAAGACATATAAGATTATAGTTTAAGCTAATCATAAAAGCAATTTTAAAATATATAAAACTTCAATGTTTACGTGTCCTATTAATAAAATGTCTTTCTATACTCTTGACTTTCTTAGTTTGAATTTATTTGAGTATTCATGATTACTTTTTCATTCAATTTTAATTATTGTTGAAAAACTATACACAATTTTATTTTTCTGATCAAATAGAAATGGTAGCTTTTATTAATAAAAAAGAAAAAACATCCGTAAACAATTAATAGAATAAGTCCTTTTCCCGCCTGTTTGATCCATAAACCTTTGACCCCTACTTTAATTTTCGGAAGTTGAATTATATGATTGAAATTTTTACTTTAGGGTGATTGAGAAAGCATGGTTAATATAATGTTAATAGTACGTAATAACATGAAACAGTTGTTTATTCTAATTTCAAAATTACAAATAATTACAACTTTTATGTATTTTAATCAAGATTTACCTACAGTTGGTTAGGCTAGTTGTAATTATTATTTACACAAGTACAAATACTAATATTTCCCCTACATCCTAACTCAACACATTGTGTAATGTTTAATAATCAAAGGTAAAGAAGGTTTAGTTTAATACCATCTTCACCTGAAAAAAAAACAAAAAAACACCAATTACTTGTATTAAGTTTTAATACTGTTCTAATAGCTTTTTTTTATATAGCTGTATTGGTTTACTTTAGGACCGTACATTTAATTTACATCGATAAATATACGTCTAAATGATTTACTTCTTTGTAGCCACATTTACAAACTGACTGGAACTTAGTTTGTAAGTCCCTTACAAATTACCAAGGATCGTGAGGTTGGTGAGGCTTGGCTCAAGTTTCTGAGGTTGTCGTGGAAAGCCTCAAATTCAGCTTGTTATCAAAGTCATTAGCAATAGACCAATATAGCATCACTTTTGTGGTACAAACGGCCTTGCTACAAAGCAAACATTGTTCATTTTAATTTTGATATCGAATCATATATTTTTAGTTGTTAAAACACTGCAAAACCGGAAACACAAATTACCAAGATATTCTTACCAAGCGCTTTGTATTTTTGACGGAATAATATTTTAGTGTGAATCAAAGTATACTTTTTTAAAATTACAATACAAAAAGCAAACTTAAATATTTAAATAATTGTAAAAAAATAACCAAATATTAGTTACTGTGCCGTATTTATGAAACCAACTGTTGTATTGGTATCGACTAGTCGTTAACTGAAAATGACTGTGCAGTCATACTGAAGCAGTATCTGAACCTTGACCTCCACCTTGGAGATGGATAATTTCTTTTTGCAGACTTAAATGTTTAACTTATGTCCTTTATTACCAAACCTGTAACAGAGTTAATAAAATCTTAACTGATGGAAAATCCCCCCCCTGGCCCTGGATGGAAAATCAAATTTATTTATGTTCACCATGTAATCTCAACCGGAATGAAACGGTGTACCATTTTATAGTAGAAAATCCAAATTAAAAAAAAATTCGTCAATTTTGGTTTGTAAGATAAATTCAGATTTTCAGTATATTTTTTTATGTGATTCATGGACTCTTTTAAGTGTTTTAAAATATTGTAAAATCAGTACGTCAACCACAAAACAGACGGTCTTTGACCATTGTTCTTTGTGTTTAAGTAAAAAAACACTGTATTGCTATTTTATTTCAATAAACACTTTTTTTCCTCTTCGTCTATTGTATTGCTATTATCGCGAGTTTTAATTAGCAAATACCAGTTATTTATCATACATAAAATACTACATTAGATGTGGGAATAAGTTGAATTATTATCAAACATCAAACATGTTGTGCTCTGAGTTATTTCAAATGAATTGCTTGTTTTTAATAGTAGGCACACTAAAATGAATGCATTTTGTATTATGTCGTTGAATAGACAACAAATGTCCTATTACGCAACAAAGATGTATATTAATGAAAAGCGATAAAAATAAATCTAGTAGTCAATTATAGGCGTAGCTCCCAATATCTTTCATTGCCCTGCAGTTTTCATCAATCCTTTTTTGATATTTGTTCTTATTTTACGATAGATATCTGGTTTTTTGTTGTTCCTACAAATATTCCCATTCATATGTTTGACATGCATCAACGCTATTGACAAGATATGTCATTAGGTAAGCTTATAACACTAATTAGCTAAGGTAATAAGGGACATGTCTAGAGACAACAAACCTATTCAGCTCACCCCTTACTCGACTGAGACTAGTTTCTTCTTTGTATTAGCATACGGTTGTTTCATTTACACCTATTTGCAGAATTAGGAGTTTTGACAGTTAGGCAGTTGTTTTTGAAATTTATTTTAGTACACATGTACAAAAATTTCGATGATATTTTTGAAAAAACTACTCATTTACACAATACGCGCTTCTCTCAAAACGTTGGTATATTTGTTCCACAGACTGTAAAATCATTTTCACACACAAACTTTTTTCATTTAACCCAAATTATCTATCGTAAGTTGTGTGATAAATACCAGAATGTCGACATTTTAAATTCACCATCTCTTTCTTTGTTTAAGAGACATGTAGTAGCGTGGCTTGTAAGACTGATTTCAGAGGAAACCGAGGCTGTTATCGCGTCGGGCTGACCTGACCGTTGACCCTACACTACAACACACAATCACTGATACACCACCTTCAATGACTTGACTAACTAATACACAACCCGCCACTCCTCTCCGCTCAACCTATCACTTGATTTTTGAGAAGCACTTTAGAATCTCCTTGTTTCAAAAAATATCGTAGTCCAGTTCTAAGCAAGACAAAATTTATATCCAGACGTGATAACGATTATATCCAAAAATAATTTTCCCATTCACTAAACAAATTACCCGCAACTCATGTCTACGCACAGGCCCTGCCTATGTAGACCATTTCCATATAAGTTGATAAGGTTTTTTTTCTTTGTGCCATTTAGTTTTAATATTATTTTGTAAGTTATTTTTAAGTCTAAGATTGTGTAATTTATTATGTAAAATACCATGAACTGTATTTTTCAGTTGGGAAATAAACATTATTTCATTTCATTTCATTTAATTTCATTATAAATATAAACTCTTAACACACTTTTTAAAAAAGAAGTTCAATATAATTAGACTTAATCCTTCTTCAGGAGCACAAAAAAAAGAAAGAATAATGTTTCCCTGAGACTAGAAAAGCCAATGGTGTTATTTAGTTATATAAGGCTAAAATCGTATTTTATACTTACCTAGTCCTCTTATACTTGAGGTCTTCATAAGTCTTTAAAAACACTTGTTACGTTTTATATGTATTCTGTGTTTTTAAGACTTATGACGAACTCCTAGGACAGATTGGGCCTACTTGGACAGCATAATGTTATCTTAACCTATTGTATATGACAAAAATACATAATTTCTGCGATGATTCAACAAACTCTGAAATAATAATAATAGTATACAATAGTAGTTGTGGTCGAGTGTCCATTGCTTAAACATATCTCGTTTGTAACAAACCATTACCGTACAATAAATTTAAAAAATATTAAAATAGTTTTACTATAATTTCTCATGTAACAAATTTTTAAACTTTAAAGAACTTATTTTAATGTGAATTGCAATTTTGAAAGATACGCAATACTTTTTGAATGATAGTCATGGTTATTAAGACATTATTATAAAAAAATAATGTAATATTAAAGATAAACTTAGGATTTCTATCTTTGGAAAGTGTTAAAAGTAAAATCCTAGACTACCTGTGTAGCTCAGAAGTTCAATAATAAACCACCCACACTGTTTGGCAGGTATTGAACCTGTCGGTATAATACCTAAGGTAATACGAAACATTTGAAAAAAAATTAGCATTATTTAGACATATCAATGTCTTTGCTACACACTTTTATGTAATGTGCTAGGTAAGAGATATCATTTACTAAGAATAATTTTTTTAGTTTAATTGTTAGATTTTAAGAGATTGACTCTTTGTCATGTCTTGCACTTAAATATTATAATTATATCGTAAATTGTTTAAAGCTGTGCAATCTCGAATTTTACACAGAATGGTCGAAACTCTGTAAACGGTCGTTTATACGTTAATGTTTAGCAAAATTGAAATGAGGAAATCCTACCAGAAATGTTGAGAAAACAACAGGTAAACTTTGGAAGTAAAGATTAACAGTTCAGTTTGAAACTATTTCACTGTGGGACATTGTAAAGTTTGCTGAATGACAGTGACATGTAAAGTATGGAGGTTGGACCACAACCTCTGACAAAGTATTGGACAATGTTTGAAGTATTGTGACAACCATAGTGCATGGGTTGAAACTGCCCAGCTATCTATAGTCAAATAGAGAAGTCTGACTACAACAAAGTGGTTTAAAATTACTGACATTGTGATTTTGTAAATGAAAAACTACATAATTATGTATGTATAGTTTAAAGTGGAACCTTGATAAGAAGACCCTCGATAACAAGTCACCCTTGATAACAAGTGCCATTTTCATATCCCCTATAATTTATTTGACCCTTAATCACATGTTATGCAAACCTCAATAAGGAGTCAACCTTGATAACAAGTCTTATTTAATGATCGCCATTATGGTCTTCTTATCAAGGTTCTACTAATACTGTAATAAACTGATGCTTTTTTATGGAATTTATTACCTACAACAGATTTTTATGAGAATGGAAGAACTATGGAGACTATAAAAAAATATCGAACAAGAACAGCGGGCTTTCAAACGTGTTCCATGATAATAGAGAGTGTAAAACATAGAGTTGGAATTTTTATGTTGTCCAACTTAAATTAACAAACGCCATCGGAAACAACTAATTATACTTTAAAATACCGGTTCGTGAATCATAGTGTTCCCTTGCAAGATAAAAAATTGACGAGTAAGGTAGTATTATAAATACTAGGTAGTATTAACGAGTAAGGTAGTATTTTAAATACTAGGTAGTATTGAGGAGTAAGGTAGTATTTGAAATACTAGGTAGTATTGACGAGTAAGGTAGTATTATAAATACTAGGTAGTATTTTGATGAGTAAGGTAGTATTAAAAAATTGGCTCTAACTATATTAATATGTAATATTGGTCCTAAACTTTAACAAAAGGTTAATAATAAAGAACATTACAGCACTGCAATATATTTTTGTGATTTGCAAACGCTCAAACGAAAATTAAATTCTATTTATATAAAGCTATTACCAGTTAACGTTTTAATTAGATTTTTATAGACTGATTTCTCTTAAATTCGTCCGAACATGTTTCTGTATTAAATTTGAATTTGGTCCTTTTTTGCATCTAATATTCCTTTAAAGACAGTATATGTTAAGTTCATCATACTATGTAAAAGGTCCTCTAATCTTCAATGATCTGAGGTAGGGTTGGTAGACAAACATATCGTAAAATTACATAATTTTGTTTTTATCGGTCCATTGGGTATAATAAGGTGTTATTTATACTGATGAACCATTTAAAATTATGAAACATCAATAAGCCCCATTGAGTTATAGTTGTAATTGTTCCGATAGACAAATAAACAAACCTTATGGGCCATTAACATTTAGTTAATCAATACACTTTGTTTAGTAAACTTATTATGGATACATTTACATTTTTAAAGAAGCTTTTGCCATGTTATATCTATTTACAAGTAGCAGTCAGTGTTCTTCGTCAAGTATTCGAATGTCGCAGTAGGCAAGTAGACAGAGAGTTGCAGTCAATGGCCAATAACATGCAAATTTGCGGCACTGTCTCCTTGGAGTTGAACTAAACCCATATTGGATCCGGCACGGTGATAATGCTTCTGAAATGTTAATGTAGGACTGCAGTGATGGTTTAAACTCTGTAAACGAAGAGTGAAAGCTTTGAAAAACACCAATTTTAGATATTTCGATTATTGAATTTAGTTGTTATTCAATTTTATATATTGGCTTGCTTGACATTTAATTTTTATTTACGTTAATTAATGTGTTAACATTTCATAATGGTAAAGAATAAAGTAATAATACTGTTACTGTTTTACGTGTAATGCTTATTCGTATTTTCAATCCCTTTAATATAATATTTTCCCAGATAATAAACCAAGGAAACCTTCATTTACGTCACGTTTTCTTCAGGAATAGACAAACATTTTTGACAAAAGTTTTTTTCTGTTTCTTCAAAATTAGTATGGGACGTATAAACAAGGCCTTTCTCTAAAGAATAGTGACTTTTATATTTCAATATAACTTTTTACTTTAAGATATCAGAGTCTATTTTCTATTCATATTGACCAAGTGTTACAGTTTTATTTTCAAATTGAGTGTATTTATATTGGCCACTGACAGGGAGTGCTACAATCAAAATTTCTCCCACATATTTATGTATCTCTGATAGTAATGATTTTAAAAATAACTAGATACAAAAAGTGGCTTCATGTCTACGGTTCAAAGTTCAAGGACCAGTATACCATTTGATTGCTAGTTTACTTCCTTCTTCTGACGATGATCCGCAATATTTTCATCTATATTTTCAGGCAATTAAATTATAATCCGGCAAAGAGCGGGTAAACATGCTTGTTATCTATAAGTATAAAAGAGGATGTTTGTATATATATATATATATATATATATATATATATATATATATATATATATATATATTTGTTTGGCAGTGATAAACTCAGACACCGCTGAACCGATTGCCACGAAACTTGGTACATACGTGTAGAATTTCATGGAATAGGTTTATACACCATCAATTTCGTGATCCGTCCAATCGGCTCCACCCCAGTGGCTCTGGAGCTTCCCATGTTAACCTTATGAAAAATGGAATTAATGAATCTTAACAGCTGTTTCAATTAAACAAGTTGGTTCTGTTCTATGATGTTCAATAGCATTAAAGTTACAAGGATTGCCAACAGGGTGCAGCACTATTATTTCTTTTACATTTTATGACAACAGCTAATTTGCAACCAAAAGGTGAGTGAGCGTAGCGAACGAACTTCAACCTGGAGGCGAGTTAGCGTAGCGAACGAGCTAACCTGAAGGCAAGTGAGCGCAGCGAACGAGCTCCAACCTAAAGGTGAGTGAGCGTAGCGAACGAACTTCAACCAGGACTTGATTGAGCCATGCGAACGAGATCATCTTGAAAATTAAGAAGTTAAACGGGGCAAAGCCCGTGGGTTTCAGCTAGTCAATTAATAAAAATATTGAAAAATATGTGAGGAAAAATATTTTATACAGAAAATGGATTTATGTTAGGAGATGGAAGTCAAACACCTTTTAATACATGAGAGAGAGTTTGAGTGAGAGGGGGGTGGGAGAGAGAGAGAATACGATTGGAGACTCGAGTGAGTGTGGCCATGCCGTTCTTTGTATTAGCATGTGATTGCCTTCCAGCAGCCGATTTATATTCAAGCAATGCTCCTATTGACCTTTCCTACTGAGATTTTAGTTTACTAAGAATTACCCGAATTTAAAAAGTACATCTTTAGAATCTTTACCTTTCAAAAGACTACCACGAATTAGATAAAATAAGAAATATTCATTTAAATATTGAAGTAGTTTAATACTAGTGGTTTAATTACTGTGTGCTTGAAAAGTCCCGGAATGGTGTAATATTTGTTGGTACCATTAAAGATAAAGTAATGAGACTTGATATATCAATAATAGCAATAAATGTATATTCTTTTAAGCAATTAGACATTTTTTTACCCCTTAAGACCCACGAGGAGTCAGACAAAATTCTTAAATAATATAAGCAGTATACAATTCTGAAGGTCAATGTGTAAATAAATAAATCAAGATAAAAAGTAATCAATAGTGAACAATAGAAAAAAAAAACATCATATCATGTTTGTTCATTATTATATCTATGAATCTCTAAAATATTGTTGCTGTGTGGCAAGAAACCGTTATAAAACCTGAAGCTATTGCGGTTGGTAAAAGTGGTAACGCGTTTCCGGGTTAGATAATTATACTGTTGTGATAATCATATCTGCCTCTAACTAGCGGTGATAATACTAATGGTGATGATAGTGGTTAATGAATGATAGCTAACTATCGGGTTAATGAACCTTGGTTCCTGTAACCCGCCTGCTGTGCTACTCAGTATGCTACAACACTTCGTGGAGGTAAGTGATACTGGGGTATAACCTCATGCTCAATTAAAACTATTTATTAAAAACAATAATACTTTCCTAGCCGTTTAAATAATCAGTGCTGTACCCTGTTGGTAAACCTATGTGAATAACGTTTCAAACTCAATATTGGTGTTCTTTTAAGGGTAAATAAAAACAAATTGTACAAATAAAAACAAACAATTCGAATTCAGTACTGCACTCTGCTGTAAAAACCATCCACTAGGCTGCAACTCCAATGCTATGTAAATTTATTTAATCAGCTGTGGTCAGATCTCCCAATTAGGCCTACTGTTAAAGTTCGTTTTTACATATTTCATTTTTTCATATCTAGGGTGTGCAGTTAATTTGATTCAAATGTGAAAGCCTATGTGTAATATATGGTAGACTAGCAGAAAATATTTTAAGAATACGTTTTCTTTGCATTTTCAATTCCCTATCAAACAATACCAAGATAAAAAATATCGGACAAAAGATAACTGAAATATAATGTTTTTTGTGTAAAAATAACGCAAAATTAAGGGTTCCCCGACTAACTTTGCCTCATTTTTACAAAAAAATGTTATATTTCAGTTATTTTTTGTCCGATCTTTTTTGTCTTGGTATTTTTTGATAAGGAATTAAAAGTGCTAAAATAAGTACCCGTGACATTTTTTCATAGAATTAGCCGTTTTTGAGTTATTTAAGTTAGAAAAATTTGGTACTTTCCTGTTAAAGGGAACATTCATTATTATCGATGATTTTTTTCGATATATCGATATTTTTCTTTTCCGATCCATTACAAATTGACAACTGATCTTGTTTAGGCTAAAATAGACTATTATATGGATTAAGAAATGAAACTGTGCTAAGCTAACCTTACATAACCAACCAAACTTGCTGTACTATTTAAAAATTCCTTTTGATAACAGAAAAGGCAAGTTAAACGTGGAATGTTACACAGCAAGTTTGGTTAGTTATGTTAGGTTATTTTTTTAGAACAGTTTCATTTCATTATTGTTTGTTGATACTGAACAATATTTATCGTAGTTGTCAGCTGATATGTTTCAATTAGTTAATATCAATATATCGAGGAAAAAAATCATCGATAATAATTAATGTTCCCTTTAACAGGAAATTATCAAAAAATCAACTGGCCGCCATTTTGAAATTTAAAATCGGAACAACTTTTTTTTTTTTTTAATAGGTCTTGTGTATGTTAACATGGTTACCAAATGTCATAATAATCGAATGGCAAACTTAAAATATTTTTGTATAAAAAAACAAAATGGCGGATAACTGGGTAAATATGCATTTTCGGACATACCTTCACATAAACTTTTTTCTTCCTTTTAATATGAGGATTTATTTCTCAAAGTCCTGAAACGTTTTTTATGGACACCCTGTATAGAATAGATGGTAATATTTACTGGACAAGTTGGAATGATGCGCTAAGTGCGCTATGTGGCTGTTTGAAGCATGAATTCAAATGGCTTCATTCGGTAATAATTTAAATTAAAATATATATTGTCATACATTTTTGGAAAGATCATAAAATAGGTACAAAGTTTTACCTACGACCGTTTTTTAAAGTAGCCATTTCAGTTCAGTTCTTAGAATTGAAAAGTTTCACTTAACAGCTGTTTACTTTCATATCAGCATAGTTTCATTTCATATCAGCATAGTTTTTCTCATATCAACACAGGTAACGGACCAATGAGGTTCAAGTATTGAGAAAAAAGAATTAAAATTGTAATGCTTCGAACGTCAACTAATCAGCTGATCAGCTGATCAGTTGACAATTTTAATTGTTGATCTTACTTGTTCCTGTCGATACTCGCGTATTCTTAACCTAAGTTAATGGAAGTTAAAGGAAGGTAGACTAAACTGTTTTAAAAATGTCATTTAAGCCTGGTTTACACGGGTCGAGTATGTCAGACGAGTTATTCGGCCCAGTTGTTGACTTGTTCAACTCGCCCGGTACTTGACTGGACTGTCTACACGCATTCCTATTTCAAACAGGGACAGTGTAGGCAGAGAGAAGTAATTTTTATTACTTATCTATGGTGAAGGGTGTTCCGTGGTATACCGTAGCTTTAGTGTTAAATATATTGTTTAAGTTTAAAATGGCCCTTCAAGAGTTTTATACTGAATCTATACAGTAACTTAATTACATCACTGAATTAGATTATTAGATATAAAACTTAATCACCACTTAAATTCAGAGGTTGCTTAAAAGCTTTTTTGCAAATAACTTTTAAACGGTGAGGAAATAGACCAAAGTGATAAAGAGAATAATATTTGTTACAAATTACTATACTGCATTTAATAAATTTTAATAAATATAGGCAGCCAAAAGTTGCCTCCAAATAAAAAATTTGAAAACATCGTTTTCAATGTATTTCTGGTAGAACACATTTTTAGGAAGTGAGCTATTGATTAATAAAATTAGTCCAGTTTATAATATCCATTACTGTTATATCCATAACTATATCCATACCTAATTATAATTATTAATTTTATTATAATAATTATATCCATAACTGTAGAACTTATAAGTTGTACAACAATTTTGTAAACTGAATTCTATAAGAGTAGATTCAGGAGGCAATGCAACACAGTACTGTTCAACTTGTACTTGTACAAAATCACTTGTAGGCCTACTGTTCAAATAAATCATTGAGCATTGAGGGTGAGTAGGCCTACACTACTCACTGAACTAACCTCAATACTGATCGTTGTGTGTGATCGTCTCATTCAGTGACCACAAAAAAAATAAAAAAAATAAATTCTGTGGTCGCTGGACTCACTCGATAGCAGTAAACAGATGTTTCGCGGGCGAATCGTAGTGGTGGGGGTAGCTACTGGGCCGAGCAACTCAGTTTTCAACTAAATCACTCGACTCGCTCTCAACTGACCTCTTTTTATCAACTCGCCCGTTGCTCGACTCGCCTGCATGTCTACACCATGCGAGTTAGAGAGCGAGTGGCAACTCGTACACTGACTCGCCCACCGTACTCGACCCGTGTAAACCAGGCTTTAGTGAAAGTGAAGTTGACGAGATGGAAATGAGAGCACAAAATGCTTAATATTCTATAATATTCGATGCTGAGATCTAACTGTAAATTAACTCTTTTACTATAATCATTCAGTTGTCCAAAAAAATTAAATGCAATATTTCCCTAATTGTACCTGATACAGTATTTATGGTAAGAATACTGCTAGCAGAACCTATTCCCTGAAAAAGATTACTTATTATTTAACGACGTTTTACAAACACGTGATTACATGAAATCAGCTGATTATACAATAAGTCGTTGCATCACTTTTCAGTGGCACTGACAATAAACGAAAACATAACCTCTCTAAGAAGTTATGAGCAGTTATGAGTAGTGATTGTTAGTAACTAAAAACCAGATTGTTAGTAATTAAAAAAACTGTCGTAGGTAAAGTAGTGTACGCAACTCGCGTTAATAGTCTTTACGACACTCGTAAAAGTTTTTAAGGACTCGCCAAGGCTCGTGCCTTAAATTTTCTACTCGTGTCGTAAAGACCAACTTAACGCAATCGTTGCGTAAACTAGACCTACTATTGTTTCAAACACATTGACGTACGACCTACTGCAAAACCAGGGTTTGACCTAATGTACAATTTCATATAAAAAAATATTTTTTGTTATATCAGAGATATAAACCTGCCCAATAGAGATATTGCTACATGTAAGGTTATTGTAGTAAAGTAAATTTAACGGGGAGTTGAAAGAAAAAATAGTTATGCTGATAGCTCGTTTACATAAAAAGATATAGGTGATTTAGGAAAGCACTACACTTTCAACCTTGCTTTTGGTGGGAGGGGGGGGGGGTTTAAAGGGGAAGCAAGGGGGGAAATTCGGGGAACATTCAGAAAACGCCCTTCATATTATACACTATCACCATGCAAAAAAGCAGCTTTACATCTTTCATGTCTAGGTTCTTTCTTACCTAAAGTGACTGGGCTACAATGGTATTAACTAACTTATTGTCTGTCATCCAGGGGAAAAAAACAGAGGAGCAGAGCAACCACTGCCTGCAAGGTCAAGTGACTTCAACTTGTCAACGTGCCAACGACGCCAACGCCAATGCCAATTGCCCACCCCCAACTCAAAAAAACTCAACTCTTGTCAGTCACATCACATCACTAATTCTTGGAGTGGAGAGTGAGAGTTTTCAACACACTAAGGTAGGCTCTTAAGCTAGGCCTAAACAGTAATAAACAATACTACTTTGATAGTTCTCATTGCCTATCACAGTTTTTTCTTGCTGCTTAGTTCAAATTAGGTGTTTTCATAAATGCAAAAAAATAGTAGTGCTGCACCCTGTTGGTAAATCTTATAACTTTTTTATACTTTTGCATATCATAGAACCAACTTTTTTAATTGAAACAGCTGACTAAATTCTTTAATTCCCTTTATGAATACTCATAAGGTTACCAGGGGAAACTACAGAGACACTGGGGCGGAGCCCGAAAGGATTTTTGAGATAAGAATATGCCTAATTATGATAATCGGGAATATGAGCTACCATCATGCCAAATTTCAGCCCAATCCGTCCAGTAGTTAAAGCGTGATTACAAACAAGCAAACAAACAAACACACAAACTTTCACATTTATAATATTAGTAAGATTAAGTTAAACCACAGAAAACATACTACTATAACCCAGAATGCCAACCGCATGGTAAAAAGCATTTATTCATTATTCTTGACTTTTTCTAGAGGAACATTGTCTCTTAGAAGGCGTTCTTTAACGCTCACAGAGGAAATTCCAACTATGATTTGGGACCGTAGGAGTTTATCTTCTTGATCTCTAAATTCGCAAGGGCTTACAAGTGACTTTAAATCAATCAAATATTTATCAAAACTTTCCCCATCTCTCTGTTTACGAGTTAAGAAACGATGTATTGCCATAGTCTCATTCTTTTTAGGAACACAGTGTTTTTGTGTTTTGAGAGAGCTTTGCTTGTCAATTCGTAGGCAGCGCCACCAGCGTTGCTATGCTGAGTGCATGGCAACGCTGGTAGCGCTGCATACGGATTGACCTAGTAATTAATAGTTTCCCATTTCTAAGGGTTCAAGTCAGATACAAGTTTCAATATTTTTGGGTTTAAATGTACCTAACTTAGTAACATTGCTTTGGTTCTAGACCCAACTAAAATTATGCTGAAGGATATACTCGTCAGGTCCAATAAACAACTATAAATGTAATAATTTATACTACAGAACTATATAACTTAAATAGGATTTAGCCTAAGTAAAAAAGAAGCCATTTCATTTCCATGTACACCACTGACATTTTATTAATAAAATAAATGAAATCATAACAAATATATAGTTTCATTTAGTTAAATTATACCTCTGTATCTCAGTCCTAAATAATTATTTAATAGAAACAATCTTACTTTATGATGACCTTCCGTAGAGCTCTATTTTAATACAGGAACTCGTAATGTCTATGAGATTTGCCTGCCATGAGATACAGAATTATGAATGAAATCAAACTTAGTGAGGGAAATGAAAAAAGAAACAATGTTACCACTACAAACAATTAAAATAAACCAATTATGTTTCTTACATACTACAACTAAATTTGCTGGTTTTTTTTAAACAAACAATACATGAATCAGTATAAATTTTCCGCTACTTCAAAATAATAAAAAAATCATAGTAAATTTAGTTCAATTTTTTTCCTTAATAACAAACAACAATAATATTAGCAAAATTCAATACTATGAAATACACAACAATGAATTAGAACAACTCGGCTCTATACAATATCCGGTTAGTTCAGATAACCTATTGTAGTATAAATAGTTTGTCACTAGAATGCGCGGGCCTTCAGTTTTGTTGCTTTTCAAGTTATATAAAACCAAATTAATTTGACTTAAAACATTTCTTTTAACTAAACATTTTTCTTTGTAATTTCATCAACTACCATTTTAAAACTACATATAAATAAATACAAATCCATTTATTTTATTGAAACAAAACTTTCCTATATCCCTTTTTAAAACAAGGCAGATTATTCAGCAAACTATGCCCATAAGGAAGAATGATAATGATCACGAATACCAAAGATAAGATAAAACTACTTTCAACTGCATTCATTTTAAAATCCTGTTTGTTCAGTTAGTTCGAAACAAGTTGAAGTGTGTGCGTTTTAGTGTGATGTGTCGTGTTTTAGTTATAAGTTTATTGTATTTAGTGCGCGTTAAAGTTTGTGTTTTGTATGGCCTGTCGAATAAGTGTATAAGTAACAGTTTTGTGTCAAGTGTTCAGTGTCACGTATCCTTATTTACTAATTTTAGTCAAAACTTTCACACACATTCTCACCCTTTTGATCAATCCATTTGCTCACATTCACACTCACATTTGAACTATACATTTACTCACACATTCATTGATCCTGATTCACTATTTTAAAAGAATGCGCTATATTTACTAACATTAAATTTTATTTTGAAACTTTGGTTTTCTTTCGCCATTGTTTGCTAAAATAATTCGCTTTTGTTCTGTATACCTCCTTAATAAAAATATACATTCCCTGATATTACTCTAAAAAGGTAATACAATCTTCTGAAGTAGTTGCAGTCCTCTCAGTCCGGATGTAAGCATCGGGGTTGAATCACCTTCATTCATCTTCTGCTAGTTTGAGGTCCACAATGTGTACTTTCTTCACGTCTTGATAATTATTCACGTTCTGTATCGAAACTGTTACGTCCGTGATGAAATACAATATCCTATATGGTCCAGAATATTTGATAGCAAGCTTCTTAGAAAAGTTTTTCACTTTGTTGCTCAAGTAGTGAGTGCGGACATAAACAATAGAATTGACAGTGAATGGCGATCTTGGATTCCTGTATTTCGCACGTTCTTGATTTTTCTTAATGCTTCTCTTGATGTTGTTTATAGCTTTGGTTAAATTTTCTTTCTTCTCCTCTTCAGTTAGCTTTGTAGAGATTAAATCCTGTATATTCCAAACATTTGACAGTGCATTACATTCATTCATTATACATTATTCATTATTTCATTATATTACATTCATGATAAAACATAATTTGGAAGGCTATTTGACCCGTAGAAGAATACTCGTCAGGTCCAATAAACAAGTATAAATGTAATAATTTATACTACAGAGCTATATAACTTCAATAGGATTTAGCCTAAGTAAAAAAGAAGCCATTTCATTTCCATGTACACCACTGACATTTTATTAATAAAATAAATGAAATCATAACAAATATATATTTTTCATTTAGTTAAATTATACCTCTGTATCTTAGTCCTAAATAATTATTTAATAGAAACAATCTTACTTTATGATGACCTTCCGTAGAGCTCTATTTTAATACAGGAACTCGTAATGTCTATGAGATTTGCCTGCCATGAGATACAGAATTATGAATGAAATCAAACTTAGTGAGGGAAATGAAAAAAGAAACAATGTTACCACTACAAACAACTAAAATAAACCAATTATGCTTCTTACATACTATAACTAAATTTGCTGGATTTTGTTTAAACAAACAATACAAGAATCAGTATAAAGATACGCGAAAAGCGAAAGAAAACCATGATAAAACTTAAAAAAAATATACGTTAATATGTCTGTTTATTTCTTGTTAAACGTTTTACCATAGATAAAACATACTTGCGTTGCTTAGTCTATGGTTTTACTAAACAGTACATATTTCACAATGAAATTGTATCGATTATGTAAACCTATTATTTGATCTAATGACAAATTCTGTAAGACTGTTGAACAAATGTTTTTTCCCCGTTTTGTACAATAGCAACCAACTAACAAAAACATATTTAAATAACAATATCCAATTAAATTTTTAATTGTCATAGCTTATTACATATGCAACTTCAAAAGTGAGATATATGCAATTTAAAACACAAACTTTATTCATAATTTTTATGATGCAAAACTTATAAAAGCTATTAACAGCGTATGACACAAGTGGTATTCCAGTTTTAAAATTTGTGGTAATAGATATGTACATACATTAAAGCAACAATAAGGCAACTTAACAAGAGAAATTTATATTACATACAGAGGCCTTTTTTTGATTGTTGGACGTTAAATGGACATTTCATTGATGTTATGTATTAGCGAATTTCCCATATAGGGAATAAGCTATTACCGTAGAACTCATGGTAAGACCTGGACGCGGGACCGATTTTTTTTTCATTTTGAGGTCCCTAGAGGCCAAAAACACCATCCGTTCAAATTCATATATATATATATATATTTATATATTTATATTTTTATATTTTTATATATTTATATATTTATTTATATATATATATATATATATATATATATATATATATATGTATATATATATATATGTCCGTTAGCACGATAACTCGAGCAAAAATGATCCGATTTTGATTAAATTTGGTACAAACGTGTAAACCTACGTTTATTCGAACGAGTTTGCGATCCAGCATGATCGGACCATGGGAACGGGGGTTTACGAGGGGTTTTATGGGGTAAAAATAGGTTTTTCCCATTTTTGACCCAAAAAACAAACCATTTTGTAGAGCTTAAAAAAACAAATAATTTAGTATATTGAAGCGTTATTATGCGCCTAATGGTTACGGAGAAAATTCCAAAAAATTGTAAATTTAAAATTCCCATGTTATTCTCATGGAGAATAAGTAAACTGTTGTAGTTTGCTTGTTTATGAACATATTTTGATCAAATTTGGAAAATGTTTTTGTTTCTTACTAACTATTAACATTTTACAAAAAAAAAAACAGTTTTACCCTCCCTGATGCAGCAAACCTAAGTACTTGTTAAACTAATTCTATTTAAATAGAGAATAAATGTTATATTTTTTAGTAGACATTTCAGTGTAAATCCCATCAGGCAAATGGAAATTCCATTAGTCTGCAGGTTTGCTGCGGCGGGGGTATTATTAGGATGTCTAACATGGGTAATCTGAATATTGTTTTTTCCTAGTAATTGGCTGTGTAAAAGCCCAGGGCTTCAAGTTTGAATCTTACCAACCACTGATTGTTCCATTTCTGGTCGGTGTGGTATGTTGCTTTTTGGTTTGGTATCGAGGGAGTTTTTTGTACGAGCCTCTGATCCCAGAGGTTTGCAGGTTCGATCCTAACAAATCAGCAAATATTTCATTTCCGGTCACTATGATTTTTAGTAGGCCTATTGTAGCTGGTGTAGCGTGAACCTTTGATCCCAGAAGTTGTGGGTGGGTTCGACACTAACCAATCACCAAACGTTTCATTTCCAGTCACTATGAGTTTTAGTATTGAAGCGGTAGTAGTTAACTGTTTGTGTACGAGCCTAGTGTTGCGGGTTCGAATTTTACCAGTCACCAATGGTACTTCCGGTCACTATGATTTTTTGTATGATATGATTAGAGGTGATGATGTCCGGGACGATCACCATAGTGCCGAATCGGGATGATTTTTATAGCAGACTGAATCTTTGCAGGCTCCGCCAGATCCTCGACCAGCACCACAGAACTGTTGGGCATGCCGGCGCAATGTATTCTGCTGTTCCTTTGAAGATCACTGGGATGACTGGATTCCTTTATGTTGCGAGTATGTATCTTTAAAGTTAAAGTGATGATACTTGGTACATCAATAATAGCAATAAATGTATATTCTTTAAAGCTATTATACATTCTTTAACCCCTTAAGGCCCACGAGGAGTCAGACAAAATTCTTAAATAATAGAAGCCGTAACTCCGAAGGTCAATGTATAAACAAATAAATCAAGATAAAAAGTAATCAACAGTAAACAATATATAAAAAAAGCACCTGTGTCTGGTCAAGGACACGGGTTTATGCTTACCCAGTTAGTGGCAATCGGGGTATGCATGATAAGCTTCGGTTGACGTGCTGGGACCCTGAGTCCATCCCTCTGTCAATACAATACAATATATGAGCTTGTTAGTGAAGTGGAAGCTCTTTTGCAAAAACTCCAAAGTCAAAATGCAAAATCATCATAATTTGACTCCAAAGTCAAAATGCAAAATCCTCATAATTTGAATGAAGTTTTAAAGGGACATTTCCACTTCAAAAAGTATTCTCAAGGAACATAGCACATACATGACTACTAGCTCTGCTTAGCTGTGATAAAATGCAGCAGACAGATAATAGAACGAGTAGTATATTGGAAATACAACACTGGTTGAGGAGTTTCCTGAATACAAAATCTAACCACACATGTCAATCACAGCTGATCAACAACGGAAATGTCAAGTAATAATCCATAAATTGAATTATTAGAAGGTAATGAATTTAATTTTGATAAATTGCATTGCCCAAACAAACTTCCATTCAAACCGAAGTTGGCAGTTGATGTTTAAATACAGGGTGATTGGTACTCAGTGTGACAAAACATTTTTTGGTGTAAGTACAAAGTAAATGCAGTATGATGATGCATATAAAATGTTCCAAGTCTAAAAATTAGCTTCCCAAAGAATTATTTTATGTTTCTAAAAAATAACTATGTTTTTAAACTTAATACAGCTATTTCTCAATTACCTGTAAATGGATTTGAGTAGATAATGTCATTTTCGTGACATTAAATTTTGAATAAGAATAAATAAAAATGACAGAGGATCAGTTGTAAAAACTCCATTGTAAATAGATTCAAAGATAAAAATTAAGATGTTTGATAAAAATTTAAAAAAACATTGTTCAATTGCATTTGTTCACACCCTGTATACAAGAAAGTGTCGGAATATGTTAAAAACTGCGCCATTTTATAAGCTTTCCAACCATATGCTACACCATTGAGCTTTATGTCTGCTTATGTACGCTTTAGTGGTTTGAAGACTACAAAGCATGGTGTCTTTAACATTTAAAACATAGAAAGTCGGCATGTATTGAGCAAAAGTTGTATTTTTGTTTCAGATTGAACAGTTAAACAGTAAAAAAGTTCCCTGTTTTCTGGCATTCAAACCACTAAAACAAACAAAAAAATATCTAAACCTCAAGAGTGTAACATATGGTTGGAAAGCTTATAAAATGGCACAGTTTTTAACATATTCCGACACTTTCTTGTATACAGGGTGTGAAAAATGCAATAGACCATTTTTTTTTAAATTTTTATCAAACATCTTAATTTGTATCTTTGAATCTATTTACAATGGAGTTTTTACAACTGATTCTCTGTCATTTTGTATTATTCTTATTCAAAATTTGATGTAGAACACGAAAATGACATTATCTACTTAAATCCATATACAGGTAATTGAGAAATCGATAATAAACTTGCTACATGTTTCGGTGGTTATTAAATTCTACCATTGTCAGGCACACAAAAGGATCCACTTCTTGAGGTGTCGTCAGAGTTGTTACATACATTTAACACAAACACAAAACACGAAACGATTAAATTTGTGTGCCTGACGATGGTGGAATTTAATAACCACCGAAACATGTAGCAAGTTTATTTTCGACACTATAAAACATGTCAAGGATTGTCTGACAAGGTACGTTTTTAACCATTATTAGTCATATTACGCAATCCTGGGGCTATAAAAATGAATTATAGTTGAGAAATCGCTGTATTAAGTTTAAAAGCATGGTTATTTTTGAAAATCATAAAATAACTTTTTGGGAAGCTAATTTTTAGACTTGGAACATTTTATATGCATCATCACACTTCATTTACTTTGTACTTACACCAAAATTTTGTTGTCACACTGAGTACCAATCACCCTGTATAGCGTAGAAGTTAGTGTTTGCTTTAATTTGTTGTCAAATATATTTTTTTATAAATCCCCTTCACATATTCAACAATAATGTTCCCAATGTCCTCTTGGTTTTGGCAATGCTGCACCATAAACTGTAAGTAACATTTACGTATTTACCTAACCATAAATCTGCAAAGAATTAACTAAGGAGGAATTGGTATCAAGTTATTATAACAAGTATAATAGGTTTATGAAGATATAAACTATTCTTGGATTATTTGTAGCCTGTTTAATAATCAGTAGTAAATGAGCAAATGCTATCATTATTTAATGTTAGATTACACGTTTTAATGTTATTTTCAAAATTATAAGGTAATAGAAAGTATACATTTTGATAAAGTAGTATTAAATAATAAAAAATAAGTGGCTTAAATTGGTTGAGGGATATTTAAAATTGAAATTATAAGGTTAGTTTTAAGTAGTAAAAAACACAAACACTATTAATATCATCACCCCAAACAAACTTCAGAATGGAGTTCTCGTAGATCAAGACACAATTAATTAGTAGTTGGACAGGAGTTTGTAATAATTAATAGTTTACCATTGTCTCTAAGGGTTCAAGTCGGCTACAAGTTTAAATCTTTTAGTAACAAATCACTCTGATTCTGAACTCAAACTAAAATTATGCTAAAGGCAACGCGAAAAGTAAAAGAAAAACACGATGAAACTTTAAAAAAATATACGCGTCTTTTTCGAATCTGTAAACCTATTATTTAATCAAATGGCCAATGTTGTAAGACTGCTGAACAAATGTTTTCCCTATTTTCTACAACAGCAACCAACTAACAAGAATATATTAAGAACAATATCCAAATAGTTATTTAACTGTCATAAATTATTACATATGCAACTGCAAAGTGACAAATATACAATTTGAAACGCAAACTTTATTAATAACTTTTATGATACAAAACTTATAGCTATTAACAGTGTATGACACAGGTAGTATTCCAGTTTTAAATTTGTCGGTAATAGATATATACATACATTAAAGCAACAATGAGGCGACTGAACAAGATAAATTTATACTACAGAGAATAAGGGGAAACCCTCTGCTCAAGGCATTCTGTTTTATTGAGGCCTGAATTCAACTGCCAATTTATAAAGGCTAAGAGGTCGAACAATCCAGCTGTAATGTATGGCTACTTTTTTACTTTCTACAAGACATTATCTTCTATACAGGGGCTAAAAAGTGGGAGTTTTATTTATAAATATTTTGTACTGCAAAGAAAACCATTGGATTTATGTTCAGTATTTTACTACCCCTAACAATGAGGTAATGTACAGGCATACTTTCATTCATTTCATCACATTGTTAATACAAATAGCTCGATGCTTATTGTTTTGATTAGTTATGATTTTTATTAGTTAGTTTTGAACGTTCATAAAGAGGTTTGTTTAAAAAAGATAAAATTTACTATTAAATGTAATGCCCATTCTAACCATAATAATCTTTGGCAGTTATAGTGTAAAAACAATTTAGTTTAAAGGTTCTCAAAACTATCCTTGTCAATACAAGTCAGTGCCGTTAAAATATCTATCATCAAAAAAGGGTTTTATAATACAAATCAAACTCATAACAATGCCTATTTAATTCAATTAAAAACTGTTACTTTTATCTTTGTCAATAAAAAGAGTATTCAAATTTTCTGCTGGGTGTTGGAAAGGGCAATTAGAGCTTTTCTCAAATACAAATCGTCTGCTGGAAGGCACATGCTGATACCTAGAACGGTCAACCCATACTCACCCCAATCTACGGTATGATATCTTTACCAAACCAATTTAGAATGCATTGTACCATGTTTTAACATGTATTGTACATAGGCAGAACATAGTAAAAGTGAACATCAGGAATTGAATCAATGGACTAATTTTATTTTTTGTCTGTTACATTATTTTTAAGTGGGAATTAGAAAATATTTACTGCATTTGAAGTGTGAAAAATTTTATTATCATCAACATAATAAAAAAGATTATTGTATAATTGTGATTACTTTATTTTAGTGATGAGTAGCCAACAAACCAAGAATAACATTGATAATTCAATCACGAAAAAAACATACTGGAATGAAATAGTAAAAAAGCTTATGCATTTTAATAAAGATTCACCTAAAAAGGTGAATTCTTGTCACGCTAAATAATACGTAATACCTCTTGGTTAAAATTGTTAGCTTTTTAATAACTAAAGGGTAAAGTATACTTTAGTTAACATCACCTTAACCTGGAATATACCTAATTTGTTTTAGTAAGTTTTAATAGTCTTACAGGTTTTAATTTTCAAGATCTCCTAGCATATTAGTTCACTTAGGTAGGTTATCTCCTGTAATTTACAATGGCAGTTTTATTATTATCTATCTGGATAGTTTACTCTTCTGTGTAAACTTAATTTAAAAAAAAATAATGCTAATTAGTTTGTAAATCCCTCGCAAATTACCAAGGATCGTGTGGTTGGTGAGGCTAGGATCAAGTTTCTAAGGCTGTTGTGGAAAGCCTTAAACTCAACTGGTCAACCGAGTCATTAACATTATAACAAAATCCATTTCTGTTACAATACTGCAAACCTTGCTATGAAGTAAACGTTGTCAATTTTTATTTAAATATCCTAAAATATTTTGGGTTGTTAAAAACTGCAAAATTTCTAAAACAATTCTCTAATAGCTTTTCACCGAGTATTGTATTTTGTTTTTTGACAGAATAATGGTGTTCTGTGTATATTAGCATATACATCAATATAAAAAGTAAACTAAAATATTTGGATAAAAAACATAAATAACATTAAGGCAATCAAACCGGATTTATGAAACCAATAACTGGAAAACTTGGTAAAACATTTATTGCAGGGAATCGTGCATTAGACGAATAATTGAACCATTTTAATTTATTTCCGCTGACTGAAATATTTCAAACACATTTGTTTTTATATAGTTTTTAGTGAATGTATATCTTTACAGTTTAACAATTTTATAAATCGCCATTAAGATTTAATTACGATTTTTTTCGCAACCACAACAAAGAATAAACAAATACAAATACTAAATATTAAGTATAGAAGTATTTACCTAACTTGAGATTTCCGTAACTTTACAGTTTAACGCAATCTCTGTTATGGATGAATAAAACTTTGTTCTTACCTTACAATTAATTTATTGCTGTATTTTTGCTTTCCTTAAAAATATTTTCATTTCTAAAGATCTAAAATTGAAGTTATTTTAACCCTTTATCGTTGTTTTATTAGCACACAATTACCCAGACTTGTTACTAACAGAGACACGTTGACTGATATCAATGCTATTGACAAGATATGTCATTAGGTAAGCTTCAAACGGTAATTAGCTAAGGTAATAAGGGCTATGTCTAAGCACAACAAACCTAATTACCTCACCCCTTACCATCCTGAGACTCAGATTGCCAACAGTGTTATATTATTGCATACCAATGTATTTACCGCAACTAGTAACTCAACACGAAACATTTATATTTTATTCATAATAAACACGCATTTTTTGGTTTATTTTTTCTAAGTTTCTTTTTTGATGCGATACTACACTTCATACTTTAGTTTACTTTGTTTTGTATGCCATCGTTTAACGAACCATTTTGGTTTTTAAAGAGAAATAGTTAAAAAACATATTTTTAGTCA
The DNA here is from genome assembly GCF_028750875.1 of Macrosteles quadrilineatus. Lineage (NCBI taxonomy): Eukaryota > Metazoa > Arthropoda > Insecta > Hemiptera > Cicadellidae > Macrosteles > Macrosteles quadrilineatus. Next base: position 165,587,793 of record NW_026542595.1, on the reverse strand, counting down.
TTTTTTCGTATTTTTGTACACTTGGCAGATTTACTTAAAAGGTTTTGACATATTTTAAAATACAGGGTGTCCAATAAGTAAAACTAAAGGAACAGGTTAAATAGGTCAAAATAAAATGATAATAATGAATAACATATATCCCAATATCCATCATAACTGAGATATCTGCCATAAGTTTTATACATCATTAGTTTATAAGCTAAAAAAAATAGTTTTTTATTTTCATCTTGTAAACTTTACTGAGATATCCTCATGGAATTCGGTATACAATTTTGGACAGCCTTAAGCTGTTTGCAAAAATATTAAAATACAAAATGTTTTTTCTGTTTTGAAATTGCAGCTATATTAGTTGTATAACTATATAAAAAAAAAATCTGATTTGTAAAAACAAATTTAACTACGCTTTTATTTAACATTAAATAATCTATCAAAACACACCAACAGACAAAAGATCTAATAATAAATTAACTAAGAAATCGTGATTCTTAGGGGTCGAATTAGGCGTAACAACCGTTTGGTCTGTACAACTAAGATACACCATGAAGCTTACCAAATCCTAGAAAATGCAGAGCTAATTAATCTATAATTCGTGTAACTTGTTGAGCCTTTATAACATTTTTATTGGTCACGTGACAGAACAGATGAGTTAACACGAGTTACGGGCAGGTAACGGTTAGGTGTAAGTGTGAACCATTGAGCAAAAACACCTTTGATGTGCGTATCTTTGAACGTAACGTGGATTTAAATTCCACAAAGGACAAAGATACGTAGCTTTGAGTAATGATTCAACGAGCTACAAAATATGAACAATAGTACAGGAGAGTGTGTGAATTACTTGAGTTTATCTTATAGAAGTTAAGATTTGCAGCACATTCCAATACAATTTTGTATTGATGATAACAATACCATTTTTTTATTCAAATAATTTGCTTACTGATTCTATTGTAATATGACGCTTAGCGCTCCTGTTTTATATAGTGCCCACAATAAATACGCTTGCTTTCCCGATCAGCTTTTTTTCGGTCAAACGCTAGTTGTTTTTTCATAAAAATGGTCGAGGTGCTACTGAATCGAGAATTCCTCCGTCTTGTCTCTCGCCGGTCTTCCTAGAATTAGCAACGTCACCCAACTCCATGGTTCTTTTACATCAGGATAGGTATTAGATATTAAGTAGTTGTAAAATTAAGAATGACAGGCTAGATTAACAATTTAAGGGGAAGCCTGCAGGCTTTCGCCCCATTTGCAGAAATGCAAATTCCAAAATTATGATTACCTCGCTTAACGAGGTAATTCTTCCTAAACATGCGAAATTCACCATGTTGAAGAATAAATCATTCAGGAAATGTCTTAAGAGTCCAGATATTTTCTATAAAAAGTTAGGGAACGCAACAGACTAATTTTATTATCGTCTCAATTTTCATTCTATTTAGGACTTTAGTTTGGAAGGTTAGCTATAGTTCAATGTTCTAGTTAAATTATAAGTAATCAAGGCTGGCTTGGCCTGCTTCTGGTCTGGGTAAAAATCTCCGCACTCTGGTCCCCCAACAACGATTCCAACTAAATTGTCATTTTTATGAGAGTAGCAGAAGATATCACTCTCTTAATTCCAACATGCTAGGATCCTCCAGGCCCCAACAGTCAGGCAACTACATGTTTCACCCAATTTGAAATATAAATACATCACATCATCACAATATACATTACCCAGGCTTCAGTAACTACTATAAAAATATTCATTGCAATGATGATTTCAAGCAATACAATACACCACAGACATAAGTATGGAGACATCATAAAAAAATAATGTAATAAAATAGAAAAATCCAAGATTTTTATCTTACCAGAGGAAAGTGTCAAAAATAAAATCCCCACTTTGCTCAGGTTCTACAAAATAGACTACCCACGCTGTTTTGTAGGTATTGGACGCCTTGACATGAAATATCTCAGGAATGTGATATATTTTAGAAGTGTGGGGATATGTGAATCATCTGCTACATATAACTTATCTGAGATAATTCTAAATATGCAATATTATTCACTTAGAAATTTATTTAATTGTTATAAAATAATTTTTGTGGGATTAGCTATTCATAGCCATGTCTTGGCTTTGCAAAACTCTTAAATCATAACTTAAAGAAAAAATTTAATTTATTAGCTATACGATATAATTTAAGCTTCAGTAAAGGTATATATTGTAAGAAAGGGGATTAACCCCGTACCCACGGTGCTCATCTATGCAGACACTCTGTTCACATTACACTTAGTCAACCAGTTGGTGTGAACAGAGTTGAACAGTAGCATGAGCATCGATTTACAAATTCCTTTCCCTGCTGATGTGAGCTAGGCGATGACCGGTAGGGCTGACTTCCAAGAAACATCGTTAACCTATAAGCCACACACTCTATCGGTAATCAGCCAATGAGAAGGGATAATGAAGAAGATGGAGGGGTGAGGAGTCTCGGAGCTGGAGGACCTGGAGAGGACGATCGGGGAGATCACCACGGGCCACGGGACCAAGAAGATCAGGAGTTTCGGAGTGCGGGTAACGGTGCGTGTGCTTCTGGGACAATAAACAGTATGTAAAAAGAATACCCTATAAACTATTTTTGCATTCATGTAAACAGCTAATTTAAAGCAGCAATAAAAAAAACTGTGATACACAATGAGAACTGTCAAATTAGGATTGTTTACAGTTATGTTTATGTTTTTAATGTCATGAATAATTTGTGATTTTTTTGTGAATTTTTTATAATTTATTTTTCTTTAATGTTTAGGCGAAGTGGTAGAACATTATGGCTGTGGCAGATGTGTAATACCTTAGTATACCGTCAATTTAAAAAGCAAATTTTATCAAACTTTGACCTCCCCCATTGCAAACACAAAGTTTGAGTATACCGGTAACTGCAATAAGCATTTTCAACTTATATGCCAATCCCGTACGAAGGACAGGTACTCTGCTAGTTCTTTTATATATTCAATTGATTTTCTTTTCTTGTAAATTTAACGTTGTAAATTAATTTATCTTATTATTGTTGATTTTTGCCTTTTCAAAGTTTTCTTCAAAGGTGCTGTTGTTTCACCTTGTTAATTGTTGTTTTTTTTTTAAATTTTGTAATCGCAAGGCAAAAATTGGGGTTACAGCTAGTTTGTTATACTTTAAAGATGCTTAACTTTACAACTATTTTTTAGAAATACGATAAGGCCAAGAATTAACAAAAGATTTAATGCATGTAGCATTAAGCAGCTTTTAACTCCTACTTTGAATTTTAAAATCGTTTAAATTTTGTCTTCAGTTTAAAACCTTAAGTGCAATTTCAACCAAACTAAGAATGATTCAACAGTTTTATAAGGACCTGTAATTTAAAGGGATATTTGCAGGGAAATAAAATCTCTGTTGGAAAGGACAAGGGAAGTATTTCTCGAATACAAATCGGCCACTGGAAAGCAATCACATGCTAATGCAAAGACCGGCCGATACTCGCTTGAATATCCGGTCATGTTTGTTCCCTACTTTACCTAAACAATTCTTTCTAAACGAAAGGAACATCTTATTTCACTAATAGCGAACTGTCATGTAAACCACTAGGAAGAGAAAAATGAGATGAACATTATTTTAGGATATTAAATTGTTTTTTTACATTCTGAATAAATTCGAACTCGACGAACATTTTCAAAAACTTGGAGAGGTCAAGACAATGTAAAAGGATATTATAAATTAATATATTTTGACGCTTTTAAATTTTTTTTGTGTTTTATAATTATATTACAACTATATTAAGTGGTACTCCAGTAAACTATTAGGACGAAAATATAAATGATGAACCTAATATCCTTATGGGCAAGTGTACGAACATTTAAGTTTAAGACAAACTGAATTGTTGCATTCTTACTAAAATATCGTAACCTTAAGATTTAGGAGATTTAAGGAGATATCCTTGTATGTCATTTGATGTTTTTCAGAAGGATATCTCCTTAAATCTAAAGACCCTTTTAGACTAGTCTACATGGCATAATAATTTTCACAGTCTGGCAAAACCTTGCATAAAAATTATTTAACGTAATATTATATAAAAAAAGAAAGTACCGAATTAAACTTAATATAGTGCCATATTTTGACGAATTGAATGGAAATCCATTTATGAAAATCTAATTGAAAGCGTAAAGCTGGAAAAGAACTCAGTGAAAATGAAATTTCATTTCTCGTTTGAGCTGTTACGATAATTTATATTTTTGGAAGTTGATTCGAATATTGGAATTCATCAAAAGGTTGATTTAATTCGTTATTATACTGTAGTTTATCATATTAGTCATATTTAAGGACTAATACAAATCAGATTTTTATTTTTACTTTTTGAATAATTTTTGAATCTTGTATGAGACTAAGGCACTTTGATTAGGAAAAAATATCTATAAATATATACATAATTTTATACTTTGCCCCGTTTAACTTCTTAATTTTCAAGATGATCTCGTTCGCATGGCTCAATCACGTCCTGACGTCCTGGTTGAAGTTCGTTCGCTACGCTCACTCACTTTTGAGTTAGAGCTTGTTCGCTGCGCTCACTTGCCTTCAGGTTAGCTCGTTCGCTACGCTAACTCGCCTCCAGGTTGAAGTTCGTTCGCTACACTCACTCACCTTTTGGTTGCAAATTAGCTGTTGTCATAAATGTAAAAGAAATAATAGTGCTGCATCCTGTTGGTAATCCTTGTAACTTTAAGTTATTGAACATCATAGAACAGAACCAACTTGTTTAATTGAAACAGCTGCTAAGATTCATTAATTCCATTTAAATATGAGTAGGCCTACTCATAAGGTTAACATGGGAAACTACAGAGCCACTGGGGCGGAGCCCAAAGGTCGGAGGGTAAAATCCTTTCTTAGTGAGCGTCTACTACCCAAAAGAAAGATGCCTGCCAAGTTTTAGGTTCCTAGGTCTTATGGTTTCTGAGATTTCGTGATGAGTGAGTCAGTGGTATTTGAGCTTTATATATATACATGTATAGACTTTATATATATATATATATATGTATAGAAGATAACGAAGTCAATTGATGAACTAGTATCTAAGGATGAATAGAACAATTCCAATAGAAGAAAAAAACATTAGTTGTTTTCACATTACTCATAAAATACCTCTTAGCCTTATAATCGTATCAATAAAAACTATAAGTAAACAATCATTGTACTATTGATACAATTTCGACAAGTAGTCAAATTGGAGCAATAGTAATAATTTTTGATAATTTTCACACAGTTAAAATACAATTACCATACTGTAAAAAATCTTGGTCTAGAATAAGTTTTAATTTTACAAATAGAGTATATTTACACATCATTATCATTTGAATTGTATTTATGACCTGTACTTTTTCGTTGGTATGTCCACGAACGATTAATTGGAAAAATATCTAAATCTTATACAACTAGTAAAAAAAGGCAGTTTTCCAACTCTCTGTAAAGTAACAAGACTTTCGTCCAATCAATGCTTTCAAATCTCGACGTAATCTTGTTATCTTTTGTAACCTTTGCGAGTGGAATCCGGGCAGATTGGTCATTTCAGTGGCGTCATAGAGGCAATATCCTTCCTTTTAGAGCTTAAAGCATAATCAGTCAAAGGTTGAGCTTGTTAGGAAATGGAAAAATACAAAACATAAAAGTAAAATCAACGGGTTTTATACTTTCAACGTTTGATTTCCTTATTTTCCTTACTATATAATTAAAAATAATATACTGTTTAATGGAGGTAGGTATATAACATTTTAACTTCTTATGTCATAGAAAGTTGTATAAGGTAACCTATTTTGGCTCAAAAACTACGACGTAATTTGTGTATTTATTTTAAACTTCTCCAACATTTTACAATAGACAAGTTAATTACAATACAAGATAGCAATATTTCAAATAAATAACATACAATAATGTGAGCAATAATTTAATATCAATAATTGACAACTATAATCTATAAAACAGTTAAGAACTTGTAATTTAAATAACACAAAGATTCTCATCCAAGTACAATAATACAAGCGCAACAAGTTAACGGAACGATTATGAGTTCCTTAATAAGATACAATACAACAATTTCAAATAATACTAGTTAACCGCCCGTGCTCCGCCACGGGAATATTGTCAGCAATAAAAGAAATAATAATTAACAAATACTGTTTATCTTTGTATTTTATTTAGGGGTTGTTTAATTTTTTACATGAAATAGAACTGATAGTTTGCCTGTATAAATTATTTTATGTTAATCAAATAACCGATATATTATTTTAACCAAATGAATGTTTTATATTAATTCGAGTTTCATTTGAAAAATAAATAGTATACGAACTGGACAATGTTGAAAACCTAATAAGCAGCTATTTATGATATTTAGATAATTTGTTCAAGTATAGTCCTATATTCGTCGTTTTTTTTCATTACATTTGTTGTATGGAATAAAGATAGTCTTAGCCTACATGTAAATCACGCATCAGCGGTTGGTCGCATTACACGAATCTTTGACCCATACTGTGAGTAAAAGCTGTGTTTACGTCGTATATATAAATTTGGTCATACTTTGTTCAATGTTAGAGGGTATTAACGGTCCAATTTGATGGAAAAGGAGTCGTGGATTTTAAAACTATGTAGACTACCACTACCAGAAAGATGTTGATTCAAGTGAGACTTAGAACTGGCCATTTCAAATGCAGATTTTTATTATATTTTACTCAAATAGTTTTTCGTCTCTTTTGAGCCTTAATACTTTTTTTATAGTCGCTGTTGATAAGATTTTCCATAAACTCAAAATGTTGATAAGGAGTTCATTTAACCTTCCCCTTGTGACAACATAAGGAAAACATATTTGTGTCCCAGTTAGTCTGTTTTGACTCAAAATTCATAGATTTGCATTACTGACAAATTCAATCTAACGACCCCAATAAAAAATTGGTATTTTTTAGAAGGGACTTCCAGAGCACATTTAACACCATCACTGCTCTTAACCCTTTTAGTTCGATGGTTCTCTGCATGTTTTTTTTTCGTTCTGTATGTCTCTTTACGGTCGGTTAATGATTACCTTTTCTTTTTCTTTTTGTAATTTTCACATCCTGGGGTTAATGATAAAGTTTTATAACGCTATAATGACCTGAGTCAACATTGCCATTAATCATCAAGTCAGATACTTCTTCGCCAGAACCGAAATCGTAAGTCACAGTTTCTCAAGCAACTTCCCTGTGTAGGCCTACTCGAAAAAATATAGTTATTAGGGTATAGTTCACTGATAAATTGTAGTTCCAAATATCCCAGCGTACTCGCCATCTCGAGAAGGTAAAATTTGGACGTCGAACACCTATCTTGAGTAAGATTAATCACTTACGATAAAATGTTTGTATGTTTACCAATCATTAGCAATTATCTGTACAACTTGCAAGCGGATTTCCCTATGATTGTTCTGGTGGCTATAGAGAATAAATTATATTGATCAAAACAATAAGTTTCCGTCCCCTAATATGGGTATTATTTCACATTCCATACTCAAACTTAAACTCAATTGCCACTTTCCTTCAGATCACTTTGCAGGAAAACTAAAACAATTTTGTGTCCCAGTTAGTCTGTTCTGACTCAAAATTCATAGATTTGAAGTAGTGACAAATCCAATCTAACGATCCCAATTCAAAAGAGCTGGTAATTTTTTGTAGGGACTTCCAGAGCACATTTAACACCAACACCGCTCTTTACCTTTTTAGTTCGATGGTTCTCTACATTTTTTTTTCGTTCGGTATGTCTCTTTACGCCCAGTTAATGATACCCTTTTCTTTTTCTTTTTGTACTTTTCACACCCTGGGGTTAATGATAAAGTTTTATATCGCTATAATGACCCGAGTCAACATTGCCATTAAACATCAAGTCACATACTTCTTCGCCAGAACCGAATGGTAAGTCACAGTTTCTCAAGCAACTTCCCTGTGTACTTGAAAAAAATTCGCTGATATATTGTAGTTCCACGTATCCCAGCGTACTCGCCATCTTGAGAAGGTAAAGTTTGGTACCACTGAACGTCTAACACTGATCTTGAGTAAGATTCGTCACCTACTTTAAAATGTTTGTATGTTTCCCACTCATTAGCAATTATATGTACAACTTGCAAGCGGATTTCCCCATGATTATTCTGGTGGCCGTAGAGAATAAATAATATTGATCAAAACAATAAGTTTCCGTTCCCTACTATGGGTATTATTTCACATTCCATACTCAAACTTAAACTCAATTACCACTTTCCTTCAGATCACTTTGCAGGAAAACTAAAACATTTCAAAAATAAGTTAACAAATACACTTTCCTTGATCAAAATCGTGTGTTTATAAACAGAAACTCCAAGTTTAATAATTGCATACTGAAAGTGAGGTTATAAAAATAATAACAAATGTCTGACAAACATTAAACAGCTGACGTATAATTTATAAACTGTTTATTATATTCTTCAATAAGAATTGTATTGACTCGACCTTTAAAGGGCTGTGGGTCGTAGCCCTTAGAAAAAACGTAAATTCTAAGGAAGTTCGGCAAATCTACACACTATCCCCTTTAATTTGAGACATAAATCTTGTAGCTCGGTCCAGTAATTACTGAGAAAACAGTGTTACAACTGTGTATTAAATATATAGATACCTATTTGATAGCTAGGTTGGTCGTAATGACTATGTGTGTATAAAAATATCATTATACTCATTTTCAACTAATTCGTTGTTAAATTGGGGAAAAAATTAACAACAATACTAAAATCAAATTTAAACTAGTAATATTTTCTGGACTATGGTAATGACAATCCAGCAAACGTTTTAAAAAATGAAGATCATGTACACATGTGAAACGGTAATTATTACTATCCAACTACTGCTTAGTACCATGTTTTGTATTGAAATCAGTGCATTTAGTGGAATTTTATCCGTCCCTTTTTTAAATGTTAAGGAATCTTGGTTAGAAAAATCGACATACAAATAAATGACATAGGAAAACAAGTTGTACTGCCACCAACTAATTATTCTAAGTAAAAAATAACACTAATAATGTTATTTCTATGAATTTATATTCTTAAAACAAATTCTATTAATGGAGAAAATACAGGACTGCACTTTAATACTGTATACGTTAGCCAAAAGTATTTTTAAATACCATCTTTATCACAACTCATATTCGGGACGAAACGGATTTTGTTGCACTTTTGTTTTAATGTACAAACTAACTGGCCATGTCAATCACAGTTGGTTAAAAACGGAAATGTCCGGTAATAAACAAAACATTGAATTATTAGACGGCAATAAATTACGTTTTGATTGACTACGCTGCCTAAACAAAGTTCAATTCAAACTGAAGTTGGCAATAATTGCTGTTCAACCCAATTGTGTTATTATTAGCTGATAAACCGCATCTTTCAGTTTCAGCATTCTGATTATTGAATGAAAACAAAACGTTTCAACGTGTGGTCAGGTGCAAGTTTATGTGAAATTAAAGGTTACAAATGAATAAGGTTAGGTATTGCATATAAAGGTTCCTAAAACTTCGGAATTGACTTTGGATCATTGCAATTAATGCATGATAAAATTGATTTTGTCGGGGCCTTAATAAAAAACACTATACCACCCATGAAAAATACAAGCTCAACAAGAATTAGGTAGATCACAAAAAACTTCTATATATAATTAGTATACATACATATATATATACATTTAGTATAGTTACTTGTATACATGCAGTACAATACCTGCTGTTTGCAGTTAGTACAACATGTTTTTAACAAACATACACTACTTTTATAATAACTTGTATTACACAAGAGACAAATCAAGGAAGTTTATTTCGATTAACCACCTTTTGGGACCTCTTAGGTTTTCTCAGCTAATGACAGTTTTAGAAAACACGTTCTGATTATTCAAACCAAAACACAGGGCATTGTGTTTATAAGAATTCGTTAGTCTCAAGATAAAATATTAATGACAGTGTTTATTGTTAAATTAAAGAATATAATGATACATATTTACCATCCGTGACCAATCATATACTGTTCTTAAAGTAAATCCTCAAAGGAGTTCAAAAGCTATATTTTTGTAAAATCAAACACAGTGATACATAAACATGAATTTTATTAATTTTTTTTAATGAATTTTACCTAAATGCATTTACATTTAAGAATGTTTTCCTTGAGTATTTTCAGTACAATAATAGAATATTTCATCACTAGGGTCTAAAGTGACTCTTTTTGTCCCGAGGTCAAGTTTTACAAGTTTTAGCTCAAGTTTTAGTCGGAAAATGAGCGAGGGTTAAAAAGTCACTTTTGCCCGTGCGGTGAACTATATTTTTCGTCATATTGCATCATTAATTAACAAACAAAGCTGGAAAAATAAATATCTATATATTAATAGGAATTTTTATTCCTAGATAAGATAAGATAGAAAAGATAACCTCAATACGACTTCCAGCTTGTTTTCAATTCTGTTAATGCAAATAAGCAGCTGTTTAGTAAGTGATTCAATCATTTCGTCTATTACGTTTGTGCTACAGTACATTATACCATCGATATATTGAACGATCAACAACAATAGGATAAAACCTTACCTAATGAACCAATCGATAAATAATGTTGATCGATACGATTGCCGCAATCGAAATTTACAACTGTTTACAATAGCTGAGTTTTACTCCCTAGAGAGTAAAAATACTACTTTAGACCCGCAACGCATGCATAAACATTGTTTGTTTATGCTGCAGTATGATGAAAAATACTTTAATGTTGTGAATACTGGGTCATTTTAGTAATTAAAAATGTGTATAGTAATAGACGGTTTTTTTAAACAAACTAAATTGATTTCGTAATGTTATTGTAATAGTGTATAAGATCACTTGGTCATAATTAAAATAATGTTGATAATAACGTCAAAAATATCCTACAGCTTACAACTACTTCACCCGCATATTTTGTCTGTGGATATTTTCCACGTGTAAAACTGAAGACCAAAACTTGTGACAAACTATTGGAAAATGTTGAAAGTTAAGTGGTAACCAACATATGCCACAGTTCGAAACTATCCAACTACGAGACATGTTATCAAGTTTGACGGATGTTGGCCAGATGTAGAGTTTAGAGGTCACACCACAACTTCATGTTGGTTTTATTGATTTTTATGAAGTAATGTTATACTCATATTATTGTAATTTCAAATAAAATAAAGGTTTTCACGCAAAAAATGCCAAATTAATTTATAATATTGTTTACACTTTTTTTATGTAATTTTAGTTTGCCGACATATGTTTTTTCACTCTCTTCACACTTTTTACGTTAGTTATATCAGAAAACTTAGGTTAGGCTTATATGTTTGGGAGAGGGTTTCTGGGTTCTAAAACATTTATTTCATTCCAACACACCCCTGGGGAGGTTAAAATTTAAAATTATGATTAGGATTACTTTTATTTGATTAATAATATGATTAATCTTAATAACAGACTAAAGATACATAATATTCGGTGAGCAACAAATATATTTAATTTCCCGAGTCAATGCTTCTCTATTATGTTTCTAAATTTTAATTATTTACTACTTAAACTGTTGTAATTTAAATGTACATGTAATTTAGATGGATACAGTATGAAAGTGGATCGTTTAACAAACAGTTATAACAATTATATTGTGTTTCACTGCCATAGCTCAATGTTTCCCTATAAATTACAGTAGTTTACAGTTTTTTCTAATGTAAACTGACCTCATTCCACATTTCTCATTTTGAACGCATGAAATTTTCCCGCAAATTCATCAGAGACCTATATAAAAGTATATTCTCAAATTTCAAGGCTTCGCATTCACATTTACATTGATTTGTGGATCCATTAGTGACACTAATGGTCCTAATCACATTATGGGTCGGTGAACTATTCTATATAATGGTCAATTATATGTAATGTATTATAAAAAAAATAAAAAAAAATATATAAAAAACATAGTGTGTTTATAACATCTATATAAATAATACGCTAAGCCGATTTTTGTGAACAGAACTCCTCCATAATTTTTGGACCGATTAAAGTGTCAAAGAAAAATGCCCCTGGTCTGTAGTTTTGCAAAGTGTCTTTCGTTTTTTGAAATCTTTATCGGTGTGGTTTGAAACATAGTGTGTTTATAACATTAGTTATAAATGTTTAATGGTAACATGAATGAATTGATTGAAATAAAATATGGTTGGGATGCCAAAATATATATTTTATAAAGATGAGTATGTTAACCACTGTAATGTTTCCATTCTATTCTATTATATTCTAATGACTAAATTTATATGATGTAGGTAAATAAAATGTAATTAAAATAGTGTCCATGTCCATCTGGTTGGCCTATTTCAACAAAAGGTAACACATATATTGAGCTTCCAAAGATTTACAGGCTCGTTTAACATTAACGACTGTGCAGGTTCCCGGGGTGCCACTATTACTATCAGTTATGACGTCATATTTCTTTGTGGGTCCTAAGTGACGTCATTTACAGAGTTTTACTTTTATCTCAGGTTTATTGATTCTAGAAGTTTTACTTGGTGAACGATTATGGCTGTTTAATTTTTCATTCGATTACGGTAGTGATTTTTATTTCATTTGTGCCGTGTTTTATTACAGCATCTTTTATCATACATTTCATGATCGGAATAGATGTGTTCTCATTCAGTTAGGTTCATAATAAAGTCCAAGTTTAACTTAGATCTAGACCGGGTATAAGTAACACTGGCTACTACATTTAGCAGCTGCTAAGTACATAAAATGTTTTTAATGCTATGATTTAGTGTAACTAAATATACAATGTTATTGTGATTTTCACTAAATATTATGAAGCTTATTATCTATAAGATAACACTACATTTGTCATATTGTGTTTTACATCCATATAAACAATAAAACTACTTCACTGTTTGGTGTTCTTCGGATCAGAAAATAACTGTGACATTGTTTTTCATTTCGGTAAACTTCAATGGACAAATATTTAAGGTACACACTCAAACAATAACAGTTAACTTAGCGTACTTTAAGCCAATTATAGTAACTTTTACTCCTTATAAGCCATTTTCGTCAATCCTCATATTAATATATATTTTATAAGTAATCAGAAGAATCCGTTTCCAAATCTCTTGGAGGCCAAAAAATGGACAAAAATCCAGTTACTAGTGTTACCATAGACAGTTTTTGTGAGAAAAAAACTGGGGTATTTTAAGGTAGTTTGATACTGCTTATACTGATGATACAATTCTGGAAACGATTTTATTGTAACCACCTAAGCTTGATTTCTAATTAAATGTCTCATGTAATCCCTTCAATGAAAACCGTGAATCAGCAAAACTGAGACTGAGACTCAGCACCAGTCATTGGCTTCAGCAATTAACAAACTTTGTGATGCTGAGTCTTCACCTATCATTCACCACACTCAGGGCTTTATGCAATCAAAGAGATTAATGTGAATTTTAGTTTTTTAGGTTTTATTTATTTGTATATTAAAATTTGTGCATGTAAAAAAAATCCTTTAAATTTCAATTCGTTTACCTAGTGATTACCCGTTTGAGGGTAAAAAAATGGTAACAAACAATGTTTAGTTGGTGTTGTGTTGGAAAGTGTTTTGCCTAACAATTCTTGCGTCCTAAGTTTGTTTTATCTCGTCATATTATATGTTTTACACAGTTTGAACTTCTATGGATATCTTTTACGAGCCCTCTGAAGCTTTATTTAGGAATTCCAGTTAACTACTCTTACATTTATGAGTTTAGGTAATGAAAACTAGCTGATAAGCTTATATTATTATTGAATAAAAAACCTTTAAAATGTTACTGCTATAAACATAAGTTGCTTAGTCACTCTATGAACAGTTTTGTATTGATATTCATTATTATAGAGCTTAGATCTTAACGATATTAAAAATACATATTTTACGGGTTCGTTATCATATTTTTAATGATAGTTCTGGTATTTTTTGTTTTAAAGGTCTTTTTACAAGGAAATTGTTAGATTCAAAACAAGAAGTGTGACAGAAGTTGTAGTTTCTAACGACCAAAACTCATTAGGCGATGTCTAACGACCAACACAACCCTGTACACTGATAATATCGCTTGTGGCAAAAGTGTCCCTTTACTTTGTTCTTACCAAAAACTTTTCATTACAATGATTAATGATAATGTTTCGATGTAAAAATCTAACGATTGTTTCCTCTTCCCTATAAAAAAAACCTATACAACCCATAATACAGTCGTCTTTGAAATGTTTATGTAAATTTATTTTTTGGTCAAGTGTGTCATCAAAACTCATGAATAACACGATTCAACAAGAAAATCCTTATAGTTAAGTAAGTAATTACATGTAAGTGATATAGCAAACTAAAGCAAAGTAGTAGACCAGTTTGAATTGTTTTCAATACTGTATGAGTAAATATTTACATAATGTTTGTTTGGTTTGTGATGTAAATAAAGTCATAACGCTAATAGTTTTGACGTATTATTGGAGTGAATCCTTTTGTATTTTGAAATAATGGTATATTGTTAAAAAATTATAAAATCGAAAACGACCATCTTAATTTGTATGATATTCTTTAAGGGGGAGAAATCACTGATTCAAGGTAAATCGCCGGAAAAGATAATTGGTCCTTACTTTGCCCTTCGCTTTTGACCACAGATCTGAATAGCCGACGAGAAGTTAAATAAATTATCTTAATTTAAAATTTCTAGATGACAATTTTTACAAACTGTTTATTTTCTCCATGAATTTGATGAATCATAAAACGACGTATAACTGCTATTTATTTTGCATACACTTACTTCTGGTACTATTATTTTTTGTATTACTGTAAGGTTTTTTAAGCCTCCATTTAAGAAAATAAAATATTGCAAAAAACACGAAGAATGTTCTATAATACTATGTAATACTATGTAGATATATACCATGTATGTAAGAATTTGAGGTGTAATATATCGTATTCTGTACGTATATAAGAATTTTGTAATTATAATAACATTTTGTAATTATAGTAACAAATTGCTAGTGCTAAAGCATTGAAGTGTACAAAAAAAATCAAAGACGAATAAGTCTACTCAAGTGCGTTTGTAAAATATGTATAAATTGCCATCTAATAGAAACTAGAAACACTGGATAATCTATATTCTGAGGTTTAATAAAGAAAAAAATACTTTTAACCAGCAAATAATCCATAACTTCAAGAGTAGTAAGAATATCTGGACCGATAAAACTTAGAATAACAAAGTAACATTTAACGCCCAAGGGACTTCACGTCAGGCTGACAAAATAAGTCAACATGATTGATCATAGCTCTACAGGAGGTAATGACTTTTGAGCATTTAGAAACCCAGTTTTATATCAGGGTCTACTGTTTGAAAAAAATTAAGAATACACCTTATACACTTAAGTAAATCTGTACATACTTGTGTAAACAAACATGTAAAATAACCAATCCTATATAAACCCAAATGTTAAGAATAATTATTTTAAAAGGGTTTAATTTGTCCATATCTTGGCTCTACAGAGTTAAAAATGTTAACCTATAGGATATTAAATAAATGGTGACTGTATAACCAGATTTAAAGAATAATATTTTCCTCCTTTGTATCATCTCCCTGTTGTGAAGCAAGGGTACCACAGAAGTATTTAGGATGTTTGTTCAATATGGTAGCTGATATATTATTAAATGGGACAATTACGGCACTAATCCGAACAATAACAAATCCGAAAGGCTATAGCAACTAATCACTTTTAAAAATTGCATAACAATGAAGCGCACGAAAACCTTCTCTTATACATTTTATTTTATGAATCAAGAGGATTGAATCGACGAATATCGTAAAAAGTCCCAAGATATGTATACAATAAATAGGTAATATATATGTTCTTTTGTGTCCTAAGACGCTAGACTCGAGCCCGGGAACGTTTCTTGCATTATTTCAGCCTAGGGGTTGCGAAATTATCACTGGAAAAAATCCAATGGCGGTTTGTTGGGATTTGAACCCATGATCCTAAGGACCAAAATCCCGCACTCTACCACTAGACCAGCTAGATCCCCAAATAGGTGTTTTGATACTGTTAATACTGTTCAATGAAATGGTGACCATACAAAGTAGGTATTTTAAGCCAAGTGTGAATGGATATGAGTGTAGGATGAGTGACGCGATCTTGTAGTCTTGTTAGTGACTAAGGCCGACATTTCTTAGCCACAGCTGTTAATTAGTAGCCCATACAGCTAATGGCAAGTAAGGGACCTACAGTTTATAGTGGAATCCGAACCACATTTTTGCCTTGGTATATACGAATTGGTCTAATTATCAGGATAGTACTGCGGATAGTCGTAGCACTCACCCGTGCGGACGTTAATCCACACCAGGGAGTATCACATCCACAGTGCATGCCTATAAATATCCACAATTCGTGACCTCCTAGTAGCTGGATTACAGGACGACGCCACCCGTCCCAGTCAAAAATAAGGCTTTCCACTATAGGCAATCTTTGAAAATGTTTTATCCCCGAAATACCCGATATTTGTTTACAAGATGATTTTTCACATTAAAACTGCAAGAAACTTTGTCTTTATATGTGTAAACTAGCTGATCTGATTTGTACACGGGTTTAACTGACTACTGAATTCCCGTACGTAGGACGGGCTAACACCTCGTCAATTTAATAGTATTTTCCTGCTTTTAGAGAGTATTTACAATTTGTAATAGTTAGTTAAATACTATTACAGTATTAGATATTATAAACACCATTGTCTAAACGTAGCTTGGCTATTTATGCATAGGACTGGAATGGTATAGATAGTCAGTGACAAAACCTTACAGTTAGAGTTAGATACCGTACATTTGTCAACGTCAAACTATCGTCAAAGTGTAATTAGCTTGGAACATTCAAAGCTACATAGAGCTCAACAGTTTCCGATTGTGTCTTGATCACAACGCAGTTCGACAGGTGTTGTCGTGAAATACAAAATGTTACATCGAAATAATACTTGTTATTTTACTATAAACCATACGAGCCTATATCTCCTAGATAAAAAATCAACGGTTTTACTGGATATAAGAGTATTAGAGAAACTTCGAGATTGTTACAAGTTAATGATTACTATTTATGAAGTCCTGAACAATAATCGAATTAATAACTTAACAGACTGAATGACTAAATAAACGACTTATTCTGTTTTCTACTATCTAAGTCTGGCACATAGACCACCTTTATGCAAAAGAACAAAAATTAAAACGACGTTTTATTCACATTAGCCAACTCGACAGTTATGTCTAATTAACCAGATGGCAGGATATATAGATGTTGTAGGATTGTGGCAACGTGGTCTACTGTATTGTCTCACTGTCTGACCTGTATAGTGGAGGTCAATATATCATGTGTACATACATACTGAAGTTTGCATGTACAGGCTACATTACAAATTATATCAACAGTTAGGTCTAATTGACATGGTCTCAGTTAATTACGATTAGGGATTATGGCTTAATGGTCTACTATGTACAGCCTTGATACGTACCCAACGTACGTTCAAAATTGCTCGTTTACTACTGGCTTTGAACGTAACGTAATCTATGCTGGCGAAGTAATTTGATGTTTGTCTCACATGAGTTAGCACATAAAACACAAAAAAAAAATCAAAAACAAAAAAAACTACAATCAGACGAAAGCCAAGCCAAATAATTATGAAAGTTGAATTTTCTTCTTCTTCAGAAAAATGTTGTTTTACATTATTATTTTTATGGATCTGCAGATAATATGTATTGATTAGTTCGTGCAAAAATAGCTTTCCTTACTACTTCTACAAATACAATATTCTAACAACAAATTCAAATACAAATAGGTAAACTTAACAAATAGTAAACCAAGAAGCACTTAAATTGTAATTACAGTAATTAATATTTTCCTTAAAAAGTGAACTAGTTCGGGTAATATAGCTTACTCTTGTGTTTGGGGAAAGATGTCATCAGAAATTGCTAAATTTCATAAAGAGCTATGGATGGGAAGACAAATTCTGCTATTTTAATAACAGAAATTGATACCGAATGACTGTATCAACAATGCGACTAACGTAAGATATCAATATAATATCTTTTGTGTTGGAAAACTACATACTATGATAATAATCGTGGCCTAAGGCATTGCTATGTTCAATATTTTGTTTGTTCGTTTGTCGATCGTAATGCAAATTCACATTTTACTTGTCTTAGAGAATAAATTCCTTTGTATTTAAATTTGTTTGGAAATAAAACCTCAAATATCGTGAGTCCTAACATTGTCTTTCGTATACAGTAATCATTGTGGTATCAGGTTTAATGTGACTTCCTGTTCTCTCTAGACTCCCTTATCTCTGTTCCCTCCTGGTTGTCGTTGTCACCAAGTCCTTCAGGAGCAGTTATTGTAATCGCTACAAGTTACTGCAGTCGTTAGTATAATACAAGGAGTAATGTATCTTGTAATTCCCTTCGACATTCGTTTATCTTAGTTTTCTGTTGTCGTTTTCAGCTAGTCCTTTAAGAGCAGTTATATCTTGTTGCTAAGGTAATTAGTAAAGTAATAACGTTTCATTTCACAACCGTTAACACAAATATTTTACACTGTGCGATTACTTATTACAAGGTTTTACACTTTTCAGCTTTTATTTATGTTATATTAATTTAAATTACGTTTTCTAAACAAAAAACTCAAATAGTATACGATAAAAATATAATTTTCAACATATTTACAAGTTTTATCGAAAAAATAATAATTTACGTTTCTATAGCTGCTTAATAATTTAAATTGTCTAGTTAAGCCAACAATAGACAGACTGGGAATAGACTATGCGATGTTGCGGCAATACTGTGATTTCCCTGTGGTAAAGCTCCTTGCCAGTCTAGTTGATTCAATTAAAACGCTTTTTTAAACTAGGTACATCAAATGTTTGGATTTGCCACTACTCATTCATACATTAATAATTGTTTTGGTTCTGTTTTAGTTTGTCTACTCTGCTAAGTCTAATTTAAAATACACTGCTGCTATGTAAAGATAATTTTCCTATTGCATTGAAATGATTTACCGCACGCTTACAAAATACTTTAATACATGGCTTTTACCATACACGGTATCATTGAGCACCCATTGTATGACGCCTAACTCATTTCCGTACCGGAGTTACGTAGTTGATAAACAAATTAAAATTTTAGCTGAGCTCTTTAAAGAGTCTATTATAGTTTGGGCTAACAAAATGGCATGTTAAAAATTATTATACATTACGTTATCATCGTGTCTACGTATCCACGTAACTATTCAAAAGTTGGCAGTTTGCATAATATTGACAAACTCAGTACAAAGACGTATGAATACTGTATAATCGAGAGCAATAAAATATCGATAACAGACTACTGAAGTGCTCCAATTCCCGGAAGGTAGAATTACACAGAGCTTTGAAGATGACAAGTAAAGCTACTTACCGATGAGGCTAAATAAATTATAACTACTAATGTAGTTGATGTGGAGTTAGGGCAGTAAGGGAAGGTATATTCACGCCTCCTCCTTCAATAAAAATAGCTTAGTTCTTTTAAATAATTTCTCGAAATATAAATTTGTATCATACATAAAATATACAAATTTAGTGAGTCGGTGGCTCAGTCAGTAGCGTCGCGGACTTCGGGCCTAAGGCAGCGATGTCGTGGGTTCGGATCCTGGTCACTGCCGATAACATTTTATCAGTACAGTTCACCTTTGTACTGTACCGGCTCACTCCTTGCCTTGCTGTTAAACGATCCACGCACGGGCGCTTAGTCTATGTGGACGGGCAAATCCAAGGTTAAAATAAAAAAAATACTCAATTCTAAGTAAAATGATTATATTATAACCTGAAACGTAAGCTGAGATAAATTTTTATTGATTACTATCTCATTTTTATTTTCTTCACTCTCTGTTGTCTGAGGTTCTATTTCTTTTGAGAATATTTTCGTTATTTCTTTCCTATTTACCATCTCATCTTCATTATCTCCACTACATTAGAGGGCTTGGATTATTTAAATTCACGAATGTCAAATCGTTGCTTAGAATTTAGGACTCCAAATGACAACCAACCATAGATAAAAACTATTTTGTCAAATAAAAACAATTATTCTCATCATATCAAAGAACGACGATTCGATTTGTTACTACAAAAGAAAATTGTTTAATAATATTTAACTACATTAATTTCTTTATATTACACTACTATGACAGACCAGTCTAACAGCTCTTTCTGAAGCCAAACCATTTATTAAGTCTCTTTAAATCCAAAGTGGATGCATTATTATATATTCACAAAGGTGTGGTGCTTTGCTTTCCCGACAGATTTACAATGTAATCTTTTTAAATTCTCTCACTTACTATCTTCAATCTATTTTTTTAAAACTTTTTTAAGAGAAATACAGTTTTTTGAAACAGTTAACAGTTTTCTTATAACAAGAAACATAAAATTAAATAAACAGGCTGATTAACAGGTTTGTTTACTGCACCAAATTGTGCCTCATCTAAATTTAAAAAAAAACTATGAATTCTAGTACAATTAAATTATAAATTTAATATCACATGTTTTAATAACTTATATTGCTGGTTAGTTGATATTGTAGCTAAGGTTTGAAACGAGTGCATCAAAAGTAACAGTTGTATTGTTAATATAAATGCAGATGGTAAATGTCCACCAACATACCCGATGTGGTGTTAATTGGCTTAAATGGATCATCTGATTACTGTGGCATACATTACCAAGGATATATTGACATTTGGCTTGCTGGGTAACAACATAATTTTTATCTTTTAAAAGGTCAAGTCTTATAGCTATGCAAACATTCTACTTATTCGAGATTTGATTGTACATTGTTAGATCATACAAGATAAGACTTTATACATATTTAATATTTGTATATCTCATATACTGTACAAGCAAAAGTATTAAAGCTAAGCAATATTTGGACAAATATATTACTTTCTTAGCAGAAATCATACAGGTAGAATACACAATAGTTGAAATATCATGATTTTATTAAAAATGTATAGCCTTATTCTACCTCATCTTCATCTTATAACGTAACATTGTGATTCTTCAGCTATTTTTTTATTCAATACTTTTCCACTTGGTGTAATTTCATGGTAAATTTAAAATGCTAAATAAAAGTTCTTATTAAATTTCTTTATAAAATCTGTCATTTTGTGTAATTTAAATTTTTGACTACCATTTTGGATTTTGAAATAAACTAAGTAACAGTATTTATCATAGATTCCTTTTATCTTAACATACTTAACAAGTTTTCTATAGGAAGGCTTAAACAGTTGTAAGATAAACATGTTTATCTAAAAATAGAAAACTGTGGATTTCTGGTTAACAAAGTGATTTTTAACAAAGAATTATTCTTGAATTTCCCTTTATTTTAAACTTATCCTAGAGTTTGTCTGTTTACTTAAAGAACACTATGTGTATGTTTTATCTGTACTATATTAAAAAAACTCTTCTATCACAAATGTAGTAAATTATTAGAAATCTGATATAAGTTTTCTCGTAGGCCTTGTTCCAAGAAGCAGTGTGTTTCCAATGGTGTCTAACTTAGTGATGTAGATTGTTCTAACGACTATTTGATAACCAATGTAAATCTTACTCTGGACGCTGAGTCTGACATGAGCTATTGCCGTAGGAGTTACTACAATATGACACACTGTAAAGTGATGACGTACGAGTTAAGTTTGGCCAGTAGTTACAGAATGATTCATGGATAAGTGATGGAGGGGGACACTGATACATTACCTTAGCCTAAATATTTTAATACTTTGCATTATTTGTATACACATTATGAATCTCTTAGGAACATGAGATATTGATGCGCTGAAACTATTGTAAATGATACTTGACGAATAAATAAAAGAACAAAAATTTGGTTTTATCCATCGTGATGTTCTCTTCTCAAAGATATATTATGATGTGACCTATGTACACTCATCTCCATTCATACTTGGCTTAAAGTACCTACTTTGTATGGTTGCCATTTAATAAGAAAGTATTAAAGTATAAAACGATTACAACTTAAAAATATGAAGTAAATTCTCGTAGTTTATTAGCAAAAACAGGTTCATGTGATTATTTCATTTATATAATCCTTTTTGAAATTAAATGTTCTATATAAATTCCCACTCAGTTTAATGGACTAGACGCATTTTAACCCGGAATGCAAATTTCTATTAGTAGATGATTTGGCAATGCTACTCTCATTGATTATGCAATCATCAGAATTTAATATTTCAGCAAATATATTGCGTAATGGTCTTTATAATAATGATTAGTGAGAATTAGCATCGTAAAAAAATTTTTGAACACAAAAATGTTTGGAATGGATAACATTTTTATACTTTATACATGATAAGTATTTCATTGTCAATGAATGCAAGTACTTAAAAAATCCCTAAAACTGTTAATTGAAGCCATATATTTTACAAATAGGTTTATATATAACTTGTGGTATGGTATGCATTGAATACGATATACGATTGTTAGACAGTATTTATTTTTAGGAGAGTTGTAGCAAATTATTTATTTTATATTTGTCAATAAACATGCAAGAATCTTAATTTAATAAAGCAAACATGCATAGCTTTCCTTGAGAACTTAAGTAAATTAATGAAGCTAAGTAAACGGTGAAAGCGGAAGTAGTTAAACTTGAGGTAATTTGTTTAAAGTCTTCCCTCGCTACTTATAATTGGAAACCTAAAGAAACTTTTCAGCTTGAACTTAAATCAAAGTAAGAACCCAATGAAACATTGAAGTTTTCCAAGGAGCGTTTTACTTCGAAACTGAATTACACGCGCCATTCAAAAGTTTTATTTGTTTGGACCTCTCCTGCATAAAATATTAGATTTGATGGATTTTCCTACTTTTTGGTATGTTTTTAATAGTAGACCTACTGTAGTTTGTAGTTAACAAAACCTGTTTCTGCACAGAGTTCTTTCAACAGTTAAGGAAGATTTAATTAGATATGTATTAAAGATCGCACTTTTTTTAGGACTTAGTCGCCCTTAAGATTTAAAAAAGTATTACAATTCAAAGCACGTTCTTTCAAAGCACCATTTATTAATGATAAGGCAAATTAAATGTTGAGAGAATACACTATTTATATATAAATTAAAGCTGTGCATACAGGGTGTTCAAAAAAGGTTGGGACATAATTTATGTAGTGATTCCTTGGTTCAAAATAAAGAAAAAATCAAGAGTAAAACAAAAATCAAGAGTAAAACACTTTCCAAAAATCCCTTCGTTAACCATATATAAACCATTGTTTATTTTTTTACATAAACTTTATTATTATGTTTGGATTGTTTAAACCGATCTTAATGAAACTTGGTATGTATATTTAAATAGAAGAGGCCCATTTAAAAAAAGTTACCCTGATAAAACATAAACTTTTTAAAATGAAGGTCGTTTAAATCTTTGTAATATAAATTACTAAAAATTTTATGAACGAAATTTCAAGAAGACTTTTTATTTAGCATTTAAAACCTTCTATCAAAAGACAAGAAGTTCAAAAAGATCGAATAACAAATAGTTGAAATATCACAATTTTAAGTTGTAAAATGGCGTAGAATAAGACTAAGCTAGGTTTGTCTCTTTGCAAAGCCACATACTAACATCTGCCTTAGCGGTGTTGGCGACGTTAGTTTTTTCCGCTAGTTGTGTAAATATTTAGGTCGTACGTTTCACTTTTCGGTACAAACAAGCAGACACGTTATTTCATCTTCAGATTGCCACTGTAAGAAAAGGTGCTCTCTTGTTTCCTTCAATTTTGGTAAGTTTTATAATTGTATTATTAGAGTAACGATAATGAAAACTCGGGGTTTGTTTATAATATTAGTTTCTAGAGGTAACAGTAAAATAATGTTTGATTGCACATATAGCTTATCTATTGGATACAAATAACAGTAAAAATTATAATATGGACCTTTTATTATGGTTTTCAATAAGAGACAGTTAACAATATATTTTTTTTTACATAGTTTTATTTACAATCTGTTTTGCATGATTTTAAATTTATGTTTATTCTTATGTAGCTAAAGTTTCGACAAAGGTAATGACTATAAATATTTTACGCATAACAAAAGGTGACTATAACAAAATACGATCGCAAACAAATAACCATTTAATGCATAAATAATGTTGTTAGATTGATGTATAACCATCCGCTTTTTTTACAGAAAAGCCCATATTTCTGACAGATACTGTTTAAGCTTGAAGCTTCTAAAGGAATGATATCACCTTTATGACGCTACTGAAATGACCAATCAGTCCAGACTTTACTCAGAAAGGTCGCAAAAGATAACAAGATTATCCAGAAATATAAAAGCTTTGATTGTGCAAAGGTCTTGTAATGTTGAATTATCTACCAGGAAAATCCAAATCAGTGATTTTTATCTGAATACTTTGAAAGGTAAAACTTTTGCTCCTGATTATTTCGGATTAAAATTAAACCTCCACTTATAAAACAGAATAAACAAGGAAAATTTTAGAAGATAATTGTACAGCCATATTTTTGTTTATGGAAATCCGTAATATATATTATATCAAACAGTTTTTAGTTTATCATTGGAAGACGTTTGCCTTGCATAAGCATTATTTTTATTATTTCATATTTTCGTTTGCTAAATATTATGTTTTCAAGTTAGTAAAATTGCCCTCATCACCATTTAACCTGTGTACATATTTTAAATCAGCTGTCAAGTTTTTAGCACTTACCAGTCAAAATCGTTTGCTACGTATTACGTCTAAGAGTTCCTAATTAAAATTCTAAAAGTGTAATCCAATAATAAATACCAAATCGCTACACATTTTAGAATTCAAAACTTACACAAGTTCGTTGAAAAACATTTCTAAAATAATTTCACCATCCTCCCAGAACAATGCTTAATGATCTATAGCATGGCGACTTTACAAAGTAGTCCTGCAACGCAGCTCACTAATCCCTCATTGACTACAAAATTCCTAGGTGTCATTTTTGATTCCTCCATCAAATGGTATGGTCTCGTGCAAAGTGTTGTTAACCGCACCAGTTCTGCTCTGTTTGCCATTCGAATTCTCAGTTCAACTTGTAGCAGGCAAGTTCTTGTGGACGTCTATCGTGGATATTGCGAAAGCATTTTACGTTATGGCATTGCTGTTTGGGGAAGCTCTTCTGATTTGGAAAGAATACTTAAGCTCCAAAAAAGATTTTGAGGCGCATTTTCGGCCTCTCCCATCGCCATCCTTGCAAGGAAGTGTTCAAAGATTCTGGCATCCTTACAGTACATTCGTTGTACATTCAGCAGGTCCTCATTTTGACCTTTGTCAACAGGGATCAATTTCAAAATCTAGGGCATTTCCATGACCACCAGACGAGAAATGGAGGCATCCTCTATTATCCGAGGCACAGAACTGCGGCCTTTGAGAGGAGTCCGTTTTACAGGGGAATCGAATTTTTTAACAAATTGCCTCAGGCAATAAAATCCCAAGACTCTTTGTCCCTATTTAAGAGACACCTAAATTATTTTCTAGGCTCAAATGCAGTTTATTCCGTCTCAGAATTTCTAAGCCTATAATGTCTATATATGTAGATTCTCATGTTGTATGTTTTAGTTTTAGTTTGTAAATATTGACGATGCATGATATTTGTTACATGTTATTGTATACAAATCTAATGTGCAAATAAACTATTTGATTTGATTTGATTATAAATTACTGCAAATCCTAGCAATCCCCTTTACTTTAAGTAGAATATAAAGAAAATAAAATTATTGCAAGTATACATAACTACAACGTTACATCAAGTATAACTTACAGAAATAAAAATAAAAGTTACATATTAAATATCGATTGAATCCAGCAGTATTAATAGATTCAAGAGAAATCCGTTTTCAAAAATTTAATTGAAAGTGTAAAGCCGGAAAAGAACTCAATATGAATGGAAATTCATTTTCGTTCGCTGCTTTTATGTAGACTTGTTTTTTAAGGTACGGTAAAGTGAAATAGTAACGCCCTTAAATTATATTGCAAGTTACGTTTTTTTTTTCAAAAGGATATATCATTCAAAAGGCAGTACACAAAAAAAGCTTTTATAAAGTTTTAGGCAAAAGTCTGGACACCCCCAGTTATCTTTTTAACTCGTTACAGTAGGAAAACCAAATTCGGCACATGTTTAAAACATAAAAACCTGCACCTTTTGATCAAAGTCACAACTTTGTCCCGGCCCCCAAATGGGGTATATTGGGGGCACCCCAAATTTTAAAATGTAAACCCCTATTGAGTGACCTCTCATTTTAAAGGGTTTATCAATATAAATTAAATGGCGCAAAGTGGAGGTCGATATCACACCCCTAACCAAAATGGCAGCCATTTTAAAATTTGAGGTGGGCAAGCAAGAAAAAAACCTGGACACCCCCAGTTAACTTTTTAACGCATTGCAGTAGAAAAACCAAACTCGGTACATGTTTACAAAATAAAAAAAAAACTGCACTTTTTAATCTAAGGCACAACTTTGCCCCGTCCCCGAAAATGGGGTATTTTGGGAGACACACTTAACTATCTTACTGATTTGCAGTTTTAGTATGGAAATATTTACCAAAGTGACAACATTCTGAGAGTTGAGTAGTTTTAAACTGTGCTATCCTGTTGGTGATAGTTTTTCCGTCTAATACCATCCATTATATTTGACACAATCCGTGTTTATACGTTTACACTGCACATGCAAACAAAAGGTTCTTAGTCTCCATATGTTATCTAATGCGGTTTGCGCAACTCTATCCTTTTTCCCTCCGTGCAAGTGTTACTGCTCCAAGGCATTTGCAGAAAAACACACCTTTCCAGATCAAGTTACCATACTAAGAATCCATGTTTTCAAAATATTATTGGGTTACCCTTTTACTAAAAGTGAGGTTTCTTTGAACTCTAACTGTGCCAATATCTAACAACAATCAATGTCAAGTAGCTCACAGTAACTCAACAGTTTAAATTCCTAATATGCAACAAATAAAATAAAATGTCTCGTATTACAAGAATAACCTGAATTGATTAAGAAACGATTGCATTTTATATCACTTATTAAATCAGCCCTTAATAATAAGTAATGCAATTACGGTGTGTAACTAGATTGTACAATTCATTTTAGTATCAACAATTCCAATGTTATATTGCAAGATATATGATGTTGCATGCATGACTTTACCTCTACATATGTGAAATTCCTGCCACACTCCATTGGAAGTACATTATTACATACTCGAGCAATACAAGTTCCACGAAATTCGCGTGGGATTGTAAATGCATAGCTGAACACTTAGTAAGAAATACATTAGATATACAAATATGTATATCAAATTGAGGACTATTTAAAATAAACCTTGTGATACTTGTATTAAAATTGATATGGGAACTTAGCGTGTAATTTAAAATTATTTACAGCTATTA
This sequence comes from Macrosteles quadrilineatus, assembly GCF_028750875.1. Lineage (NCBI taxonomy): Eukaryota > Metazoa > Arthropoda > Insecta > Hemiptera > Cicadellidae > Macrosteles > Macrosteles quadrilineatus. Next base: position 165,560,317 of record NW_026542595.1, on the reverse strand, counting down.
ACTGATCAACTTAATGCTTATAACTTTATTAAACCCTTATAATGGTGACATATCTTGCCAAAGAATATTTACCTTAAGCATCGACCCAGGATCGATAAGGTTAAACACGATCTAACACATTTGTTTGTCCAAAGTGTTTTCTTCCGAACCATTCGATTGATTTACGTATTTTGTACACTAGCTTTATTTTTAATGTAGCCAATAAGCAAATATTGCCTGTATTAGGTTACTTCTCAACCAAAGCCTTAATATATATCCACCAAGTTACATTCAAGCATCTAAACATCAAAGGTATTTCCACTCGATGGCTTTCACTCTCACACTCCAGCTCATCATTACCTGCCTGTAACTCGTGTTAACTCAACTGTAATGTCACGTGACCCATGATATGCGTATGTGTCATTCGGTGTATGACGTAATAAACGTTAACTGTAATCCTAATTACCCCCGCTGTAGCAAACCTGCCAACTAAGTGAATTTCCATTGCCTGGATTGATTTTAAAATAATCTAATAAATTAATATTTATGTTTAACGAGGTTTGCAATCACAGGGAAACTAATAATGTGTGTTTTTTTATTAACATATTGATAACATAGTATAAAATAAATAAATCGGCCAAGTTTGATCAAAATATATCCATAAACAAGCCAACTACAACATTTTACAATATTCTCCGTAAGAATAACATGGGAATTTTAAATGAATATTTTTTTTTAATTTTCTCCGTAACCAATAACTGTACAAAAACACTTTGATATACTAAATTATTTGTTTTTTAAGCATTAATTGATTATTAATTGATATATTTTATGTTTGAAGGATAAAAAAATTGAAAACCCGTTTTTTCCCCATAAAACCCGTTAAAGCCCGTTCCCATGGTCCGATTTTTCCGAAATTTTATCAAAATCGGACAAAAATTACTTAAGTTATCGTCTTCACGGACACACACACACATATATAAAAATTTGAACGAATAGTGTTTTTAACCTCTGGGGACATGAAAATGAAAAAGTAAAAGTAAAAAGGCCGGTCCCGGGCCTAGGTCTTACCATATGACCTACGGTAATAGCTACTACCCTATAGGGAATTCGCCCAAATCTAAATAAATCAAAACTAAGTCTTTTTAGTCTGTAGATTTTCACAGCGTTGGCTACTAGCATATCTATGATTTTCCATATACCCTTTTATAATTCAACAAGCGCGTTGCTTGAATATTATGAAAAGTTTAATTTTTTGTTTGAAGAAAAAGACTTAGGCCTAATAAAAAAGATTAGGTTAGATTTCAGGCGTCGACAAACCAAAATCGAGTGTTGCAAAGTATTCATAAACCATAGCGCTTGGTGTCCCTACAAAGAGAATATGTGATGACAGCTCCCTAATAAACAGTGTAAGAGATTAAATATTGTAATCCGTGATATTTAATGGTGAAATAAAATGGAATGTGGTAAATAGTAAAACTGGTTGCACGTGTCTTTTGTTTATTTTTTATAGCCAACATTTTCTCAGTAATAATGCTACGAAATATTCAGTTATAAATTCAATTTCTACCACGCTACATCGTATATAACCAGGCTTATGGGAATTATAGGCTATGTCTGTTGATGTAAAAATTGACTCATTGCTGTTAGAGAGTCAATATTAAAAAGGATAGTTACTGTAACAGGTTAAATTTCCAAAAACTTTATTAACGGATCATAAGAGACGGGTTTTTATCTATGCAAAAGATAGTTGAGGGAATATTCTATGGTTTGAATGTTTATTTTGAGTTCAGAGCTACATGAAATTATTTTTAAATTGCCCGAATAACGAAATAAGACGTATTATAAGTTAATATTCTTACTCTGTAAACATGTTTTATATTAAGTGTTTTTAGTTATAAGCTAGCCTAGAAGTTCACAATCGTTTGAGTGGTTTCTCTTAAAAGCATGTCTGTATTAAGAAAACATGTTTATAAAATAAAACTGATGTTAATTCACGATTGCCTCAGAAGCATACTTTGCAGTCATTAATAAAAAAAAATTATAACAATATTACTGCATCGTTTGTGAAATATCCTGAAAATTGCTACTCGAATAAAATTGTATAAACATAAAAGTGTATAGCAAAAACATAAAAACCATCAGCTCTTTTAGAGCCATCATCAATCATGTAGACTTATTTTGTCAGCCTGATGTAAAGCTACTTGTGACTTAAATGTTACTTAGGTATTCCCATTTTAATCTCATTTAATATTCTTTTTCATATAAAATTTATAATAATTTTGTATGCATACTGTAATATAGCTTACGTTATTCACAGCCACTTAATTAAATTTACTACTTTTTAAAGTCGGTGTTGTTATATAAATCTTATATTTTAATTTTTTAATATTGATTTATATGTTTATGCAACGCGGGCTGTATACTAAAGGGTGTTTAAGCAAATTACATAAAGGTATTTAAGTAGCCTAGGTCAAATATGTACACAGAAGAAAACATTCAAGATATTTATATATTTCTCTACTACTATCTCTGCTATCTCTACTACTACTGTTGTAGTGTACTGAATCAGCTGATACAATTTAAATGTGTTTTCAATACTTTGTTTACTTTGTTGTTTGTTTACGTTTGACATAACAACAGAGTTACTTGGGGTTTCAAATATAACTTTTCTTACGAAAATGTCTTGTTACTTTACATAATTAACTCACAGTACTACAAATGGCGCAGTCTACTAAACGGACCGACGATTTACGTATAGATGCTTTTGATGGTCATTCTGAAGAATGGACTTACTGGCTCGAACGTTTCAAGATTGCATTACGAAACAGAGGGATCAAGAATGAGGATACAAAACGAGACTTGTTGCTAGGGAACCTTGGACCTCAACCCTTCAAGCTAGTATTTGACCACGCACGACCTGATCCCGTCAGTAATCTTCACTTTACAGGAGTTATTGATATACTTAAGAAATACTACACACACAAATCCGCACCACTATCACAGCGGGTTATCTTTAGTCGCCGTTTCAGACAAGAAGGTGAATCTGTTAGTCATTTCGAATTTGCTTTGCGCGAAATTGCAGGTCTCTGTGACTTTAGTGACAACTTAGACGAACGGCTGAGAGATCAGTTTGTTCTGGGCATCAACAATGATCGCTGGCAACTTGAACTTTTGCGCTTACATGCTACGACAGATACTACATTTGAACAAGTCACAAACACCGCTACTTTATTGGAAAATGTTGACAATCAACAGTCACAATTCCGTAATACACGTTCAGTCAACAGAATAAGCAACAGGAACAAGAAGAATGCTTTCGAAACGATACCGTTGAAACAAGAAACAAAAGGAAACACTTCGAAACAAAACATCTTACATCTTAACAAGAAAACTGACTGCATTCGGTGTGGTTACAAGAAACATACACAAGGAACGAGCTGTCCCGCTGTCGATGCCACTTGCAACGCCTGTGGAGGACTGAATCATTTTGCACGCACTTGTCTTAAAGTGGGTAATGCAGTCATTATCAAAGGTAAGCGACTTAACATGTTAGAGGCTAAAAACTCGTCTTGTAACTCTAGTGTTAAATCTTTTTCTGATACAGATCAAATCCAAGCGATTAATAAAGGGTCGAAAGTAATGCTTTCAGTCAAGTTAAACAATCATACAATTTCAATGTTGTATGACCCAGGTGCAGCGTTCAGTATCATTAGCAGAAACATATGGCGAGATCTAGGAACTCCTAAACTATTTCCCACAGAAAATCTTAATGCATATACAGGAGTTCTAATTGAAACTATGGGTAAAACGTATGTTTCAGTTGAAGCTTTTGGTTCCAAACGTAAGTTACCGGTAATTGTTGTTAAGAAAAACGATATACCTTTGTTCGGCCTAGACTGGGTTCTTGATTTTAACTTACCACTGCCACCTGGGGCTCAAATATGTACATTGTCCAAACAGCAAACAGAACAAGTAAGTGAACAGATTGTTAATGACATTGTTAACGGTTTTCCAGAAGTTTTCAGTCCCTCTTTAGGTACGATTAAAAATCACAAGGTATCTTTTCACATGGCTTCAAATGCAGCTCCTGTAGTTTCAAAACCACGGCCAGTTCCTTTTGCTTTACGGGAACCTGTGGAAAATGAAATTCAACGATTAGTAGACAGTGGAGTTTTAGAACCAGTCGATGCCAGGAATGAACCTATCATTTGGGCTTCGCCCATAGTAATAGTGGTAAAACCGTCTGGAGCTATCCGCATATACGCGGATTTCAAAAATACTATAAACAAACATATACTCCCCGATAAATATCCTATGCCTACATTCGAAGAGATCACCTCAAAACTTACAGGTGGCCAGGAATTCTCCGTCATAGATCTCAAAGATGCATATCTGCAGATGGAGGTCGAACCATCGGCACAACAGTACCTGATTATTTCTACTCACAAAGGATTTTTCAAGTACAAACGCTTACCCTTCGGAATCAAAATTGCCACCGGGGTTTTTCAATGCAAGATGGATCAAGTACTGGCAGGCTTACATGGAGTCGCTTGTCTCCTTGACGACGTCATAGTCACAGCCCCAACGAGAGAGGGACATATCACACGTGTCAAAGAAGTGTTAAGACGTTTTCAAGAATCTGGAATTCGTGTCCAGACATCAAAATGTAAATGGTTTCAAGATTCCGTTAACTATTTGGGTCACAGAATTGATAGAGCTGGTATACATCCAACGACAGAACATCTGGAAGCAGTGAAAAACATGCAATCACCGAAAAATGTGAAAGAGTTAAGATCATTTCTTGGGTCGATCAATTACTACAGTAAATTTATTCCCCATTTACAGTCCTTGTGCGTTCCATTACACAAACTGCTAAAGAAAGGCGTGAAATGGCATTGGAACGAAAACCATGAACAGGTAGCAGCAAAATTGAGGCATCTTCTTACTACAACAGACACGTTGGCTCACTATGACGAATCCCTACCTCTCATCCTCGCAACTGATGCGAGTGATATTGGTGTTGGAGCTGCTCTTTTCCAAAAGTATCCTGATGGGACTGAAAAACCTTTAGCTTTTGCGTCAAGGCGCCTTGATCATGCTGAGTGCCGATACAGCATGATAGAAAAGGAGGCGTTAGGTTTGGTTTTTGGAGTAACTCGTTTTGAACAGTACCTTTATGGTAGACATTTCGAAGTTCGAACGGACCATAAAGCATTGGTTAAAGTCTTCGGTGAACATGATTCAATTCCGAAGGTAGTTTCAAATCGAATCGCTAGATGGGCATTAACACTGAGTGCCTATGACTACTCGATCAACTATCAACAGGGCAAAGATAACAAAACAGCCGATCTATTATCAAGATTTCCCTTGCAAAATACGATAAAATCTACAGAGGAAGACCAGGGTGGCAGTAACAAAGCACACCTTTTCCATTTGCGTTCACAGGATCTACCAATATCGACAAAGTGTTTGCAAGAAGCGACAAAAACTGATCCAATACTTTCAAAAGTAGTAAACTATTTAAAAAGGGGTTGTTGGCCTTTGGAAAATAATGAAGACACTAACCTACAACCGTACTACAGCAAACGTGAAGAACTTTCCTTTGAGAATGGAATTCTACTTTGGTTTGGGAGATTGGTCATACCTGCGAAACTTAGATCAAGAGTGATGGAAATACTACATGAGGGACATCCAGGTATTGTAGCTATGAAAGGGAAGGCACGTTTTCAAGTCTGGTGGCCTAAACTGGACAAGGACTTGGAAGAACACACTAGACATTGCAATGGATGTCAAGAAAACAGAAGCAAAGATCCTGAAATGCCGTTATTCTCATGGCCTGTTCCTGGAGAAGTTTGGTCACGGATCCACATCGATTTTGCCGGACCCTTCATGGGGAAAATGTGGTTGATTGTAGTAGATGCTCGGTCAAAATGGCTTGAAGTATTCCCGATGTCGTCAACTTCAACAAAGTCAACGATCAAAGCTTTAGAAGAGTTATTTTCAAGATTTGGCTATCCAAGGGTAATTATAAGCGATAATGGACCACAGCTAACATCCTACGAGTTTCAAACCTTTTGTAAGAGCCTAAACATTAAACATGCTCGAATCACCCCCTATCACCCAAAAAGCAATGGGTTAGCGGAACGATGTGTTCGTACATTCAAAGAACGCATGAATGCTTCAAAAGGAAATGCTGGGACTTTCCAAGAAAAACTCAACAGCTTTTTATTTGCTTACAGAACGTCACTGAGAAGATCTACTGGAAAAACTCCAGCATTTATGATGTTTGGTCGCGAATTACGCTCCAAATTAGACATGTTGTTTCCTGACGTTGAGCAGAAAAACGACGAAGAGTTGGTTCAACAGCTGCTACAAAAACCTGGATCAAAAGAAAAAGTTTTTAAAGAGGACGACAATGTATGGGTACTAGACAAATCTGGAGCTGGGTTCAAGAAAGGAACGATTGTGAAAGTGAATGGTCCTTACTCATATGTAGTAAATACAAATGGACTAAATAGACGATGCCACGCAGATCAACTTCGTCTGGCTTAACTCTTAGAAGAAGGGGGGGACGATGTAGTGTACTGAATCAGCTGATACAATTTAAATGTGTTTTCAATACTTTGTTTACTTTGTTGTTTGTTTACGTTTGACATAACAACAGAGTTACTTGGGGTTTCAAATATAACTTTTCTTACGAAAATGTCTTGTTACTTTACATAATTAACTCACAGTACTACAACTGTACATGACGATGACGTCGCTATCATAGACTATGGAAAGCTACTTCAATTCTTTGAATCTATAATTAGGTTTTTTGATATTATAATCACGTACTCTTATTTACAAACTCGTTATTTGTCTATAAATATTAGGAACAAATAATAAATAAATACATTCTATGGCTCAAATTTACAAGTTATTATCGTCGATTGGTCCGTAAAATGTTTATTTCGATTTTGAATAGTTAAAGATAGTATTTTAAAAGATTTTTAAAATTAATTAGCTTCTGAAGGCATTTTAACAACAAAGGTAAGCATTATAATGATTCACGTAGTGTAAAATTAGTTTTATTTTCAAATACGTTACGAATACTTTGTACATGTGTTACATATCATTAAAAGACCATATTTGTTTTGTTATCGTGTCAGAGTTAAACGTAAAATCAAAAATATTTATGTAATATTTTAACATAAAAAACATATTTAACGACTACATTTTAGTATAATGTACACATTAAAATGTTTCGTAAATAGTCAACCTTCACAAACGGTGTTCTTTCAACTTCTGGCTTTCGGTTCTGTGGTCAGGAAGGGAGGGCAAAGAAAAGAGCAATTATCTTGTCCCGAGAAAATTTGCCCCTGACTTGAATCATTAATGTGTTTTATTTATTGAACGTCAATCACCCAATTAACTCACTTATTTAACCCGCCCAGTTATGCTTACCTTTCTACTGTAGATGTGCACAGCTCTAACATTCTCTGGGCAAAAAAAGAAAGAATGCAATAATGTAATGCAATGTGCATTGTGTGTATGCAATGTGTAATGTGTAAGAATTTATCACACATTGGCGTAATACTGTTATGCTTATTTTGAAAGTTGTATTGTATTTGAAAGTCCGATTGAATTAAATATTAGTTTTGACTATCGAATAGTCAATGATATTAGTCATTACAATAGCCCAATGAATTCGGACATAATATGGAATTAGTCTCATATATTAATAAAAACGTGGGAAGTAAAAGGTTTTACCAACAAAAAGCACGCTAGTCAAGTTTGCAACATGAAGGGTGTCACAAGTTGTAGTTTCTAACAACCGAAACTCATTAGACACTGACTAACGACCAACACAACCCTGTAAATTGATTAGATTGCGTTTGGAATATAATACTTTTCATTTTGTTCATTGTAGTTTCCAATAAGGGGGTGGCACAATAATGTCTTGACGTATGATTATAAATTTGACAGTAATCAGAATCCTTGCTATATTAATTGTAAAAAAGTGTCTTTTAATGAAAAAAAACAAAAAAAAAATACAGGAAAGAGAATTTAAAAATTGAGGAGTAGTATGTATCTTGTTATTTTTTTTTCAATTCAATAAACGTCCACTTACAAATAGTTATGATTTTTATTGTTTTTTCAAGAAAAGATCTATATTACCTAATATATATTAATGCAAATTCACAGCACAACGACGTTGTTTACACACCCATCATATAAATACATTTTAGATACTCTCATTATTATAATCTTAAATTCGTTACTTAATCCATTGTCTGGGTATACGACCCATCGTCCGAAGGTATAAATGAGTAGTACAGTGAAAGAAGTAGTTATTGGGTTTTGGCTAAACCGATTTTATGGTTATTTTGCTGACATCATTAAGCTTACACATTTTACAGGCAAGTGTAACCCCTAAGAGTATTACATTTTAATAGTTTTATTTTGTATAAATATTTCAATACTAAGAGACAAAACAGATTTCACTAGGTAAATTAATGTCTATAAGCACATAGTTTCTGTTATGGTAAATCTAGTCCCATCGTGTCAATTATATGGAGAGCAACCAATTAAGTACAACACTTATTTCTTTATTGCATTTATTTTATGAAGTACGTATCTATTTTAAATTTTACTTCGGGGAGATGAATATAAATTTCTTCTTCATGATAAAACCTAGGCCCACGTTCACTTTACACTTGGTTCTAGTATTTCGGAGCTAAAAGAAAGAGTTAAGAGGTTAATTAAAACAGTAAAACAGAAGCATTGTCACAATTACATTAAACCTTAAATCTAGTCTAAGTATTACATAATAGAATTTGGTTGGTTAAAGATAATTGACATACAAGTGTTAGGTAAAATACGGTTTTTGATTATTTCCTCATTGACACGTCCGCAGTACAAAATTGAATTACTATTACCGCCTTTTGTATATACAAAAAATGCAGCCTGAACTAGCCTCTTACATAAAAAGGAAACTAGACTATGCATAGCAAAAATACTTTTCAGAACAAAATGATTTATTTTATCCAGTGAGGATTTATTACATTGTAATAGCATATTTAATAATGAATTGTAAAAACCTTACTCTATCTTTAATATTTAAACAAAATAAATGAAAGGTTATAATTAAAATTATACCTTTGTTTGCTGCATGTAAAATGAAAGCTTAAAAAATAATTTTGCACGTACAAGTCGTTAATTGTGCATTAATCTTCTACAAAGACTCTTCCGTATAAAGCCCTGAGTGTGGGGAATGATAGGTGACGACTCAGCATCACAAAGTTTGTTAATTGCTGAAGCCAATGACTGGTGCTGAGTCTCAGTCTCGGTTTTGCTGATTCAATACTCTCATTTCAAGGATTACATGAGGGAATCAATTAGAAATCCCGCTAAGATTATTGCTCAACTACACGCCGTACAATATACCTTTGTGTTGTTCTGTTTAATGGTATTATATGGTATTTATGGTATTTATGGTATTATGCCGTTACCTTGTTTAAAGGTAAATGGGTTATTTTTTTTACACTTTAAATAGAAAATTTTTATTTTTATTGAAATAAAAGGTACAATACTAACCTCTTTCTAGTAAATCTGTTTCATATCCGAAGTACTGTATAATATGATGGTGTTTTGTTAGAGCATCTCCTTGTTGAGGTTCAAGGATGATTTCCCGATGTAGTCTTAGCATGTTTTTCCAAGAGATGATTCTTCATCCGAAAGCATTCATTTGCCGCAAGATCATCGATTCTCTAAGCATTATTGATAAGTTATAGTTTATCGTTAGTTTTTCACTGATACGTTTTGCTTATCGTTGGTTCGTAACTGCTCAGGTTACAGAACTAATTAGAAATCTTTGTCATTCGAAATTTTGACATATTGCAACAAATTTCGATTTAAATATGTGTACACTTTATTTTAATACACAAAAAGTGTATTTTTACCGTGTAAAGGAAATTAAATTGAATTTAAATTTGAGCTTGTAAATATTATACTTTAAATAGTCATCTAAGCATGGTTTAATTATTCATTTACTTTACAATCTACAAAACTAGTTACTCACAAATTACCAAGGTCTCAAATTAAACTTCTTATCTGCATCATTAACAAAAATACCAAGATAACTTTCTAGCTTGTAAACTTCTCAAACTTTTATAATACCTTAAATGCTAACAATTGCAGTGACCTTATAAAATTAAGTATTTTTATAAATAAATACACTTTACATTTTATATAGTTGACATGTTTACCAATCAGCATGTAAATGCGTTTGCATTTACTTTCAATGCACAGATTGATTAGCAAATTGTATTTACATTAGCCTCTCACTACCAGAAACATGTTACTGTAGTACGTATCAAAGCCACTGACATTATATGTAATTAGATAGGTTATAGCGATGATTAGCTAAAGTGATAGGGGTTACAAGCAGACAAAACAAAACTTATCAGCTGACCCCCTCTTGTGATTGTTTTTGTTTTTGAATTAGTGAAACGATTTTTATCATGAATGTCATGAACTCTTTTGAATAGTTGTTCCCTCTTTTATACGATCCCTTTCTTCCCTCATTTTTTTCAAAGATTTATCTTTATTTAACAACAAATGTAATATTTTACGTATTCAATCAACTCAATTGATCATCACGAATAATCATACGGAGGATTCATACTGCTTGCGGAATAGGCACAAATAATTTGGTAAAAAGGTTTATTGAATTCCAATTTATTAATACTCTTATTAGGTCACCCATTGACCAAATTTACACAATATCTAATGTTGTTCTCATTCTGCAAACGTTGGTCTCGAAAATCGAGGAAAAACTGAATAACGCGATTGGTGAGGTGTAAAAGTCATTAAACCCCGCTCTGTGGGCTCGGTAGCACTCATAGTGGTCAGCAGCGGCTGCTTCCTATGGTGCAAGCCAGCCGGTATTTTGTAATGGTGTATAACTCAACTACATTGTTCTTGTTTTATTCAAACTTTATCTGTTGTGTTTGAAAAGTGCTTGAATCCTTACATTATTATGTCTGTTGATCTTATCAGTTATTATGGTGTAAACAATTAATAATTTTACCTAACCCGCCATGTTAAACTTCCCTATCCCAAGCGTGATGTATACAACTTCTTTACTTCTCGAGTGATGTAAAGTTGAAAAAACTCACTCGGTGAGGTAATAAAACCCATTTAAATAACATTGAGTGCTTAACTTGAAAAATATACCTCTATGGAGCCAACGATGTTCAACGCTAGAAATCAGCTGTGCGCCTAATTTTTTATGTTATGTTTTGAAGAATTTTCCTAACCTAGTTTTTGTTTGTAAATGAACGTTAATGTTAGAAGATGAGTGAAATGGATAATGAAAAATATTGTTCGTAGCCTCCTGTATATTGCCGGGTCAGGTAAAATCTTGTACGTTACACGTTACGCAAGAGCGTGTTTACATCACTTAGGTGAATTATGCAACTCGCTTCCGCTCGTTGCACAACATTCACCTGCGTGAGCTAAAAACGCTCTTACTACACTTGTAAGGTAAATAGCTATTGCCCAACCCACCATGTTAAACTTCCCTATCCCAAGCGTGATTTAAACAACTTCTTTACTTCACTCGGAAAAGTAAAGTTTCAAAAAATCACTCGGTGAAGTAATAAACCCATTAAAATAACATTGAGTGCTCAACTTAATAAAATATACCCCTATGGAGCCGACGACGTTCAACGCTAGAAATCAGCTGTGTGCTTGAATGTTATTGTTATGCTTTAAAGTATTTTCTTTGCCTAGTTTTTGTTTGTAAAAGAACGTTACTGTTAGAAGATGAGTGACATGGATAGTGAAAAATACCCCCGCCGCAGCAAACCTGCCGACTAAGCGAATTTCCATTTGTCTGAATTGATTTTCAGTTAAATATATTTTAATAACATTAGGTTTAACGAGTACCTAGGTTTGCTGCTACAAGGAAACTAATAAAGTGTGTTTTTGAGTAAAATATTGATAGCTTAGTACGAAATTAATAAATTTGCCAAGTTTGATCAAAATATATCCATAAACAAGCAAATTACAACATTTGACAATATTCTCCATAAGAATAACATGGGAATTTTAAATTTAAATTTTTTTTAATTTTCTCCGTTACTAATAATCGAACAAAAATACTTTTATATACTAAATTATTTGTTTTTTTAAGCTCTTTAAAAAAGTCTAAAGAGAAATCGGGAAATTTTGTGTTTTGAGGGTCAAAAGTGAGAAAAACCAATTTTTACCCCATAAAACCCCCCGTAAAGCCCCGTTCCCATGGTCCGATCGTGCTGGTTCGCGAACTCATTCAAGTTTATCCCGCTTTACACCTTTAAACCAAATTTCATCAAAATCGGACAAAAATTACTCAAGTTATCGCGTTCACGGACGTATATATCGATGGTTATATGCACAAACATTGTATGTCCAATTTTTTTCACTTTTGACATTTTATATATTTGGAAAGCTGTAGTCTTCATCTTTCAGATCACACATATTGTATGTCCATATTACAATAGGAAAAATTAATATAAATTCTCAAAATAAAAGTGTTCACTTTGGTATGATGTAATTTTATCCTGCACACTTGTAGCATGTCCAATGATTGCAGTACCAGCTGAACAGAGAAAAACTCCTTTAGAGCACAGATATAGTATCTTTGGACTTGCAATGATTGTGCATGAAAATACAAGGCCTACTATCTCTGGTATTTGTTTTTCATCTTGTAGTATGTCCAAAAATCTGATGATCTCAAGTGCACTCTTATAGTATGTCCACATTTTATTTTACAATTATGTTAGGTTTAGGACATACAGCATCTGTGCACAACAGAACATAACACCAAAAAAGAATCCGTGAATTGGCTAAAGGTAAAGTGGTTTGGGTTTTAAAAAGCAAACCCCTATGAAATGCTATACAAGTACGAACTTAACAAGGAAATAGAGTTTTTGACTCTTGATGTACGAATGGATTCCGAGACGCCATTTGTCTTGGAACAACAAATTCTCAGTCCAAAGTACACCGAGCCTATTCCGGTTTCCAGCACCAAGAAAAAGGATTTGATGTACCTACTTAAAGCGGGTGTAATTCCAGAAGCATTCATGCATTTTGTCACTGAAATCCCTAGTTCCGCATCGGCAAGAGATATTGTACTTTACGTCATAGAGGAAGAAGAAGGAAACAAGTCTCTCACTGAAGTTACCAAAAAGAAAGAAGGAAGACGCAGTAGAAGAGATGTTATAGGGCAAGAAACCAGGAAAAGAAGTAATGTAAAGAGAGTTTAAGAAAACCAAGGAGGCTAAAAAAACCAGAGAAAATAAAAGAAATTAAAACTTCATTAGAAAATAAAGTAATGTGTCTAAAGGACAGCCCTGTTGAATAAACCCCATAAAGACTGACTCAACAAAATACAGTTTGTACTGTATAGGTACCATTTTACAAAAGGCACTACCTGATTTATTTCGTGCTTTGTTTAATGTTTCGTTTAGGCCTATTGTTTAAGTTTCTAATAGCTGGTAGGCCAAGTAATTTTTATTTTTAAAATGTTAAAAATAAAAGTAGTCTACAATGTAAGACAATAACAGTCATGGGTGTCCGCAGAATTTGGAACAGGGGCAACCCCAATATATAGGTCTAACGAACCTCCAGGGGTTCGGGGCCTTCCCCAGGAAAAAATCTCAAAATATAGTGTTTTAAAACATATTTTTACGCTATTTTGTAATACATAAAACCAACCAAAACAAAATAGTACATTGTGCATCAAGGACGGTCACCTGAGGGAGTCGTCGTTTTTTATGCCAACATTAACAATTAACCAAACAATTATAAAGAAGAAAAAAATATAGTTGAATAAAGCCTAGATAAACAGCCAAGAAAGTTTATGTTTTGTTTTCTGAATAGTTTTGTTAAAGTATGAAAGTATACAAAGTATAAAAGATTTTTACATCTGAGAGTCAACTACTTATTTGATTTAAACATCAATTTAAAACATTTTTTAGACATGACCATTTTGAACATACTTTTATAAATTCCTTAAAACCCAAGTGATCACAGAACATTATGTGTATTAAATTTATTTCTATTTTTTTTAGCCAGGGGGCGCCCATGATAACAGTTGTTTAAATTTTTCATTCCTTCCTAAAACCATCTAGGGGCAGTTTTTGAATTGCACACTCGTAGCATGTCCATAAATCTGCGCGTTCAGAAGTGCACACATATAGTATGTCCAACATGGTTTGATTTACAAATTATTTGTAAAAATGTGGCTTGAATAAAGATAAAACTATTTATGTAGATGCATTTTTAATAAATGGGGCCAATAAAATTAATTTATTTCAAACATTTAACAGTTTTAGTTAAAGTTTCCCCCATAATACAAACTTTGTTTTTGCGGTTTCCGAAAGTTTACCAAAATGGACATACAACTATTGTGCTTATAACCATCGATATATATATATATATATATATGTATATATATACATATATATATATATATATATATATATACATATATAAAAATTTGAACGAATGGTGTTTTTGGCCTCTGGGGACATCAAAATGAAAAAGTAAATCGGTCCCGGGTCTAGGTCTTACCGTGCCACCTACGGTAATAGCTACTTCCCTATAGGGAAATTCGCTAAAATGTACGCAACCCTCTGTATTTGTCGGGTCAGGTAAGATTTTGTACATGTTACATGTTACGCAAGAGCATGTTTACACCCCTTAGGTGAATTCTGTGTGATTTAAAAATGCTTTTCACGTAAAAAGCTATTAATATCAAAGGACGAATTTCAAACAGTGAGATGATAAAACTATGTTGGTCAAAGAACTTAAAGTAACTCTATAATCAAATGGTTACCTAACATGAAACTTGGTTGATAAAAAACTTAAGCTTTGAATAACCACCGTCAAGTAGCAGTCAGTGTTTTTGCTCAAGTATTAGAATGTCGCAGTAGGCAAGTAGGCAGAGAGTTGCAGTCAATGGCCAATAACATGCAAATTTGCGGCACTGTCTCCTTGGAGTTGAACTAGACCCATATTGGATGCGGCGAGGTAATAGGCCTAATACTAAATGTGTGAAATGTCATTGTAGAATTTGGTAATTTGGACGATGGTTTAAATGGTAAAAAAGGAGTAAATACATTAAATGTTAAATATATATGTTCGTGTACGTGATAACTCGACTAATTTTGGTCTGGTTTTCATGACAGTCGGCTTGATGGTGTAGGGCGGGATAAACTTGAATGGGTTTGCGAACCAGCAAGATCGGGTCATGGGAACGGGATACTTTATTAGAGTTCAACAATATAAAAAAGTGTGTTTTCTTTTTTCAAATATTCACCCTTAAAAAAGGAAATATCCAATTTTCAAGAAGACCAACTTGTAGAGCTCTAAAAGCAAATAATTGTGTATATTTAAGTGTTGTTGTACAATTAAAGGTTACGGAGGGGAAAAACTGTAGGCTACTTTGTAAATTCCCATGTTATTTTTATGGAGGAAAAGAAGACCGTTGCAGTTTGCTTGTTTATGGATATTTCTTGATGGAATTTGGCAAATTTATTTATTTCATCCTGTACTATTACTATTATCTCAAATACAACTTTTAAACCTCCCCCCAGCACCAAACCTAAGTACTCAAAGTTAAATTAAATAAAGTTAAATCAAATAAAGTTAATCAAATGCAATTTAAAGTAAGTTAAAGTACTAACTAAGTTAAATCAAATGTAATTTAAATAAGAATAAATAAGCTTGTGTTTTGTTTATGGAAATATTGTGGTAAATATTCAATAAGACAAATTGAAATTCGCTTATTCTGCAATTTTGCTGTGTTGGGGGTATTATTTTCAAAAGTATTGTCAAATGCAGTGATTATCATATTACGTGATTCAAACTATAAGACACAACTTGTATGGTTATCAATCAAAGGCACAAACTAACTACCCATGACAATTGCAGCTAATCAAAAACGGAAATGTCCAGTAATAAACAAACATTGAATTATTGGACAGTGATAGATTACGTTTTGATTGATTGCGTTGTCTAAACAAAGTTCCATTCAAACTGAAGTTGGCAATTGCCACCGAGCCCATTCTAACAGTTGGTGATATTATACACTGATTAAACAATATTTTGATTAAACCCAATGCCAAGCTCCATCAATCCCGATAGTATAGAGTGTGTAGCATGGGTATTAATAGACTCGTTCGTAGTACAAAAGGTTCTATAATACCATACGTTTCTAAAATATTTACTAAAAATATTGAGAGTTTACAAATTGCTAGCAACATTTTAATCCCCTTGGTTTTTTGTTTGATAGTTGATGGTTGCAATGTGAATAGAAAACTGACTATTTAAATTTCTACAGGAAGGTATTAAATTAATATCAATTACGTGAAATTTGACTAATAAGTATGTTCTTATTTTATGTACGCTCCTGACGTTTAACAAGACAATACAGTTATTGTTATGGTAAACATTTAAAACAATATAGTGTTATTACTAAATATTCTTAAGGTTCTAAATCAATTACAAGAAAAAAATACTAAATGTTCAGCGGAAATTATATTAGGCCTAATATTCCGTAACATTTCATTAATGTCTTGCAAATGGTTTAATGTTCTTGGGTTTTCATAAAATTAAGATGGGCAAACAAATAATGGTCTTTCAAGTTAATGTGAATAGAAAAGTGTTTTAAAAGTGTTATTTGTATAATGAGAGGGTCTAATAGAATACACAAGTTTAATGATGTAGAACTTTTATATAAAAGCCTTTATTATACAATAACTTGAATACCTTTCTAGGTATATTTCTTGAGATTATTATATGAAATAGCTCATAAACAGTGAAGTGAATAAAAATAGTAAATTCTTATTAGTATTTTCTAACTAGTTTTAGCTAATTCTCAAAACGAGGTGAATAAGAATTTGCTAAGACTAGTTAGAATATACTTGGATCATTTGGCAATTCCTAGTATATTCTAACAGGTTAGAACAAACTAGGCCTAGAAAATACTAAGATGACGCAAACTTTCAAGTGTAAGATGAGGAAAACAAAATAAACAATAATTTCAATAAAGTAAACTTTTGTATTAGGCAAGCTCACGTATTTTAAGTCGGCGCGGCTCTATGATGATTTTTGATACAAAATTGAAAGAGGGTGTCCATTGCAGGTGACTATCTATAACTAAAGGTGTTAATCTGCATGTCTTTTTCATAGTTGTGCGTAAAGTGTTATTTTATTATCGTAATCAGAGATCGGCATTATAGTGGTATTAACGAGTATCTTTAAAAAGATTATAACGCATTTAAATGTTTCTAACTTGGAAAAGTAACGTTTTGATACTAAACTAGTTTCTTTTCCCTATCATAATATAAAACTAAATTATTTTCCTATTCATATAGATTAATTATTCTGAAGTAAACATAAAATATAAGAAAATATTTCCTTTAATATATAAACAAAACAGTTCAGTATGTTTTTTATATATTTATGTTATCCAGCTACAATTTATTGATTTTCAAAATACACGTACAATATTTAATTTCAATCATATTTAACAGAAGAAACCAAAGATCTCTCACTTCCAGAACTTCAACGTTTGGTACTGATACAGCAGATCAAACTGATCAAAATTCAAATTAAAAAGGAAACGTTACAGTTGGAACTTGGAAGTAAAGAACTCTATTGGAAGTGACATGATTATGGGCGACAACATTGATGACACTGACGGCTTCTTTGGAAATAAATACATTGTTTTATAAACATTGTTAAAGTCTCCCAACTTCTATTTCCTACCCCATATCCAAGATTTGTAATAAATAAAAAAAATATTAAAAAAAAACATAAAAAAACTTAAATTTTTGTTCATAGAAGCAAGCACTGTATGGGGGACTTTACAAGTGCACATGCTTCTACTCCAGTAAAGTACTGGTAAATGTACTGCTTGGACTTATCTACATCTAACTCACGCCTGATAGAGTACGTTTTTCTGTTCCGTACATGCATAAACATAGCCACGATGACTGATAACCCTTTTTTGGCCTCCGTCACCAGAATGCTAGCCTGCCTACCCCTAGCTTAAAAATCTTTAAGAATATACTAGCCCTGGCTAGTAAAAACTAACGTTTATTCACCTACAAAGGTTAGAATATTCTAGTCATTTGATGATCTTAGAATTTACTAGGGGTAGTATATTCTGACTACTTTTATTCACCTAAAACTTAGAATATACTTGAAATCAGCTTAGTTTAAGCAAATACTAGTTTTTATTCACACCACCCAAAGTATAATGTGGCGGTAACATAGACATATTGGGTGGTGAAAGCCATTAAAGGAAATCTGCCCCTAGGGTAAAGTGCTACATTGTACTCACTAGAACATGCATTACCATTACACTTCTTTGCATATTTTATTTCATGTATTAAATATCAGCCTATTCATGCAGTAATCAGAAATCGTTACATAAACTTTAAATGTACTAAGCTTTGAAATTTGCTTATATATTTGTTTATAAATGCCAGATTATAAACTTACTATGATTTTAAATAAAATTATTACTGTAATATGTAAAAAAATATTATTAGAATATAGTTTTTGCGTCTAAGCTTTTTGCTTTTCGTGCTTGATAGATAGGACAAGCATGTTCTAGGGACTAAGTGAACACATATCATTAGTTTTTACTTGTTAAGTACATGAAGAAAGCTATAATCTTTCTCTTATTATAACAAATTTCTTTGAAATTAAATCTCGAAACACAATATTATTTTTAATTGTCATAAGCATCAGTTTCAATACGATTTTCTTGGGAATAACATATAAGTGCTGACACATCCATTTAGCAACTATTATATTATTGTTTACTATTGCACTATCGTAGTATTTAAACTTTACTTATGTAAATCTTGTTTCACAAGGTAGTTTATATTTCAGTATATTTTACAGGAGATTGAAGGAAGTGGATGCAGCTTAACCTCTATTTGTATCCCTTCAAAGCCTCTTCTAGCAAATGACACTTTTAGAAGACGTGATCTGGATACCGTATAATGAAAACCTCTCCTGGAGGAAATTGTGTAAGTATAAGTTTTTACACTACGTATGCAAGGTGTTAGACATTGGTGTAAGTTTTTACACTACGTATGCAAGGTGTTAGCCTTTGGTGTAAGTTTTTACACTACGTATGCAAGATGTTAGACATTGGTGTAAGTTTTTACACTACGTATGCAAGGTGTTAGACATTGGTGTAAGTTCTTACACTACGTATGCAAAATGTTAGACATTGGTGTAAGTTTATACGCATTTTACATAATATTTTTAATTTTAATGAAACACCACAATGCATTGTTACAGCTATACATCTGTTTATACATGGTTTAAATATGTGCAATTACATAAGACTTATTTTATAGTATGCATGTTTCTCTGTATGTAAATATACATATTAAATATATAAAAGGATATTTAATTTGGATGGGTTGATAAAATAAATTATCTTTTTATTTTAATACACGTTTATCTTCCCCATCCGCACAGTCGGGGGAGTCTAATGATGAACAAATATTATGAAAAATAAAATTAGCAATTCTTTACACCTTGGCCAACATATGAACTGATCTATTACCAGGGAATCCTCCGTCGTAAAGATACTTATCTGTATACCAATGCGTTTTTAAGGCTCATTATGTCTTGAAGTAATAATAATTAATTATTATTTGTAAAATTTAAAATGTTTGTAGTTATTCTTTTTTAATTGGTTTACCTGTCACATATACAAACTATTGTGTCTAAAAATTTAATTTTATGGTTACAATCTTAATAAAGTAGTAATTTAGAACCATTTTGGCATTTTTGAGCGTTCACTCTAAATCTTTAATAAAATTTGCTTAACGAGATCAATTTTATAAGTGATTGCACGAGACTTTATTCAGTGGCATAACAAATCAAATCTTTATGTTACGAAAAAATCCCAAAAATATAGCATATTAATATGGTTATTTTTGTTACCATTAACGTGTAAAAAGTAAACATTGGTTAAAATATGGTATGTTCTTGTCATGTCTCTAAAACACGTGCATTATTTTTTTAAATCAAATTCAAGACACTAGATTGACTCTTGTACCTAATTTAAGGTAAGTAAAAGTAAATTTACCGCATATTTTGTGATAAGCTGGCAAAATCCTATCTTGAGCGGATAAGACAACTTACTTACCAATAAATAGGAATTTTTATACTTAAACCAAACACAGTGAAAAATACCATCATCGTTTGATAAGCATAGATTTGCAACTAAAGTTATTGATTAAGAACTAATCTAATAAAAACATTGATTGCCATCTAAATAATGGTTTACTTTTGTTTAATATTATAACGTCTACCAACTGATATTGATTTGAAATTCATTTCAGAACAACAAAATAAACATCAGCTTATAACAAAGCTTAATTAGGGACAATTACTATATTCCATCAAATACATCTAAACTCACAAGAACTTAAAGAAGTTAAACCCCAACTTCTGACAAACCATTGGACAACGTTGGGAGTAAAACTATAACCAACACATGGACCAGTTTCCATATGTATTGTCAAGTTTGGTGGATGGAGTCAAATTTTGAACAAATCGTTTAGTATGTGTAGTTAGGAATCTATATAAATTATGTTACAACATGTATTTATTATTTGTGCTAGTTCTCATTTTTATTAGTAAACCAAAAACCACTTTAGGTGGATTTGTGTACGGATGTTGCCGTTTAGTATGGTTTTCAAATTTACGAGAGTTTTATTGCCATTACATTGATTGAAAAGTCGCATTAACGTAATGTTTACATTGATTGGTAGATAAATTGATGTTCTAATCAACCTTACTGATAGAAAATAGCAGGTTTACTAATTGTATTTTGATATCGTTAAACATATTGCTTCTTAAGACTTGATGTAAGCCTTTTAAAAGCCAAATCACCTATTGAGTTCTTTGTTGTTAACTAGGATATTAGTACAATTAAATACAATAGAGTTAGTAATACTACAGAATTATTACAATCATCATTGGGGTGAAAGCAGTGTATTGGGGTTAGTGTCGTGCTCTTTAACCACTTGTTTTCCTCCATCACCGCATGTTCTCCTAGTTTCATTATATAAGTCATCTTTTTATTCTAGTCTAATCATTGTCAAACGATCACCTTTTTTTGCCTTCTTGTTATTGTTAAGTTTTCTTAATAATTTATATTTGCACTGTTAAATTTTCAATTCATTTTTGATAACCTTTCATCTCGGTTCATGTTCCTCCCAATGTTGTTACATTCACCATTAGCACTTAAGTCACAATCAATCATTGTCACACTCTCATTGTTCATACTTGTTATTGTTAAGTTTTTATATTTTATTGCACTGTCAAATATTCAATTTTTTTTATTTTCCTTTTCGATCCTGTTTTTAGTGAAACAGGCTGTTAATGTTAGTTCAATTTTAAGACCATTGCATGTTTTTTTCTCTCTCTTGTTTGCCGATGTTGTATGTTCATAGAATATATATTTGTTTTTCATTTTTCATACTCAGTTGCGAATCATTAGTGTTAGTGGTGTTAGCATGTACTCATAAAGCACAACCAAATAGCAAGATGTAAAACTTATAGCATGTTAATTAGTATTTATTGATCCACAAATTGTTATGCATGTAATTGATTGTACAAATGGCGATTTTGCCGTAAATAAATAAATAAATAAATGATAGAAAGGTGTCAAATAAGTATTACGCACTGCTTATAAGATTAATTTAATATCTATTTGATTCATTTAAACAAAATGTAAAAAATACATTGAACTGCCAAAGATTTACAGGCTCGTTTAACATTAACGACAGCGAAGGTTCCCGGGGTGCCACTATTACTATCAGTTATGACGTCATATTTCTTTGTGGGTCCTAAGTGACGTCATTTACAGAGTTTTACTTTTATCTCAGGTTATAAGTTTATTGAACTTTTTTGTAAATTTTCGCTCATAAACAGCTGAGGTTGTTCAATGGGTTTTATGTTTCTCTACTGTTTACATTTTATATATTTGGTTTTCAGAATAATGCTGTCAGCATTCAGATTCAATTTTGGTTCATTCATCGCTCAACGACCTTATTTTGAAAGAGGACACCACAAGGTCGAACGTACTGCGTCTAGCACTTTTAATAAATCGGTAAAACTATATGCGCAGAGTAAAAGTGTGATAAAATTATAGTTTTTACTTCTCAAAATAAGTTTTACGGACGTGAAGGTAAATTTACTTATGATATACAATGGGTCGTTGCATTACTATCAGTGGCAATAATAGGTTATATACGAATTCATAACCTCTCTAAGTTATGAGTAGTGATTGTTAGTAATTAAAATCAGTCGTAGGTAAAGTAGTGTACGCAACTCGCATAAAATAGTGTTAACGACAATCGTAGAAGTTTTTAAGGCACTCGCCGAGGCTCGTACCTTAAAATTTCTACTCAGGTTGTTAACAATATCTTTACGCGATCGTTTCGTAAACTACTATAAAAACATATTTTATAACTATTGATTTTCATAAACAATAGTTTGGATACAAGCATACATTAATTGTGTAGGGTTTACATTGTAGAGCATACGTTTTGCACATAATGGAAAAACTTAACTAATAAAAGTTTAAATAAATACCCAAATAAATAACATTATTGCTATCAAACAATTTATTCCGTTAGTCTGATACTGTAAATAGTTAAACGTAATATTGACAGTTTTCTAGGTTAATTAATTTTTATTTTATAATTAGTTTCTACAAAAATGTAGGTACTGTAGTAACATTTGCTCATTTGTAAACTACCCAATAGAAACAAATAATAAATTGTAACACGATTTCTAAAGGTAAGTTTTTATCTTATAAATTGAATTTTATTCAAGGTTGACAAAGACGAGTCATTAAAGATTCAAGTCAGGGGCAAATGGTTGCCGGACAAGATAATTGCTCTTTCCTTTGCCTCCCTTCCTGACCACAGAACTAAAAGGCTGACGAGAAGTTAACGGAGTTATAATAGAATACCACGTTTTACAAAATCGATATTAGTAAATTATTTTTAAATATAATTTTATAACAAATTAATGCATTTTTATGTGTAAAAGATTGTATTTTCTTTGTTGTTCAGTACACGACTGTTGGAGATCAACGAAAGCCCATTTATCAGAAATCCTTTATGGGTTAAATTATTCAAATGATTAAAATTTGCCTTGAAATATGGTGGTAGAAGGGTCAAATATACAGGGTTGTCATAAATTATTGGACACATTTGAAGATTGAATAAATAAATAAGCAAGCAGCTTAGAAACATGTGGAAGTTTCAAGTAATTATTATAAAAAGTAATTTTAAAAAGTCTGTAAAAATCACCTAAACTTTTACCGTTAAGCTATGTATTCTTCTGAGGTGAGGACCTTTTACACACTTTAAACACTTTAAACACTTTTAAACACTTCCCGTTCGTTGAAACTGCCTGTAAGTTACCACCATTTTATAGAATTAATAGGCCTACTCAAGAGAATTACGGCTATACTCTAAACGGAGCTTTCTTCGAACAGTTAGGCCTATTACAGATCTGTTTTCGTGAAACCAAAGATAACAATTTGCTTTTTCTTTCACACTAGACATTTTGATACTGAGGTTAGTTTAATGTACGATTCGTTAAATGTCACAGTCAGCTGGTCTAGAAAGTTCCATTAATGCCCAACTGACTATGCCCCAACACAAGTCAAAGAGGATAAAACAACTTACAATGACAGTGATGATGTTTTTTACAGATTCTTTATAACCAATTTTTATAATTATTGACATTTTTATAATTATTTTTAGCAATTACTGTATAAAACTGCTTTAAATTTGCTATGGAATGAACCAATTGCCATGTTTCTAAGTTGTTTAGTTGTTTAGGTATTTAATCTTGAAATAATGTGTACAATAAATTATGACCACTCTGTATATTTTAATTCTCATTAAAAACCCTCTTTCTATTTTGAAGTAGTTCAAAACCGATCAAAGAAGTTATAGTCAACTAGGGTAAAGTTAAATTATATCTTAATCATTTCCTATAAACATATAAGTTCAAAACACGTATATTTATAATTTTTAATGTAGACATTTTGACTATTTGAATATAACATAATTTATAGGATAACACTGTAATCATATTAGTATTTTTGATATAAAAAGCAAAATATTGTTATGATTTATATATTATACTTCATTTTTTAGATTAATTGTAAAACTAAGCAAGGTAATTACGATTTGTGTAGTACTAAGCAATACAACCAATTTAAAACCCAAGACAAATTACCTGGTTTTCGATTGTAACAACTTCCTTGCGAAAACTTATCAACTATTACTGATAATGACATATAATTTAAATATAGTTTTGTGCAAACATCTCGATGTTGCTGTGTTATCAAGTTAACCTGTGTATCACCCCATGATAGATGACTTAACAATACAACAAACACATTGTATCTCACAATACATCTGTATACAAGCGATGAATACAACTGGTCAATTGGAACCAATCACTCCTGTCCATCATACAATAGCGTAACAGTCAGTGAACCAATGTTTAAAACTTGTTTGCAATTGGGTAGTAAGTTTAAATCGTATGTAGTTAATTTATTTTTTGCTTAAAGGCTATTTTCAAAATAAAATTAATTTTCTAAAGGGACTTTTAATGATTGAATAAATAGTCTGATTATAAATATACTTAGGTAGAAGATAAGTCAGTAGTGCTACGGCTCTACTCGGGGGAAATCAACAACCATTGGAGCAGAGAATTTATAATCTACAGTAATAGATTTGTTTATACATAATTAAATTTATATTATAAAATACAGTTTAAAATACACATTCAAACGAATAAATAACATATTCAAGTACTGGTGCTATTTAGACCACATTTCTTTCAAAATATTGTCATCTCGAGTCATTAAAATATATTATAAATAAACATGCATTACTAAAAAAAGCAAAGAAAAATACCAAAAAATAAAAATTAAATTTAGAATTGCAAACAGTGAACTATTAAAATCTTTTACAGTAGCTGTACTCTTATGCATTGATGTTATAACAGTTAATCTCCTACCATATTTCATTCTTTAAGTCTATATTGCTTATCTACTGTAGATAGTTCAGTATAATCATATGTAACAGCTCATTTTTTTACATTTTTGTAAAATTCTCATGGCTACAATACATAAGACCAATGTAAAGATATTTAAATTTAATTTTTAAATTTTTTAACGAATACTGTCTAACATAAATATTTTCAGCCTACAACCAAGATATTTCTAACAGCTTAGAGGTATTTGTTTTACCCCTTTTTGAAATCATTGTTTGCGCAAACGTTACTCGTGTTAAAGTATAAGATTGTAATTTTGAAGACCTATAAAACACAATGATGCATTTTGAGGCTACGTGTACTCCTTCTGGCATCCATAAAGACGAAGTAGAAAACGAAATAGGCAATATAAAAAATTTTTTTTGTCGTTAATCCCTCAATCTCATATTCTATCTCTCTTTCAACTCTTCCAAGAATACATTTAGAGCTTTTCAGTGTTTGGTGAAGATGCTTTATAGATAAACTCCTTTATGAATAAATGCGGAAGTCTAACATATAAAATCACAAAACCTTTTAATATTTTCATAGTTTTGTCTCAGTATTTCGTAGAATTTGTTGAAATCTTGTCTGCTTGCTATGGGAATTGTATGTACAAACTCATATTTTATGTAAAGTCAGTCAATTACATAACATTACGGAATTTGACAAACTGTGCAAAAACATGGTAGCAAAAGATTTCTTCTGCCGTCAAGTAGTAAAGTTTGCAACAAGAAGGGTGTCACAAGTTGTAGTTTCTAACAACCGAAACTCATTAAACACTGACTAACGACCAACACAACCCTGTAAACTGATTACAATGCTTGTAGATCATTTCATTCACTTTTCTATTTCTTGTAATATAAATAATAAAAGAGAAAAACTGCATAATATTGTTAGGTAAAGTTAAAATCCTTTAAATAATAGTACTACTTGCTATCGTGATATGTTTTATTATTTAAAGACAAAAATCTAGAATGTGGTAGTTTATTACTATCGGTTCAGGGGCAAAATTTTAAATTCAGTGTGTGTAATTTTAAACCTGTAAAAACCCCCAAAGATTGAGAAAATGAAATGCTTTAATCAGGTAAACACTAAACAGAGGTGTACTATACGTAACAAGTATCGCCTTATAAAAATAAAATAAAATCGCGGTTTTCTTGTAAGCATACAGCTTCCATACAAAGTTGAATATCTAAGGAGGGTTCCCTAGATCGCTTCCTTGTATTTGGTCTATCCTGTGCTAGTAACATAATCTGACCTTTAAATTGGAAACTAGTGTGATTTGGTTTGTCTGTTAAAAGATACTTGAAATATATCTTACATAGAGTGTTTAGAAAATATTAGACATGATAAGCTACTTTAGTTGCTATTTCAGCTGCTGAATACCACAGTAGAAAGATACAATCCTAAATGCTTGGATGAAGTTTTGCAAAACCTGATAATATAATTTTACAACGGAAGTGCTTAGTAAGTTATCAACAAAGTTAAATATATATAAAAAATCACAAAGAGTTATAAATTTTGTTTTAAGATTACTGATTCAAGTCAGGGGCAAATTGTCACCAGACAAGATAATTGCTCTTTACTTTGCCCTCCCTTACTGGCCACAGCTGAAAGGAGAGTTTGGCTGAAAACTTTCAGTAAAAACTGTTCTATTCACAAACTTTATTGTATAAATAATCGTCAATGTATATTAAGTATCTTCAAAAATTACTGTTATGTTAAATTTTTACTGATATTCAATGTAATCACAAAAAATGGATACCAGACGGTCTGAAAAGTGTTGTTAAGTAACTCAAATTACCTAAATATATTTTAATAAACTTCTCTTATTAATCAGCGTTGTATGACCCTATTATACTAAAGTTGTAAAGCACGTATGAAAAATCTTATAATACTTATTCCTGACAAAATAGTATATTTCGTACCAAGGGCCGAAAATGAGGTTTTGCCGGCTCGAGATAGTTTTTAAATCGATCGAGAGCTGCAAAACCATTTCGGTCCGTGGTACGAACGCTATTTTTCACCACACTATACCCTATTACCACTATTCACCACTATAATAATGCACACTGATCGTCAACACAACTAAAACTTTAAGGTTAAGAAATAATTTGAGGAATCAGCAAAAATATAAATAAATAGTTGCTAGGCAACGGTGACAGTAACACAATTCAATATTGCAATGCTATGGATTTTGATTATGTATTTAAAACGCATTCATGTTCTAAGTAAGTTAGCGGACAGCTGATTTTGCGGCCCCGGCCTGTAAAAACCTGCTCGGTCCCCAAATTGGCGACAGCTGGCATGGCCAGCAAAACGTAACTTTCAGCCACCAATTAACGTATGTAATACAGCCAAAAACATCATAGTGTGGTGAAAAATAGTTTAACTAAAATATCACAAGTCTTTTAGACGAGTAATTTTAACCGAGTGTGTGTAAAACGTAAATTGTACTTGATTATAATTTATCAAGCAAATCGTCTCCTCTTCAAAATTAAAAAGAATATTTAATGTGATAAAATTATGAATACTTTAGTAACATTAAAGTCACAAGAAGCTTTACGGCAACTGACAAAATAAGTCTACATGATTGATCGTGGCTCTACTGGAGGTAATGACTTTCGTGCTTTCAGTAAACACTTACAATTAAAATTCATGTTTGTAGCTGTTGGATATAATTTTAGACTAAATTACTTACATAATCTTGTCACAGATACATTTGGTCAAATAAGGATGCGTTTCGGTGTTCAAACACACTTAGCTTCACGTACTTGTAGAGTTGATCAGGTAGAGACGTCGTCAAAAGGTAAATACAATATGTCAGGAACAAAAGTACAAAAAGAAAAAAAAAATCCGTCCCTTGCTATATGTGTTATCAAATCAGGGGAATTTCCAATTGTTGAAGTTGTAATCTAAAATAGTTATTGTAATAAATTTAAAATCTACAGATCAAAGTTTATCTCCTACTCCTTACACGTGGCAAGGCACTTCTTAGTTAAAACTTTACTGTTAAAACATTACTACCTAGTATAAGGTAACAGTAAAACACAGCCATTTTGAATTGCTTCTGTAAACAATTTTACAGTTATTAACAAACTGAAATACCGGGTGTCCGAAAAAGAACTGAAACATTTATAATGCGAACACTGATACTAAATAAGAGACTATGTTTACGGTTTAAGGTTATATATGCTTGAATTCTCAAGTTTTATCAAAAACTTAGGATAGCTCGATATGAGCAACATTAGTGGCCCGGCATAAAATAAGTGAAATTTTATCTCTCCCCAGTTTTTGGTCAATACTTCAGGGGATATAAACGGTGCAATTTAATGAGACATGTTAGAGGAGTGTTTTTCCATAGTTGGGTGACATTTAGATGGGGAATGGCCCTGTCTATTTTAAACAGGATGGAGTGCCACCAGACTACAGTTGGCGTGTGCGAGAAGCGCTGGATACTCGTTGCGACGTTGGCCCATCCAATGGCCTCCTATGAGTCCGGATACGACTCCACTGGACTTTTTCCTTTGGGTTAGTAAAGTATTATGTCTTCTCGGTGCAGATTCGGGATCTCAATCACCTCCGACAGAGAATAGTCGCATGTGTTGGTGCAACATCCTCTGAAGTACTGACCAATACCGGGGAAGAGGTTAAATTCCGCTTACATTTACGTCGGGCCAGTAATGGTGCTTATATCGAGTTATACTTAGTTTCTAATAAAACTTGAAAATTTAAGCTTTAAATACATATATAAAACATTAAACATAGTCTCTTATTTGGTATCAGTATTTGCCTTTAAAATGTTTCAGTTCTTTTTCGGAAACTCGGTATTTTCAGTTCCAACACAGGAATTTTCGGCTCTTCAAAAGTGTCTTTTTAACGGTGGAAAACCTAAACGTAATTAGGTTTATTAATATCACATATAGGATTTGTTTATAGAATGCACTTGTCTGACTGATTAAATAGTTCACGTTACTCGCACAAATGATAAACACAATTACAATACGTTAGGTAAAATGAAATTGTGTTTCAGAGAGATTAATCTGATTCCATAGCATTGCTTGTTATACTATTCTGTTCAATGCTAATCGTGCGTTTGATACTATGTTTACGATAGTTTGAACTATCCTCTGTAAAATAAATACTTTTCTGAAAACATTAATGCATTTTAAATATAAATGTGTTATAATATATGGGAAAGGTCGAAATCCTGGTCTTTTTTATATTTGATCCTTTGGTAGATAGCATTTATTAATACCCCAATGTCAAATATAATTCTGGGTCTAAAACCTTTCTGCTTGGAATCGGACGAGCGGCCTTCAGATTTGAAGCCACAAAATCTTAACACCCAGGCACCCAGAAATGGTCATCATATTGAGGGTTTACAATATATTCTATTAATTGATATTTTTGAGTTTGTTTGAGATAGTTACAGTAGGCCTTCTCGTACTACAATGAATGCCAAGGCCACACAATCTAACAAGAACAATTTACGTAACCCTCCAGAAGGCGATGTTAAATCTACAGAGAGATGACAAACACAGTTACATATGAAAACTGAATATGACCGATCTAAAACCTCCAAAAACCTAAAGACATGATTTTAAATGGAGGCTGAACGGCAGCCATCAACTCTAGTTTAAATAGTACTTTATTAAGGCTACACAATCAATCAAAACGAACAATTCATTGTCCAACAATTCGATGATTGGGTTATTACTGGGCGGTTCCGTTTGATCAAATGCAATTGACAGGAACAGATCGTTTCAAACAGGAAACAGAAAGTACCACATTTAATCAGCTATTTAAGTTACGGCCCACCAACGGAAAATTTTAAAAGGAACCCTTTTTGAGAATTTTCGGTCAACTATTTTGACGGAATATTTGACTATACATAAAATCTCATTGTTTAACTTTACACAATATTTAGACGTAAAGTGTATATATTTTTATAAATATATTAACATCAAAGATGATTTAAAGTTTATATTGCTCTGTACACACTTGGCATATAAGCAGATGCGAGTATTCTGTAAGGCACTTTACCAAACTTATTTATTTGAGGAGTTAAAGTACAGAAATCAGAAGTAGCTTATCACTGGTAGATCTTACGTATGTTTTGAATCGTAGGTTTTGAACTATACGATTAATATTCAAAAGAATTAATTTTCAAGGCAAGAATCCCTTTATAAGTAAAGATTTTTGCTAGAGATACAATTTATTTTAAATCATCAAAATAAAACACGAAGTTTCAGTTTAAGCGTAATCTTTTACCTTTCATTAAACTTAATCGCCATTATTCAACCATAATCACTATCTAACAAAAAACCACTAAGTGGTAACACTTTCCCCGCCAAGTCAGCAACCCAAAAAAGACAATAAATCACCACTTTTCCGCCAAGTAAAACAATGTAATGTATGTAAGTTTGGCAACTTGGCGGCAGACTTTTGCTTGTTTTTTTTTCATTAAAGTTACGTTGGTGGATAATTTCACAAATCAACTTCTCTAATTAATTAGTCCAACTAAGTATAATAATTTCGAGGTAATCAGTAAATATAAAACCATCACTATTATGATTTTATGAAATGTGACACAAATAAGGTCAAATTTTGTAAAATAAGCTCTCATCTAGCAATGTACTATTGGGAGAGATACTTGCTCAATGAAACTAATTTTATGGTATTTTTTAAAGTGATCAAGCAAAAGTCTGCCGCCAAGTGGCCAAACTTACATACATTACATTGTTTTACTTGGCAGAAAAGTGGTGATTTATTGTCTTTTTTGGGTTGCTGACTTGGCGGGGAAAGTGTTAACACTTAGTGGTTTTTTGTTAGATTGTATTTATTTTTGTAGAAAATTAACAGTTAAAATAAAAATCCTCTTTTCTCTTATATATAGACCAGGGCACAACTACACATAAAATGCATTGGTGTTACATAATAAGTGTTCCGATAATTAAACCCGTATATCTAAAGACTAGTGTAAATTGAGCCCTTATTAGAGAAGTAAAAATGTAATCAAACAGATTAGGTTTGTTAGAAATAGCATAAGGCAAAACAAATATTGAAAAACTCATTTTTATCCTAAATTTACATATCACTTTTTACATATCACTTTTTACATTCACTTTTTTGCTTGTTTAACATACGTAGACGGATTTTCCCGATTGTTTTATTTGTTTTAGTGTATCAAAACATAAAACTAACCTTATTTAGTTAAATAAATTTTGGCAATATTATGAAGAAACAATGTTAAAACTAACCTTAGTACTAGTACTAAGTTTCAAGTTCCTAGGTTTCATATGTTTTGATAAGTAGTATTAAACTGTTAAAAATGACGAGCTGCTGTACCAGTGTACCATCGGTACACTGCATTTTTCAATGGAATATCACTGCTCTAAGTAATTTTATATAGTAAGTAGCTCAAATCATTCGGTATACCTGAAAAAAATACTTTATAAAAGTTTTAAAATAACTTTTCAGCTGATCCTATGAATTTCTCTAACATTTTAAATTAATTGAGATTTAATCGCAGCTGATCCTTCTTTTGTTTTGATTTTAATCCCATGTTATTTAAATGGGCCAAAATCGTACTTTGAGGGCTTGCCAAGGGTTTATGGGTCAACGCACCGACTTGTGACCCTCAAAAGGCACATCTACACGCTAAGGGCTTTCAAACAACATAAAAAACATTAAAATTGAGCCAGTGGTTTGGGCTGTAGGTCCGTCAACATTTAAGGAGAAGAAGGAGAACACGGAAAATTTGTGAATTTTCAAACTAGTTTTTCTTGGCTCAAACACAACCTTTTTTTAAA
The DNA here is from genome assembly GCF_028750875.1 of Macrosteles quadrilineatus. Classification (NCBI taxonomy): domain Eukaryota; kingdom Metazoa; phylum Arthropoda; class Insecta; order Hemiptera; family Cicadellidae; genus Macrosteles; species Macrosteles quadrilineatus. Next base: position 165,528,380 of record NW_026542595.1, on the reverse strand, counting down.
TTCTTTTTTTTATTTTGCCAAGAATGATTGCCCCTATCCAGTGGATGAACAATTATTTTAATAGCTTTTGTTTCTTCAGAGCTATAGACGAGTAAAAAAGCCACTTTGTCACGTCATGTATATATACACTGCAGCAGCTGTGTACCGCTGGGGGACTTGGCGGGGCGGAACGCTGCCGCGTTCCTTAATACTAAATTTTGTTCTACAATAAACCAATGGTATCAGTAAAATACTCCTTATGTATTTGTAAAAAGTTCAGTATGTAAAAAAATAAATCTACAAAATGTAATTAAATACTAATGTTAATTTTTCCTCTAATTTAACAAAAAGGATCATGTTAGTATATCATTGAATATTTGTAGATTGTAGGCTACAAAAGAAGAAAATAACCCTCATTTTGCTACCTAAATAACCAATCTACTCGGATTCCAATCGCAAAGATCACAAAAGATAACAAGATTATGCCTAGATATAAAACTTTAATTCGACGAAGGAAATTGCATTTTTTTGAAACAGTAAGACCAACAGTATTTTTAATCTGACTGCTTTTATGTAACTTTAAAAGTTTAGGCCCTATGCACGATATATATACCGATTGTGTAGGACTTGTGTAGGATTGTTTGAATTTATAAAAAACTTTTCGGATAAAAATAAAGTACAAAAAACACGGATAAAATGTAGTTTAAAATACCTACAACACACGCTTTTTATGGTACCCATAATACTATCATTCTTTAAAGCACAATCCAACATACAAATGATATTATGATAACAAGTTTATACAGGGTGTTCATTTGAAAACTTTCCATATCTGTTGTGTGCAAAGGTAAGGCTTTTAACACTTGTTTGTTCTCAATTCCCCCTAATTTGGACATGCCAAATCCAATAAAATTATTTTCAATTTTGAAAAATGCTCCAAAAGGGCCCAATTTGGGGGGTAGGGGTGCTTTTTGAGAAATTTTTAAATGTAAACATGGGTTGTGTGATACATCAATTTAAAGCTCTAATCACCCCGATCATTTTGGTGCAAAAAAAGTTTAATTATCTTTAACCGTATTTACAGGGTGGGTCAAAACGTTTTAAAAAAGGACTTTGAAGTTAAGTACCGTATTACCCTAACTACTGAACGGAACAGCGCCAAATTTCTTTCCAAGCTTATTCTTGAGCTACTCTTTAAGATAACTTGTAGTAAGGGCATTTTCCAAGCTATTATCTAATTTTTAAAAAATCTCAAATTTTAAGAATAAAAGAAAGCTGAAAACTCAAAATTCTTAAATAGCAAGGTATGACAAATTCCATACCACGTGAAAGGTCCTTTTTTAACAAACATTTTACGTATTTAAGTTTTCTTTCTATCTCTTACCGTTTAAAAATTGCAGTGGAAAAACATAATTTTCTATGGTAAAATAACTAGTTTTCTAATAAAACACATTGCACTTTGTACAACGATGTAGTAGGATTCATAACAAATTGATCGACTACTTTTACGTGTGTCAGAATTCATCCTGTTCTTTTCTCATTGGTAACTGAGCCAGTTTCAGAAAACTTCCTAACTAAATCATTTACAGCCATATGACTCAATGTTATACCTGGATATCTATTGTTAAAAACTTTGCAGTTATCCTGGAACACTTTTGTTGTGACCAATAAGTAAAAATAAAGTCTATTTTTTTAAGTTTACACCATATTTGATTAGGTACTACAGGAAATGGTACTTTTGAAATTAGTACTACCATTGACTAGTCAATGGTACTACAGAAAGCGGCCCACGCTTGGGTTTTTCTCATCAGCTATAAAACTTGTTTTTCACAAAGTAAAACGTAATGACTTGTTTGCCTATCTGCCTAAAAATAATTATGAATTGTTTCCTTCAGTTATTGCACCACTTAATGTGTCTAAAGACGAATTTTGGCTGTTTTATTAGAAAACTAGTTACAATTTTACCATAGAAAATTATGTTTTTCTACTGCAATTTTTAAACGGTAAGAGATAGAAAGAAAACTTAAATGCGTAAAATGTTTGTTAAAAAAGGACCTTTCACCTGGTATGGAATTTGTCATACCTTGCTATTTAAGAATTTTGAGTTTTCAGCTTTCTTTTATTCTTAAAATTTGAGATTTTTTTAAAATTAGAAAATAACATGGAAAATGCCCTTACTACAAGTTATCTTAAAGAGTAGCTCAAGAATAAGCTTGGAAAGAAATTTGGCGCTGTTCCGTTCAGTAGTTAGGGTAATACGGTACTTAACTTCAAAGTCCTTTTTTAAAACGTTTTGACCCACCCTGTAAATACGGTTAAAGATAATTAAACTTTTTTTGCACCAAAATGATCGGGGTGATTAGAGCTTTAAATTGATGTATCACACAACCCATGTTTACATTTGAAAATTTCTCAAAAAGCACCCCTACCCCCCAAATTGGGCCCTTTTGGGGCATTTTTCAAAATTGAAAATAATTTTATTGGATTTGGCATGTCCAAATTAGGGGGAAATGAGAACAAACAAGTGTTAAAAGCCTTACCTTTGCACACAATAGATATGGAAAGTTTTCAAATGAACACCCTGTATATTATGGATTGATAAAGCAGTCAGACATTTAAGGAAAAGAATGACGAGGGATATATTAAATGTTAATACTAACAAAAGACACAATAAGACAATTAATAGTGTAGACCAGTGTGCAGTAAAACTCTTAAGGTAACATTAATTTAAGAGAACATAGTTTACATATATTATATTTTGAAAGTTTAACTATACAATAACCTCATTTCATCGACATTTTGAATGAATATATTCCTGGGATAACTTCCTTGTGTGGTTGTTACAAACGTTTATAACATTTGTATTGTATAACATTTGTACTAAGTATTTACTCTATTACGAAAAGTACAGAATCAAGAGAGCAGAGCGATGTTTTTTAGTCTTATGTTCGCATGACATTATTAATACAATATAGATAACATTATGGCCTACTAACTTTAAAGTTTTCAAAATAAACTTATCACACACTTTTTTTTATTCTATATTTCGGCATTAGCCTTCTTCAGGAACAAACACAATAACTATTTAAATTAAGTTATTATTACTATTAGGTTATTGTGTTTGTTCCTGAAGAAGGCTAATGCCGAAATATAGAAATAAAAAAAAAAGTGTGTGATAAGTTTATTTTGAAAATGATTAAGCCGTTTGGCAATATATGAAGAAACAATAACTTTAAAGTTTGTCATCATTAAAACGATAAGAACCATAAAAGGTATTTCGCTTCTAAAAAATCACTGCAGTCCTATTAACATTTCAGAAGCATTATCCGCATCCAATATGGGTTTAGTTCAACTCCAAGGAGACAGTGCCGCACATTTGCATGTTATTGGCCATTGACTGCAACTCTCTGTCTACTTGCCTACTGCGACATTATAATACTTGACGAAGAACACCGGTAAATACTCAGGTACTTGAAAATGGTTGATGTTACACTAATGATTGTGTTTATCGTATTAAGTTAAGCAACAGGTTTATTAAATGAATAATTTTTAGGACTTTTACGTAACTAAAAATTACAGTTATCAGAAACTTTAAGTTTCGTACAGTTATTACCCCATATGTTTGAAGGGAAGAATTGAGTTTTATTTTTACTAGAGGTCGTCCAGTGGTCGAAAACTCGACCAACAATTTAATGTAATTTGTATGTAATGCACAGATTTCTTTATTTTCTCTATTCACGTTGCAAATAAAACATGTGATTGAAATTTCTTTAATTTGTTTATCATTTTCTGTTTATATTTAGTTGTGATTTTGTCACCAACACGGCAACCTATAGGGCCCATGTATATATATTTTTTAATTTTTAAATTCGTTTTTTGTGCCTATTCTTTAGCCTATTTTGATTTATAAAGGAACTCTGCACATTTACAGGAAAATATTTTTCTAACAGTATGTGTAGAAATTCCCTGCGATGTACACGAGCTGAGAAAAAAGGTTTTAAAGAAACATGCTTGCCTATTAATATATATAGATAGATATTCTGACTATGGTACTCTTGTACTGTTTTTTTATAAAGGCATTTTGTCATGTGCATTAAACACCTTTCTGATTTTAAATTGAAACCAGATGGAAATTTTGTTAATAGTTCCATCTGAAGTGCTAATATTAAGATTTTCAAGAAAATGATACATGTTTGTTTCTATTTATAACAACCTTGTGAGGGGCCTTGGAGGTTTTCGATGGTAGATTACCGACTATTAATCATCTAACGATTTTAAATGACATTATCGTTTTAAAATTTTAAAATAAATAAATAAATAAAGTTAATTAGTAATTGGGCTATCGTATGATAAAATAAGTTAAAAGTCTAGTAACTATTTAATTTAATCGCATTTCATCATTGACTATTGAAAACTAAAGGAAATTATTGATAGTCAAAGATTTTATCTTATCCAGTTATTTTATACATAAACAAATTTACTAAGTTTTTTAATGTTTCAACTTATTTTGTCTTTAAATGTAATGTTTTATCTTAATTATTGATTGATAGACCCTCAATTAATTTTTTAAATAATATTCATTCTGATTTTAAAAATTTTACTGTCTATAATGTTGATTAATAGTTAAGCACCTTTATTGATTCTTGTAACGCTAACAATGGCTATGATGAGATATAATAATATACCCAATACGACAAGACATTTACATCCAAAAATGTTTTCAATTGAAACACTGCGATACGAAATTGGAATAAGGCATTACAGAAAAGAGTACCCCACTTACTATCCTACAATTGAACATTTTTAGTTTACAGGAAATTATAAAACATATGAGATATTTACTGTACATAAATGGAGCACAGCAGTATGTTTTGACGAACTGAGGATGAATCTATTTACGAAAATCTAATTGAAAGAGTAAAGCCGGAAACGAACGCAATATAAATGGAAATTAAATTTCATTTGAGCTTTTGCGCTGAATTATATTCTTTATAAATTTATTAAAATATGGAATTTAAATTGGTTGTAATCGAAATTTGTCAATCAGTTATGTATATCAAGATATAATAAATACAGTTAGATTTTGCATATACATAAAAAAAAAACATGTCTATAATGTTCTACACGCTATCGGTTTGGCAACCTTTTCAACAGTAGGTATGTACTATGTAACAGCGAAGGATAATTTATAAGTTAATTTTCATAAGTAGGTACCTTTCTCTTTTTACAACACACTTATTTACTTAGTTAGTGAGTCGGTGGCTCAGTCGGTAGTGTCACGGACTTCGGGCCCCAGGCAGCGATGTCGTGGGTTCGGATTTTGGTCACTGCCGAAAACATTTTATCAGTACAGATCACCTTTGTACTATACCGGCTCACTCCTTGCTTTGCTGTGTACGATCCACGCACGGGCGGTTAGTCTATATGGACGGGCAAATGAAAAGTTAAAAAAATCCACCAACCACACAAAAAAAATGCTTTGTGAAAGAATGTTCTATTATTAATACACAGATTTACTCTCAATCAATGTATAAACTACATATAAACTACACATTAATCATACACTACTTACAATACGTCAGTTTAAGTCCACGGTCATTTTTAATTTCATTATGTTTTTTGAAGGTCTCATCTCTATACTCGTGACATCCGCCAAGCTTGCCAACGTAAGATAAGTTTAAAGCAGGGTAGTTTGAAACTGTCACATATGTTGGATGCCACACTTCAACTCTGTCGAATAGTAAGTCCCACGTAGTCAGTCCTCCCTCCACATGTTGACTGACCAATACGCCAAACTGGACAACACATTGGTTGTTTATAACAATGGCATAAGTTAGCCAACCCCTTGCTTTTAACACTCTCTCCAACCTTCCTACGTCAACCGACCTCGACAAATACACATGTCAGTTATTATCAATTATCAATTATCAATTATTTAAGATGGGGACGCCACTATGTGCGTATTTTAACCCAAATATGAGTGAAGGATGAGTGTATGATGAGTGGAGCGATCTTGTAGTCTTGTTAGTGACTAAGGCCGACATGTTCCTTAGACACAGCTGTTAATTAATAGCCCATACAGCTAATGGCAACTAAAGGACCTACAGTTTATAGTGGAATCCGAACCACATTTTTTCCTTGTAATTTACGAATTGGTCTAATTATCAGGATAGTACTGAGGATAGTCGTAGTACTCACTAGTAGACCTATGTGTCATCTGTATCCTTTGTCGATGCTTCACTTTGAAGACGATGTTTGACCCTACATCTCTACTCAGGCTGTTAAAAAATGGCACCATCACACAAGTTCTACTGGTTGCTTAAGATTAGTGAGCTGAATAAATAAATGTTTGTTAACATTGTTTGACATTGGTAAATACTTTGATTGCATTAGGCGTGGGTGTAATGTGCTCAATGACCTTTGTACACAAAGGTAGGCTCACTCTACTGTATCTAGGTTCACTGGCTTGGAATAATCATCTTGATTAAATGACGCGTCGAGCGTGTTTTCTGTCACACATTGAGTATCATGAAAGTTAAATGTTGAATACAATATATACGAAATTATTAACATTTCTTAAATGGACTAAATGTATGCAACAAACATACAGTAACTGACACGCATTTAATACTTTAATATTTATTTGAAAAATTATATTTTATACTGTGATCTCTCTTAGTTCATCAGTGTTAAAACACTATTATTTTTTTAAGCATATTAAATAGGTTATACAATTGCATAAAGAAATTTAAAAAGGGAAGTCATTAGAAACATAACAATGGAATGAAGTAGAAAGTTATGTTTGTAATTTCGGTCATCAACTGTGCTTTTCAATACTTCAAAAGTCGTCAAACATGTTTTAAATGTCTCTAAACAGAATGGAAATGTTTATATATATATTTAAGATTTGCTTATAATAATTTCAAGAACTATAAAAAATATACAGGTGACGCAAGCGAAATTCCAGGCTTGTATTGGTAAGTAAAAAAAAATTACATAAACATCGACAATAACACATCCTTTGTTTAAATTTTGGATGTATTTTCACGACCAATAACTACAATTTACAGCAGATAAAACTGCATACATTGGTGGTCCAAACTATCCAAACCTCATGAGGGTAGGAGGAAAGCTAATTAGTTTGTTGTCTCTAGACATAGCCCTTATTACCTTAGCTAATTATCGTTAGAGGCTTACCTAATGGGTATGCTCATGTCAATAGCTTTGATACATCATCCTGTGTCTGTGGGTGACGTGGTGTAACAATAACTGTAGTTCATAATCATAGGAAGTTCAACTATGAATTTTATCAAATAAAATAAGTAGCTTTATTTTTGTATACGATAACATGACTTTCAGACAATGTTATCCAACAATTATTGGTCTTGCCTTAGGCAAGGAAATAACGAAATACAATAAATTAAAAATGGCAAGAATAAACACTTACTACAGACTCTCTTTTGGTTGTATGGTTCAAATTGGACTGAATTGAAAGGGAAACGGTGCGAGTGTCGTTCTATTTTTTGCCTGGAAGTCTTAAACTGTCAAAACTGTCAGGTAGGCCCGAGTGCCTTTTGACTCCCCAAAGCGTAAGAATGGTTCAGGGAGACCGAGTACAGTTTCTTAACATGGCTACCCTAGTATCGATTGAAAATATCGATTCGATTAGTAAACCTTCATTCAATCTTTTCATAATCAGCAAGTTTGTTTAAATTAGGTTAGGTTATAATAGTTTCATTTTATCTTTCAAACAAGTTTTGCTCATCCTGCCCCCCCCCCGGCCAATCTTTCCACCCCCATACCCGTCGCACTGGTCATTGATGGCACGGCACTCGCACCACCAAGCCTCAAGCTGTAAAATGACCCTCGTCAAAGTGTTTAGGCATTTGGCACTCGGCCCTGCACTCGAATTAAATAAGCCCTTTTGTGTTTTTATGTTATAGTATTTATCTGCAGTACTACTGAAAAAAAAAACAGTTTCTAGCTTTTATTGTAAAGTTCAATAGCAATTATCTTGTAAATTTTTCAATATTGGCTACAATTAATAAACTGCAGATACATTAAAATTGTAGATACATTTCGTTCTACATGTTGCTGCATGAACGTTTGTGTTTCATAACCCTAAACAATTACCAAGTATTTACAACTATCATGACTAACTCTGTTTATAAGCACCGTAGGAATTGTAATTAGCATATGAATTATTACATTCATTAGAAACGAAATTCAAAGTAGTCACGAAGGATTTGATTAGCACTATAACTCATTTCTTAAGCTCTTTCTGTCCAGCATGATGTATGTAAAGTATTTGAGCTAATTTAGCCGTCGCAAACCTTTATGACTTAGTGGTTTTGCTTCAATTGAATAAAAAATATAGAACGACTGACTCGAAAAATGATTATTAAATAATTAAATAATTTTATTTACAAATTTTTAATTTATGCTATTTTTGCGACATGAGAATGGATTTTGATAAAGTACGAGACCATTAAAATGTGAATAATATTTTAGTTGGACACTGAACAATTAGTGTAAACTTCAGAGTTTAACTAATCGTTCAGTGTTCAACTAAATAGTATTTACACACTTTAATACGTACTCATGTACGTATTTAGGTTTGTATATGAAGTGTTCTTTTAGTAATAGACAACATAGGTTCAAACACTAAAAAATGGTTGGTATCTGTATCAATGACTTCGATAGCAAGTCGAATTTGAGGCTATCCTTGACAGCCTGAGAAACTTCAGCTAACCTCACTGACCACGATCCTTGGTAATTTGTGAGGGACTTACAAACTCAGTTGGACTCAGTTTACCAACTTCTATAACTATTTAACAAATCGTTCAAATAGCTTAAATTTGTATTAAGTATGTAAGTGTTTTGTAACTGAGAGAAAAAGTATACAAATGACAGTTGTAAAATCGTTTTGGTATTTCAACCATGTTTTCTGGTGTGTGTGTGTGTGTGTGTGTGTGTGTGTGTGTGCGTGTGTGTGTGTATGTGTGTATGATATTAAGCAGATTTTAACTTATAAACATATGCTTAAGTTTAAGTACAGAAATGAAACTCGTTATTTAAAATGTCATATTTTGTAACTGCTCTTCGACCATACGTTTTAAATACTGGTACTAAGACATTTGATTATAAGTAGTTATTACGTGATTACTACACTGAAATATCTTGGTGCGTTATTATAACGAGTCCCTCTCCTTAAATATACTCGTTACAAATAATCATATTGAAAGTACGAGTATTATGAACTATTACTACAGCCCCACTGTTATTCACAGTTAAATAATTGATCTTCTCAAGTTATAAGAGATTGGGCAGAGATATTCCACAGAAGATTCCGGTGAACATCGGCCAGGCTTTGTATTAGCATGTGATTGCCTTCCAGCAGCCGATTTGTATTCTAGAAACGCTTTCTTTTGTCCTTCCTTATTGAGGAGACATTTAAATACCTCCTTTTATCAGCATAGACAGAATACTTGAATAGTGACAAATTTCCCTTTTATTCCGTTTTTAAAGCGCATGCGAAAACATAGTAATATTATATAGAAACACTTCATTCCTAAATCTCAAATTGTCCTGCGGAATTACAAACATAAATTTAAGAGATGAAAATTTTTAAGACTTCAAAAGTTCACTTAACAAACGTTATATATAAAATTTTGTTGAATTGGTTATCAACCAATATTTTTTTACCAATTATCTTTTTCGATCAGCTTTGTATGCTGAGAAATCATAATAATTTACATTGGTAAATATATATATAATTATTGTAATATTTCGTAGAGCTATTGACAACATGCTAACCATTCATCTGCTATTTGTTTTGTAAAATAAAGAAGCTTTAAATTATGGAAGCACTTCCTGATTCAAGTTATATAATTCACAACGGGAAGTTTCAAATAAACATCAGTGGCAATTTCATCAGTCTTCTTATTGACGGAACTGTTGAGGTCAGTCACTTTAACATTTGTTTGGTGACAGAATGGAAGCTTTGGGTATTTAGTATTTACCTCCAGGAATGTAAGAGTAAAGTTGTGAAAAAAAAATCAAAATGATTAAATAAAAGGTAAAGTTTATTTGATTAGTGTTTATTGGTTAAACTAGGAATAAGATTATGAAACATGACTATTTATAGTGCGTGAATTATGAAATACGCAAGATAAATTAGTTATGGGTTGTTACCACCCAATGCTAATTTTATATCAACTATCAATTCAATCAATTATCAATTTTTTTAGAAGGGGATGCCACCTGGGTGCGTATTTTAACCCAAATACGAGTGAAGTTTAAGTGTAAAATGTTGTGAGATGATGTTTGTAGCTTTGTTTTTGACTAAGATCAGCAGGTGCATCAGTCAGGATAATTTATTAGCCCAATGATCAGGAAAAGCTGGGTCCGGTTTCGAACCATCAAAAAGCTACTGACTTTTCTCAGGATGGATGTCATTATTAGCAGGGTACTATAACCACTCAGCTACCCAGTTTGTATAATATGTAGTATTATGTAATATAATATGTAAGCTTTTTATCTTATTAATTTTTTTTAAGTAATGGGAAAAATTACCATCCATAAATCAAAACAGTGATTAACCACATTATATTGTAGGAATTTTACATTTTTTTTCTGCTAATCTTGACTGGAAATATAATACTTCAGAATGACGTAGGCTAAGTATAGCCTACGTCAAGAAAGTAAATTTATGTCGTATTAAGCCACAAAGTGACTGTAACATTGGACGCTGTCAGAGTGAGATATGACTTTGGGTCTGACACCTCATGGTCATAAATATCTATTATAAGAAAATGAAATTCTCTAAAAAAAACCCGTTTAAGTATAACAGTTAACCTGTTACCTGCCATAGTTACACAATTCATGGTTACTGATTTTTATATTATAAGCTACCAACAATATAAGTATAAATACTATCTTTTCCTACAGTTACCTGACAAAGCGGGCTTGTTTTTACTGATTATAACATGCAAAGTAGCTAATTGCTGCATGCTGCATTTACATACTTACTTTTGCCGCACTAATTTCTTTTCGCCACACTCCACTATTCCAACGAAACAACATGAAAATGTATGCATTTATTTCAGGCACGCAATACGCGTACGCTTGAAAATAAGTTGGCAACCCTTAAAGAAACGACTACGATCAATTATAGTCCTCGCCATCCTAAGTTGAGGCAGCCAAAGGCCGCACTAGATATTACGCCGTGCGGCCTTGGGCTGCCTCAACTTAGGATGGCGAGGACTATAGTGGAGTGTTTCCCATTTCGTTCAACGCTTTGATTTAACCTAAACTATAACTTGTTGTATAGTGTTTGAAATACTATTTATTCTATGCTTAATAGTAACTGTAGGAAAAATATAATGTGTAATGCGAGTGCAATCTGTCTTTGCTGCACTCTATAAACTTTCCACACTAGCCTGTGGCTCGTGCGTAAACATTTCTAAAATATGCAAAAAAGTACAATGTGCAAAAACTAAATGGAGGATCGACTTAAAAATCTTATAAAACGAGTTATCATTGAATAAATATAAAAATTCAAAAAACTTTACAGTTATTAAAAGCATTATTCGTACATATGATACGTTAATAACGTGTATGCTTTACATATGACCTTTTTGCAAAATCTGTTGCCAACAAAGAGTGAGAACATAGACATATTGAGTGTTGAAAGCCATCAAAGGAAATCTCTCCCTAGAGCAAAGTGCTACATTGTACTCACAAGGAAATACATTACCGCACATTCACACCTTCTCACACTCTTTCACGGTTCATTTATCTAAGGGCTTCAATAGTAATATCATGTTAAAAAGAAAATAGTTATTTACACATACAGTACATGTAAAAAGAACAGTAAGATTGCAACAAACATATGCATTAACTAGTTAATCATCCACGAATACTGTATATTTAGTGAAATCGAGCATTCCAACAAATACACCAAGACTGAAATATGTTGCAGCCCGGAGATTAAGATTCACAAACAATGCCTCTTGCAATGGAACTTAAAAAAAAAAAAATGTAATTATATGTATGGATGTTTACAAAAGATACTTTAATTATTGAAATAAAAGATATCACTCTATATTTAAACCACAAGAAAAAATGTTTGCCTCCTTTTATTGTTGTTAAAAATAAAAACTGGTGTTTACAGATTATTTCAACTATGTATTATTTTGGGATTGGATTCTATTTTTTTTAATACTAGTTTATTACTTAAACATCAGAGAGGTATTGTATAGGTACAATGAAAGACGAAATTACAGGAATCTGTTATTATTATACCATAAGAAGCTAAGTATTATTATTAAATAAATATTTTTTTAACTAAATCCTTTTTTTAACCGACTTCCCCACTACCAACAAAAGGAGGAGGTTCTCAATTTATTTGTGGCGATGTTTTTTTTTCTATGTATGTTCACCAATTTCTCTGTGATTCTTTTACCGATCAGTGTGGTTCCACCACCAAAATAACCAGGAGAGTTTCTATTTGGTACCTTATATATTATGTTTAAGTATAATATTTGTTTCGGTGAAAAATTCTGAAAACCTTAAATATTCAACATTTATTTTGTTTACATTTGTGCAGAGAAGGCAATAAATAATAATAACATTCCTACAGCTGTTAGTTGAAACCATTTAAATGAAGCTACAGACAATTCTTCATGAAACAGTTGCTTCATATTGATCAATAAACTATTTCTTGCCATGGAGCCTAAATGAATTACATTGAGAAAAATGCATTTTGTTTTGGTTACTATAAAAAATATATTTTAACGTTTGACCTGATTTGTGTATACAGTAATTCTGTTTTTAGTATTGAATATTCTGACTTACAAAAACATATATGTTTCAGTGAATAGCTGTATGATATTGGCAAATAAAGGTGTATTGTGAAAACCAAAGCATTCGTAAAACAGGTCTAAATATAAATTAAATGCAATTATTCCTTACACGACCTAAGAAGTGTGACAGTACATAATCGTCAATTGTCTTAAAAGTGTTAAATATTTTAATTACTAAACATACATTTGCAGATGTGGAATGTTTATTGATATTCTCTACCCAGTTACTATATCATATCAATACTATTGTGCCTGCTTCGGAAAGTCCTAGAGGAAGATGATTTGCAATTTCGACTAGGCTATATCTTGATCAGCTCTTTTTTATTTGCCGACGACACTGCAGTTATATTCAAAGGTAATACTTGGGACCAAACATTCAATGTAGCACAAACAGATATGTTCCTTATTCAAAAATGGTTCTCCCAAAATGTATTATCAATGAATGTTTTAAAAACAAAATATATGCCAATTTTCCTCAGACAAAGTAGTGAGCCTCCCACCAACCTCAGACTTGTGATGCATGTTTGTGGAGATCCAGGTGTCTCTACCTGTGGTTGTTTACATTTAGAGAGAGTAGATCATTACAAGTACTTGGGAGTGATATTGGATAGTAGGTTAAGATGGGAACCCCATATTGAATATTTAAAGACAAAACTTAGGAAATTAATTTATGTTTTTAGAAACGTTCGCGAAATTCTTAACATTAATGAAATAAAAAAGTTATACTATGCATTTGTCCAATCAGTACTTCAATATGGAATTATAGTATGGGGAGGAGCTAGTAGCAATATTTTAAAGCCTGTGTTTGTCATACAAAAACTAATTATTAAAATAGCTTTTCAATTCAACAGGCGTTTCCCTACAAATGTATTATTCAAAAACACTCAATTACTTTCGGTGCGTCAACTTTTTATCAAAACTTTACTTGCATATACCTACTCTAATCAAGATTTGATAGTGACGCCAATCACACATAACTATTCCACCAGAGGAGCTGTAAATGTAGGTATGCAGGTACCCCGAGTTTTCAAGTCTGCAAACCTTACTAATGCTTTTTATATTGCGAATTTTTTGTATAGGAATATACCATCAGAGATTAGAGATCTACAGGTATCTCTTCCAGTTTATAAACGTTCGGTAAGCAGTTGGCTGTCGGATATTGGGCTCGATCAGTCTGAGACACTTATCGGTTCAGTATACATGACCTAAAATAATTATACACAAGTACACCAAACAATATTTAGCGTACATATATCAGTAACTGCAACTCCATTCACTCGACTACCTTTTATTTAGCATTAACTGTTCCTGTAGCTGTCTCATAGCTTAGTTGTAAATAGTATTTTGATTAATTTAGTTTTAATTTTTAAGAATATTTCTAATTTGTAATAGAGCTCGTCCCGCGCACAGGTCTTTTACGGCCTATGCGGGACTATTGTTCGTATTTTGTATATGTATATATTGTAAACATTTTTGGAAATAAAGCAGATTTTGATTTGATTTGATTTGATCAAACAAAAACACCTACATGGCTTGCACCACTTTTAGCTGAACCGATCTTTCATATACATAATATTTCATTTGCAGATGTAGAATGTTTATTAATATTCTCTACCCAGTTACTATAACATATCAATACTATTATGCCTGCTTCGGAAAGTCCTAGAGGAAGATGATTTGCAATTTCGACTAGGCTATATCTTGAGCAAACAAAACCCCCTACATGACTTACACCACTTTAAGCTGAACCAATCTTTCATATAATATTTTCCAAAGGTACTATACGTGTTAACGACCAATTTTCCACTTTTGAGAGATTTTTTAGTGCTGGTAGCTGAGGAATAACTTTCATATTGTTCCAAAAGGCTTGAGACGTTACTGTATTTCTTTTTATAATGTAGAAGTACACCGATTGCAGGAAACAATGATGTCTGACATTTCAATGTATCTAGAAAAGATAATTAGTTTTTCACTAAGCCTAATGTAATGGACAACTCTTTCTTTCTTAAGGAATATCTAAACATGTTTATTTTCATACCCATTGATTATGTAACCTGAACAGGTGACTCTTAAAATAATGATTGTTCTGTGGAAATTTTGATTGTGTCAAACAGTTTTGCTTATCAAAAATCCTCAAGTAATTAATATATAAAAAAATATACAGTCACTAAAAATCATGAAATAATTTATTTTTGTAAAAAAATACAACCGACTTCAAACGCTCTAAAAAGAATGAAATAATTTCAATAAAGTAAACTTTTGTATTAGGCAAGCTCACGTATTTCAAGTCGGCGCAGCTCAAACCGCAAATATGATTGAAATTAAATATTGTGTGTGTATTTTGAAAATCAATAAATTGTAGCTGGATAACATAAATATATATAAAACATACTGAACTTTTTTTGTTTATATATTAAAGGAAATGTTTTCTTGTATTTTATGTTTACTTCAGAATAAATGCATTATGAAAATAACACACACAAATGTTCTATACGAATAGGAAAATAATTTAGTTTGATATTATGATAAGGAAAAGAAGCTAGTTTAGTATTAAAACGTTACTTTTCCAAGTTAGAAACATTTAAATGCGTTATAATCTTTTTAAAGATACTCGTTAATACCACTATAATGCCGATCTCTGATTACGGTAATAAAATAACACTTAACGCATAACTATGAAAAAGACATGCAGATTAACACCTTTAGTTATAGATAGTCACCTGCAATATGGACACCCTCTTTCAATTTTGTATCAAAAATCATCATAGAGTCGCGCCGACTTAAAATACGTGAGCTTGCCTAATACAAAAGTTTACTTTATTGAAATTATTTCATTCTTTTTAGAGCGTTTGAAGTCGGTTGTATTTTTTTACAAAAATAAATTATTACAAAACTAGTCTAACATACATACATATTGGAGAACGTAAGAGTTCACAATTGTAACACTAAGGCACTAATTAGTGAAAGATGGTCTTTTAATGATTTTAAACATACTATTACGTTAACTAGATTATAATCAATTCCCTCATGTAATCCTTCCAATGGGAATGTGAATCAGCAAAACCGAAACTGAGACTCAGCACCAGTCATTGGCTTCAGCAATTAACAAACTTTGTGATGCTGAGTCGTCACCTATCATTCACCACACTCAGGACTTTATACGATCAGAGACTCGATTGAAGATTAATGCACCGTTTTTAGGTACTAAATTGAGCCTTTCATCAACATAAGTTGTATTACGACAACCTTTTTTTACATCATGATGATAATACCGAAACATTAATGATATGTTACTGTGTTATTTGGACATTTTCGTCAGGTGTACACCAGTACAAAACTTTACATTGTGTTAGATGAAACCAACCTACAAAATATACATTTTACCTATCCTGTTACAATAGTCTTTTATGATTACGTTTTTCCAAGCTTGGTACCATAGACAAAAATAATTATATAGGCCTAGACTGTCAGCCGTGCAGTGGTTGCTATGGTTGTCATAGGTTCTGGTGCACACCGCTGGGAGCACCGTGTAGTTACGTAGAGCGCAGGCCGTAACTACATGGCGCTGCCAGCAGTGTGCGCCAGAACCTATGGTAACCGCAGCACAGCTGTCGGTCTATATTTAATGTTTTTGTCTATGTACTATATGGCAAACCTGAAAAGAAATAGGAATTTAGTGAAATGTTGGCTTTACTTACATTCTTGCCGGGATACCGACATCCATGTTTGTTGATTATATTTGAACTATAATAAAACTCTTTTAAAACCTAACTTTTATATTCATATTATTAATTTCTATTTTTATTTATATATTTCATCTGATAAAAACACTTAATCAATGTGTGAAGAAATGCAAAATGTTTGGGTGATACCATCAGTAGTTCTCTTGATTTAATTCATCTCAATTTAATGAGTAATGACAATTCGTTTATTTGTTATTTTTGTTGAATACATGAGGTATTTAGCTAATGAGTTATTGAGTTATCGAATCGAACACAAAAAAAACGTTAATCTAGTTAATGTTTACAGGCTACAACAGTTACTTTAGCACAAGTTTTACTTTGATAATTATAAAACACCAAAATGCCACGAATCATGGCACAAAAATTAAAGTGATTCACTAAAATTCCTAAGATGTGTCTTTTAAGAGTAAGTGGAACAAGCAACTCAATCGCTTCTTTCTACACTGAAAAATGGAATGCAAAAAGGTACGCGTCTTGTTGGCACGCTTTTTCGGTATAAAAATACGTTATTGATGTCGAATAGTGAACTATATTTTGGAAACATCTTTATAGAAACTAATTATGGGAAAGAACTACTTTTTAGCGATGATGATGGAATATATTAGTAAAACATACAGGGTTAGGCAAAAGTCTGGACAACCCGAGTTAACTTTTTAACGCGTTGCAGTAGGAAAACCTAACTCGGCACATGGTTTCAACATAAAAAAAACACTGTTTCTTAAAGTCCCCGTACAGTAATATTATGGGTATTTTGGGGGTAGCCCCAAGTTTTCAAATTTATACCCCTATTGAGTAGGCCCCACATTTTAACAAATTTATCAATATAAATTAAATGGTGCAAACCGGAAGTATATATCACACCCCTAACCAAAATGTCAATCATTTTAAAATTTCAGATGGGCAAGCAAGAAAAGGTTTGGACACCCCCAATTAACTTTTTAACGCATTGCAGTAGGAAAACCGAACCCGGAACATGTTTACATCATAAAATTCAACTTTTTCATCAAAGTCATAACTTTTCCCCGGTCCCCAAAACGGCGTACTTTGGGACCAGCCCCAAATTTTCAAATGTAAACCCCTATCAAGTTACCCCTAACTCGATAGTGGTTCACATTTGAAAGTTTGGGGCTGCCCCCGAAGTAACCCATTTTGGGGGCCGGGGAAAAGTTGTGACCTTGATGAAAAAGTTAAGTTTTTTTATGCTGTAAACATGTGCCGGGTTTGGTTGTCCTACTGAAATGCGTAAACAAGTTAACTGGGGGTGTCCAGACTTTTGACTAACTCTGTATATCTATTACAGAGGCTTATACAATGTATTTAACTTCTTACACATTACTTCTCTACCATTTTTCTTCTCCAATTTGAAGTTTGCAAGAACAAGGTCGTCCCAAGTTCTGGTTTATAACGAGCAAACTTATGGGACCACTGACTAACGACCAACACAACCTTGTAAACTAATGATACCGAGGTTGTAGTTCAGGTTCATTGTTATATAATGTTTGTTATAAACTTATCAGATTCTTTGTAAAAAAAAACATAATACATGTTTTAATTATAAAATTAGCATAGTTTTTAAGCAATATTTTTTCATGTAATTCGCCTATTGGGTCTGATGTTGATTGTAGTGTCCAGTCAAAATCGATCACCATCATCTTTTATATATATTTACCATTTAGTGATTTAATAGTATAAGCGTAATAGTATAATAATTTAATAGTATAAGTATATTATATGTTTTAAGTGTTATTGGACATA
The DNA here is from genome assembly GCF_028750875.1 of Macrosteles quadrilineatus. Classification (NCBI taxonomy): domain Eukaryota; kingdom Metazoa; phylum Arthropoda; class Insecta; order Hemiptera; family Cicadellidae; genus Macrosteles; species Macrosteles quadrilineatus. The sequence continues at coordinate 165,510,037 of NW_026542595.1, read as the reverse complement.
TTTTTTATTTACTTTCCGTAATATTTTTTCATCCAATTCCAGCTCATTATAGAAAAATGGTTGTGATAAAGTGACATTTTAGTGATGCGAGAAAGTTGCAAATTATCAAAGATTTGGCGATTTACCCAGGTTTCCTGTTGTAATTACCAAGGGAATATAGAAAATATTTGGAAACTAACTATTATATTACTTCTTTGTTTTTTGAGTGAAGAAAAAATTAAATTAATACAGTAGTAGCTTGAAGTACTTAGGAAACTGATTTATGTTGAAATCCGTAGTATATTAACGGTTAGAGCCACAACAACCACATTGTATTTCACAATGCGACTGTATACAATCCCCGATGAATATGACTGATTAATTGAAACTAATCATGTGATTGTTCTATTCGGTACTGTTTTGTTACAGTGAGAAACCGGAATCTGATAATGTTTGTTTTGCGATATTATTACCCTTTTAGGCAAGTACTATACTGTTACAAATAATAAAGTACTAGATATAAAACTCAGAAAAAGCCTTTAAAAAATGTATGAAAAAACTTGAAGTGAAGTTTTTTATAAATTTTTTAAAGGCTTTTTCGAGTTTTATGTTCACAGAGTGTATTTCACCTTTTTAGTTTAATACAATCTGTCACGATAAAATAATAAATAAGTAATAGTACAAATTTATGTACTTAGAAAGAAGATAAACTACTATTGGTGCAGCTTATTGCAACCGGGGATTTTATCATCCTTTGGAACAAAGGATTTGATTAATATTTCTTTGAATTTTAAATTTACATTATTTAAAATAGAACAAGTTGTAAAGATTGTGTTAAGTTTCCAATCGTTTTAACCTATTTTTTTTATTGTTAACGCTGTTCAAAGCTAATACTTTAATACTTTCTATTGAAATGGTAACCGTACTAAGGTAGGTATTTTAAGCCAAATATGAATGGAGATGAGTGTAGGATGAATGACACGATCTTGTAGTCTTGTTACTGACTAAGGCCGACATATTCCTTAGAAAGAAAAATGTTTCAATAAACCTATAATAACGTCCCCTTTCTAAAATATACTTTATAGCCAATTGAAATTGTAGCATCTTGTTTTAGTAAACCCCTTTACAAATATAAACTATATTCCCTTGGCATCACTAATGTCATTCAATTCAGACACTTTATTTGCCCAATTCACTAAATAAAATGTAACATCATTCAATTCAGACACAATATTTGCACTAAATAAAATGTTATTAAAATTTATACTACACGTCCATTTAAATGTTGACAAATTTGCAATTGCACCGTCCTTTGAACCAAATGACGGACCTAGGCTTGCTTTGATGGTTTTCCAACAGAAAGTTTCTCTTAAGTATGCAAACTACAATCAGCCATCAAACTTGGAAGTTTCAAAGGCTTGTTTGTCTCATTAGTTTTGCAAATCAAGAGAACTCGTCGGACTCATCATATAGAGGGAATTGAAAATGTTCATTGTTGACATTTATTACCAGTCCGCTCATGAAGCAAGAGTTGTGTGATTTTTTCACTCAGCATCGCCAAGACAACGCTCTTATTCTGTTACCAGCTACGAACGGCTTATCTGGATTTTTGTATCAGCAAAACGCTAACTCCGATCTTAAAGAGATTTCGCCGGGGGAGTAAGTTATATAGGTTATATCAAGACACATAAACAGTTTTTAAATTGATAACAAGATAAATACAAAATTTAGGAGAAAATAATTGGATATGTATCGTAAAATATCTTACTAACTGGACTTGGAAGCATTGTTACGACTTTTTTGTAATAAATTAAAAATTATAACAATGATTGGGATGTGCTGAGTAGTAATTTTACTGCTAATCATTGAGCAATAATTCTAACGGTTAAATTTAATGCGTCTTAACAAACAAGAAACATTAACCCATTTTCTGTTTATTGTCAATCAATCTGCATAAATCATTGCATAAAACTTTGAAAAAATATTGATTGACTCTGATTTTTATTCAAGACATATTCTAAAATGGACAATAAAGCCAGCCCAAGATTATAACTTTTTTTGACGAAGGTAGATCATGTTTTAGAACCTGCATAATAAAATACTCATTAATTTCTGAATACGAATATAATAAAGCCAATAATTTTGAGGTACTCCAGGGAACTAGATTAAGTAGACGTAAAAGACAGCAAACACGTAAAAATTAACAGGAAAATAACTATACTAGTTTCTACTCATGATACTGGAACCTCCACAGCCTCTTTAACAAGACATTTAAATAATTAAGCAATTACACTCCAAGAAGAGAACGCATTAAGTTAACGATGTTTCAACTCCATTCATCAAACGCATTCACCAGTCGTCATCGCCAGAAGAGGTTGTGTAGTTAACAACGTGTAATTAAGGTGCAAAACCCTTCAGAGCACATTGTAATTCTCTTAATGTAGCTGAGATTTCAAGCTTTGTTATGTGTTGTTAAATTGCTTGGACATGAAAAAATATCTTTTTTTATATAAAAATTTAAATGGAGTCGGAAACCTATAGCGCATTTCTTATTATCTCTTACTATTAATATTTTAACACGGTGTTATCCTAATATTTGTCATATACGATACATTTTTTTTAAACGAATGTAACAAAATAGGTGATATAGATATTATTGGAATATGGCTCAGAGGTCCCCAGTATAGCTTTGCTATTTGACTTGCTTAGATAGGTCAATATAACGACATAGGACATAGGTATGCAAATATACTTCCACAGGAGTATTTAGTTTGCTCAGTAAACTTTGCTATCAGTTGCATCAAAGTATTATTTTAATTAACATGTGTTCTTTGTGAGATTGCGACTTTACGGTCTAAAATATATGAAATTCACATCTGGTCTAAAAACTGTATAAAATGCAATACATTACGACTATTAACTGTCATTAAAAAATATATACAGGGTTTCATGTAAACTGAAAATACTGGTAGTAAATTCGGTGTTTTTAATACTCGAAATTTCATTAATCCGGATAGTAGCTCCGCTATTTGCAGTATCCTGAAACTGTCCAAGAAGTACAAAGGGCACATTTGCACAAGACATTTTGTTGGTCGTAACTCATCTTCAAAATAAGTTCATTACCTCAACAAAATTCATATTTCTTTAATTAAAACATGCCTAAAAATACGCACATAACACTTATGTGTAACCATAAAAATATGACAGGTTCAATCCAAGACTTACCGTTGTAGCCCCCTCTTAGAATTTATGAACAACCTAACTTATTTGAAACGCGTTTAAAACGACTTATCAACAAAGTTAATGTCATGTTTTACTTTATTAAATCACCCTCATGCTCGTAATATAATAACGTTTGGTTAAGTAAATAAAATTTTTAACTGAATACAGTTTATTGTTTTATGTTTTCTTTCAACATACATTTTTACACTTTTTTTAACCCACTACTCTAGTTCAATCTTTCGGAAAAATTGATGCCTTTGTCTTCCATAGTCTTTTTTGTCCAGTCGTCAAACATTTTTATTTGCTCCCGAGTCATGACACGTTCCCATTCACCGTCCTCCCCATTTCTTATGTATGATAAAGGTTCTCCATTTGCCATTTTTTTAACACCGTATTTCTTTTCCAGCTCGATGTAATCCTGATGGTAGTTTACTGCTGGGTTTTGTTTCATTTTGCTAAAACTTAGGTGTTCAATTAATGCTTTTAATTCTTCGTCGCTGTAGGTAACTTTGAGAAACTCCGCTGTTTTCTTGACCACCTTTGATAGATCCTGTGACATCATTATTGGGATTATGATCGGTCATATGATAAATCAAGCTAAAAATTGATACTATACATTGATTGTTTATATTGTTTGATTGTTTATTGGTTATAACCAATTGAAACTATTTGATGGATGTGGAACTCTTAGGTTCTGAAATAACTTTGAAAATTGCGGAAAGATTAACGTAGCTAGAGTGGTTTAGAGATATTTAACTTGTACTACTGTTAAATCTCAGTTCTGCACCTTGAAAGGTACAGAACATATTTACATTATAAAAACAAAATCATGCTTGAAAACTCAGTTACAGTTGAAACAAGTAGAAGCTAACTAACTGTAAACTGGGGATGGCAATATTATACAAGAATGATATCTATAACGTTGTATTTATAACCTTCAAGAATTACTGTGTATCAATCTTTGTATAAATGAAAAGTCTTACCTTTTTCATATCCTCGAAAGTGATGAAGAGAATATTATCATTCTCCTCGCTGAGCTTCTTGTACGTAAGAACATGATCATAGTACGGACTGTATACAACTAGAATGAAAACAGTGGTATAGTACTTAACCCAACCAAACTGAAAAACTTGAATACTTAAATTGTTAATAAATAATCACGTCTTACAAATGTAACTACTGTTCCTTGTAACGTTATTGACATAAAAATCTTTTTTGGCTAGAAACGTTAAACTAATTCATCTAAGAATCGTCCTGGCTCTATGTAGATTGCTCTATTGTGACTGACACTGTAAACATCAAAGTTCTGACAAAAACGCGTATCTTTATAATAGTTAAATAAATTTTTTTGCTGCACCTCCGGTGTTTATCGTTTATACACTAGCAGGCAATACCAATGTATCTTTGGTCCTTTTGATTAAATTACGTTTATTTAATAATGTTACCTTTGTCTTCAACAAATGCTTTCAAAAAGTGATCCATGGTTCCCTTGTAGTTGTTCCAAGCCATAAAATGATAGAAGTACGAAATTGCCACATCCTTAGGATTTCTGGTCACATAAATTATCTGGAAAACCTTTTATGTAAGTAAGTTGCCATAGAATAGGAGGAACAATACCATTTTAATGTATAATTTAAAATTCGTATGAAATAAGTTCATACGAACGTGCAACTGTAAGTGTGATTCTTAGTGATGGTTACTTATTACAAAAGTATGTTTCGTAAAATTTTTTTGGCAGGCCACGTTTTTTTTTACATTTTGAGTTTGTTAAAATTGTATTCACTGGCTGTTCCACCTTAGCATATAATGATTTTTTGACTTCGTAGGGTTGGGGGTGGTTGTTTTGTGTATAAACAAAATGTAATTCACGGTAACGTCGATAAATTAAAATATGAAATGGTGACCATAAAAATCTAGGTATATAAAGTCAAGTATGAGTGTATGTTAATTTTAATGGAGATGAGTGTAGGATGAGTGGCACGATCTTGTAGTCTTGTTAGTGACTAAGACCGAAATGCTCATTAGACACAGCTGTTAATTAATAGCCCATATAGCCAATGGCAACTAAGGGATCTACAGTTTATAGTGGAATCTGAACCACATTTGTGCCTTGTAATTAACGAATTGTAATTTACGAATTTTTAGGATAGTACTGCGGAAAGTCGTAGTACTCACTAGTGTGGACGTTAATCCAAACCAGGGAGTATCACATCCACAGTTCATGCCTATAAAAATCCAAAATTCGTGACCTCCTAGTAGCTGGATTACAGGACGAAGCCACCATCCCAGTCATATTATTATAGAATTACTAATCTATTTTGAAGTAAACCAACTTATATCCAACCAACAGAGTTAAATAATTCCACATTAATAGAATTACTAATTCGTTATATAAATATTAACAAACTGGTAAGTAGCCTATATTGACATACTTTCTGTAAAGTGAGATACAATAAATTTAACCTCTGATCTAAAATAGGGGACTTACTTTAGGCTTCACGGTCAAAATGTCTTTTGGCAGCAGATGTTTTGGAAGATGGGTCATGATATACCTTGGAGGATGAGCATCCTTAACCTCCTGTATCATATCAGGAATAACTTCGTAGCTGTCTTCTGGCTTATCCCCCCATAAGAGTCTGTACCTGAATCAGAATATATTCCTCTTTTAAAAATGCTATAAGAGGAAACCGTTGTACTACTATTAATTTGAAAATAGTAACAAGATTAACCACACGAATCACATAAAAAACACAAACTTATACTTTTAGCTTATTGGCTAGATTCTATATCATTAGATTTTTATTGTTTAAGAAAGGCTGTTCCCTACAACCATATGCAGTGTTTACCTTTTTAATTTACAAAGAAAAAAAGTTTCTCAAGTTGAAGTTATTTTCCAAAATAAAAATAAATTTTCATGATACCTGCCATATTATTAAACTAATTATTAGTAGTATATTAGCACACATGTACACTTGTTAAGAATGCTTACTTGATGTTTTTTTTTTAGTTTTTTTTGCACAGTAAAGATGCCTACCAATTTGGTAGGATTCCGACACACATTGTTGGTTAAATTAAGCGAAGGTTTGAAAAAAAATTACCAAAGGACAACAAAAATAATATGTTAATAAAACATTATTTGTATAAACACATAAGCAATTTATGATTACTTACTCCAAGAACAAATATCTTTCATAAATCATTTTTCTGGCCTTTTCGTAATCAAGGTTGTTTTTCAACAGCCAGACCATTTCTTGAGTCCATGTCGTACCTATGATCATCACGAGTAATTTAAAATCATCTGATTCTATGTATATAAATTCTATAACTTCAATTAGCCTACTACTATAATTCATGTAAAAAAGCTCTCAAGCAATGTTTACAGAACAATTCTCCAATAGAAAAAGTCAAGTTCAACACAGCTTATTAAGTTTAAGATTTTTTAACAGACTCCCATGTGAAGCCCGAAACCAGAATTTTTCAAAATTCAAAACCAACCTCAGAAACCTTTTATTGGCCAACCCACTGTATTTTTGGAATGATTTTTGTAATATACCAGCAGCATCCGTAAGTACCTATTTTTAAGTTTTTTTTACCTATTTTTAAGTTTTGACTCTTGATTGATATGTGCTATTTATTTGACTTGCATGTGTAATTAGACCTTGCATCTTTTAGTTTTTAGTTGTGAACATAAAGTGATTATTTATTATTATATAGGCATATTTATTTATTTATTGTTGAAATTTTGAGAGTTTTGTAGAAGCATGTTGATTGATATTGAATTTGCCTTGTGAATGCCTTGTGAACATTATGCCTTGTTTAACTAACGATTCCAAATGCATGTAATTTGTCAAAAGGAAAATAAATATTGTTATTCTTATTCTTATTCTAATAAAATAAAAATAAGGGAAATAACTATTTGACTAACTAATTATATAAGCAATCTTCAGTAAAAAAAAATACAATTTTCAATTAATCTAATACCTGTTTTAGGGAATGATATTATCCAGATATCGTCTTCCCTGACCTCCATGTCAATAACCTCCTGGGCTCTATGGGCGTACGCTTTGGTGGTGACTGTACCTTCCAACCTCACCTCCCCTGCTGGCATCGCCCCCTTACACTGGTCCTTCATGTACTGCGACGTCTCGTCTGTCAGGGGTTCGTGCTTAAGAGTCGCTCCAATGTCTGTTACATTTGAGCGAGAGTGATTAAAAAAATCTAAGAAATCTAAATTCTTATAACTTAGAGATTAGATGAGTTGAGTCGAAAAAGAAGTCGGGTATATTTCTTTGAAAAAATGATAATCGAATATCAACGTAAGGTCATATATTATGATTCTTACAGGTTCGTTATCTAAACTTAGTAATTTTTTTTAAAGTTTTCACATATTTAAAAAGAAGGTGTGTAGTTAAGCGTGTAAGAGGTGTGATGAGATTTATTTTTATTCATACATTTCTGTCCAATGCAAATATTAAAAAAAATATTTAGATTCGTTTGATTCACTATGTAAAGGAAAAAATAATAATGCTATTTGAAATTCCAAAGTTTGAAAAATAAAATCTGTTTGTAGCATGAAACAGCATGAAAAGGGTTATCTTAACAGACATAATACACGTATAGGCATATGACATAAAAATATTACTATACCTTACTTTTCCTAAGAATTTGGATTTGAATAAAATAACTAATTGAGAGTCGATGAATTTTACTGAATCAGTTTAAAGAGAAGCCTTTATTTAAAAAAGGTTCCAGTATAGGAGGCATGATTATGGTAACCAATTTAAACCTTATGGATTTTTCTTTTTTTGGCATTTTATTACAATTAGAGGTTATTCGCCTGAATAAAAATTGTTTTTACGATATATGGTAAAATAAATCAAGTAGCATCTATTCACAAATTGGAGAAAAACATCTAAAATTGCAATGATTGTAATTTATAACGTGTAACAGGTTTAATGTTTAATTCGTTGTTTAGAAATCTATTTTATAAGTTACACACCCCAAACCAGATAATGATTACCTTATTAAAAATTATATTTACGATATAAAGACTCCTTTGTCTTAAGTTATCATTTTGTTTTATATTCTCTTTTGTTTTATACACTAGATTCACACATATGTATAACTTATAGTAAAAAAAAAACAAAAAAACAAAGTATATCTTCACAATCAGTTACAATAATTTTATTCATACCTAAACTAAATAAATATATACTCAAACTTACCAACAATGCAGATAATTAAGAAAACAGCAGAAATTAGCTTCCATTGTTGCATCGCCTTTAATCTGAAAGAATTATAAAGTAAATACTAGATACCATGATTATAAAAAGTTTCAATAAGACTTCTACATATTATATGAAAACTGGCATACTATTGAGAAAAATTTCTCAAAGTTATATTTTGATTTTAATGGACTAAATCAATGTCTCTGAAACTTCTAATAGATTTCTGAGTTTTTGTTAGAATGTTATGATATTATTATTTAATATAAAAATATTGTTTATGAAGCCAATTAACTATACAAAAGAAAAGAAAAACTAAACAAAACGGCCTTTTAATTATTTATAAATTTAGCGTGCCTATCATGTTTGAATGAAACATGTCCTTATAATTTTGTGAAATTTATTTAGTTACCTCTTGTATTTTTTTTTACTTTCGCAATTTACCTTTATTAACTCACAATTTATAGCTCGTAGTTAATGCACATGTGTAGCAACACCACATGTACAGTTACATCATTGTGACTGAGTTGACCTAATTTGCACAAAGGGTATTTTTACGTAGCACGTAGATATTAATTTTATATACAGGTGCTTTTTATAGATAATGGCAAAATATTTTAAAATATATACAAATACATAGGGACTTTTCGAATTTACTCATTTATACGTAAAATATATCTATCTTCTATATACAGTATATAATACGTGAAGCCGTTTTTTTTTAACACTACTCCTCCCTTTTTGTGGGCCTATTCCAACGTTTAAGGTGTCAAAAGATTTGGCTCAATCTGTAGTATAGCAATATGGTGTTAGAGTTAAAAAATCTTAACCTTAAGGGTGTCAGGTACTTTTAAAGGTCACATTGCCCCCCCCCTCCCCTAAGATTTACATTGAATACATAAAAAAACTGCTGTTTATAAATTAAAGGTGCCAGCTTTTTGGTAGTAAATATTGTTGTCGTTAATGTTCAGGAGGTTATAGACCATTCCAACAGCTAATCAGTTTTGTTGTAATAACAGAAAATGTATCGAGTTCTAAGAAGAAATATTGAAAACAGGAGGAGCAGACAATTAATAGGAGATCCTATACCTATGAGAAGAGTAGAAGAGATGCCTAGTCTAACAGAATGGAATCCAGACACTTGGAGAGATGAATAATATTTTCCAGTTATGCTATGGAACTTACTTTGGAAGTAAAAAAACATCAATAATATAATACAGGGTTAATAAAGAGTGTGGAGACCCCCTGTAATTTTTTTACGGCCCATACTAGAAAAACTAAGCTCTGCATACCTTTATGGCATGTTATAAAGTATTTTTTGGGCATCACCGCCACTTCGTGCCCATTCCCCATATCTCAAATTTTTCAAATGATAAGAACCATCGAGTGAAGGTCTGACCCTTAATTTTGAAGGACTTGATAAAAGAAATCTAACAACGCAAACTAGAGGTCTCTATCTTAACACAGTAAAATATGGCAGTTAATTGAAATCCTTAGAAGTCAGAATTGACTGCCATAATTTACTGGGTTAAGATAGAGACCTCTACTTTACGTTGTTAGTTTTGTTTTATCACGACCTTTGAAATGAGGTGTCACTCAATGGGGCTTAATATTTCAAATTTTTTAGTTTTTAAATTTCTTAGTTTGCAAACTAAGTAGCAAATAGGCTCAAAAAGTACTTCATAACATGCCATAAAGGTGTGCAGAGTTTAGTTTATATAGTGTGAGCAGTTACAAAATTTACAGGGGGTCTCCAGACTTGGCTAGCTGTAAGTTAAATTTTACTTCTGAGAATTTCAATAGACTGCCATTTTTTACTGGGTTGAGATAGAGACCCCTAGTTTGATGTGCTAGTTTTCTTTTATCAGGGCCTTCAAAGTGGAATTTTTGAGTTTCCCCCAAAATCCCCCATTTTCTGGATGAACACGAAGTACCGGTTATGCCCCAAAAGTGCTTCATAACATGCTATAAAGGAGTGCAGAGTTTATTTTTTCTAGCGTGAGCCGTAAAAAAATTAACAGGGGTCTCCAGACTTTTTATTAACCTTGTATACACATCATGCGGTCACAGCGGGAAAGTAAACCTACCTTATGTCAGATCAAAATGAATACATGCAAGAAATGTTATCGATGACAGATATTTAAGTCGGGAAACATTTGTAGAAAACACAAAAAAATAAGACCGGCATCTGAAGAATGATAAAATATTTACAGTAGGTGTTTACTATTTCAAACTGTTATTGACAGATTGAGTATTTCTATTAGTTACATAAGCTTAGTTGAGTCTATTGATTATCTGATAAAAAATTATGACTGTTATTACTGTAGTTTTAAGATAACTCCTGTGTAATACTGATACTTAACGATTGCTCGATTTCGAACAACAGGTACACTAGTACTAATAATTGTTTAGTAAATCATGACACAAGCGATTTGATTATTCCTATGAACTAAAGCATGACTAAAATGATACATCTTCAAAATAACCTGTATGTTAACATTGCATGTATTTTTTATGTTCTGTACCTCATGAAATAGTTAAATAATATTAAAACACTATCTTAACTATCATAGTATGTTGACATTTCATTACGACATGTTTTAAATTGCTTTAAAATTCCAAGATAACTCCATATCATTGATATATTATACCTTGTTTGGAATGGAATTTATTTACTTAATATGATTCGACATAGTTTTAATTTGTCTAGTTCCATTCGTCTATTAGACTTGATTCCGAATTACTGGTCAAAAGAAAATGTTTTTGTTCACAATTCCTCCACTAAGTATATAAATTTAGGAAATATATCCATCGAAAAAATGTAAGATGGTAAACTGGCTAAATGCATGTGGCAATCCGTGAACATTGGAAATCAGTTTTTAGGCTACATTTACATTATACTATTTTATATAAACTATGTATATATTGCAATTGTTTGTTATGGATGAGTAGGTCTATGTACTAAAATAACTCTAAACTCTGTTGTGTGTTTCTACTTCGTTTCGTGAAATCTTTATAAATGTCTAGTTTATTTAAAAAATTACGGACTGAAAATACTATATTTAATATTTACAAATATCTACGTTTAGGGTTTAATTTGAATCTAAAGATGAAATTTAACGTTAATTATTATAGTAAAATGTATTTAGAAAATCAAATATACTCTTTCAAAAAATATTATATAGTTCAATGTCTTACTCACCTGAGCATAGTGAACGAATGCAATGTAGGCTTACAACTGTTCGTACAATACTGTATAGCAGTTATACAATAATGTAAGTACAATTGCTCAATATTTCAATAAGTCAACAACAGAGCAATTGGAGACCAATTATGAAAAAGCCTGTTTTAAGTAGGTCATTTTAGTTGATCATTATACATATGTTAAACTGAAAATTTTCTCTATGAAATAACAAGACGAGGGTTTGGACCGTTATATTAGATAAAACGTATTCGGATTGATCAGGGGACCTCCTGACTCTTCCTAAGTTCTAAAAACCAGTACAGTATAATTATTGTAACAGTTCTATAAATTAATCAGTAGATTCCACGTATCCAAGTAGCATGATAACTAGGAAACTGGTTGAAATTTGCAAATAATCAACAATCTATGTTTGGAAAGCGGTGATGCTGATGACACAACACAATTTTTTACTTCATTACTTGACGAAAGTGAAATTGATACTCTTTGTATGCCATCGGTGAAAAGATTTCACTCGAATAGTTGCTAAAAATTACTCTACTCAACGAAAAATCAACGTACGGTATCCTTTGAGAAAGATTTATGATGTGAAAAAGTTGTATTGATCTTATTTTCAACAAAGTAAACAAAACAACAAGGTAAGTTAAACAAGAATATTACAATCAAAAATATAAAAGTAAAGGTAAATAATATGTATTTAATTTACTATATGAGATGCTGAATAAACACTAACACTTCTAAAAGAGATTAAAAACTTTAGGGCAGTTGTTACTTAAGTTCAATTACATATCAAATGTCTTGCGATAATATGGTTGCTATGATCAGATCAAAGAAGATATACACTTGCATTTAGTAGGATCATGACACTTAACTATAGGGTTCGACACCCTTTTTCGAATAGGGTGTCGAAAAAACTACATTTCAAGTATTTGAGTTATCATTTCTTATAGGAAAAGAAAGAATGGGCCTATGCGTATATACCCAGAGATTCGCCATTTGTTTTTTATATATAAAAACATTTATCGTTAAATTATTTCAACTGATTTAGTGAAATTGTTATGCATTGTAAGGGTAAAAACACTTATGTTAGGAAAAATCTAAGCAGGTTCAAGTTAGAAATTTTTAATATCGGCCGTTAATTTTTATAACTTAAACACAACTATGTGATACGTGGAAGACGGTAAACAATTTTAATTTAGAAAAATATTTAAGGTTATGAATCTGGTTTCAAATAAAAATACCTCTGGACTGTAACAAGGTGATACATTCAGCTCTACTGTGTAGGTTAGACAGGGAGACTAAGAAGACAAACACACAATTTCACAATATTAATTACTCCTGACGTTGTCCATTAGTTGTAGAATGTGGTCAAAGATTATGGAACCTGCATCCTCAAAATTTACAGTACGAGAACCAAATATTGAAATGTTTACACTAATGGGTTTGACGGCAAAATATGAGAATAGGTGGTTTGGTAGGCGACAGATTACAACGTAAAAGCATGGATAAAAGGAGTAGCAGCAATGCTGTCGATTCCTTTCCCTTCCACTAAATTTGATCAGTTCAATCATTTGCCCATTAGTCATTGATATGGTCAAAGTCAATAATAGTTATCGAATAAATACACTTTGATAACCCACAGAAAAGTAATTATTTGTAAAAGCAATTTTCACATGAAATAGTTTTTTTTTGTCCTAGGACTCTAGGTACGAGCCCAGGATTGTTTTTTTCACACTGATTCAGGCTAGACCTAGTGGAAATATCACTTTTAATAACCCATTGGTGATTTGGTGCGATAAACCCGGGACCTACAGACTGAAATCCCGCACTATAAACACTAGACTAGCTCGCTCCCTGACATGCATTAGTAAAATACCCCCGCCACAGCAAACCTGCCGACTAAGCGAATTTCCATTTGTCTGAATTGATTTTCAGTTAAATATATTTTAATAACATTAGGTTTAATGAGTAGCTAGGTTTGCTGCTACAAGGAAACTAATAAAGTGTGTTTTTGAGTTAAATATTGATAGCTTAGTAAAAAATAAATAAATTTTGCCAGGTTTGATCAAAATATATCCATAAATAAGCAAACTACAACATTTGACAATATTCTCAATAAGAATAACATGGGAATTTTAAATTTAAATTTTTTTAAATTTTCTTCGTTACTAATAATCAAACAAAAATACTTTTATATACTAAATTATTTGTTTTTTAAGCTCTTTAAAAAGGTCTAACGAAAAAATCGGGAAATTTTGTGTTTTGAGGGTCAAAAGTGAGAAAAACCAATTTTTATCCCATAAAACCCCCCGTAAAGCCCCGTTCCCATGGTCTGATCGTGCTGGTTCGCGAACTCATTAAAGTTTATCCCGCTTTACACCTTTAAACCAAATTTCATCAAAATCGGACAAAAATTACTCAAGTTATCGCGTTCACGGACGTATATCTATATAAATAAAATTAGAGTTTTGTCTGTACATTGCTCCGAATTATATATTTTTAGGTTATTTTTACGTCTTATACATTAAATAAGCAGAAACGAGTCTTATCTCAATTTCTGTCTGTCTGTCTGTCTGTCTGTCTGTCTGTCTGTCTGTCTGTCTGTCCCTTTGTCTGTAACACTCAAGATGGCATTTTACGCTATCTTCTACTGGAAAACGAGAGTACCTAACAAGATCCAAGTCATTTTAATGTATTCACTGGATTGGCGAGATTGTCTTAAGCCATTAAAATATGGCCTCACTACTTTGTAAATAATATTACGAACGTTCAAAAATGTAGTTTTGTGCGATTTATGTAAAGTTTTCGTCCAATTTTTATTGCATAATCATCTATGAAATAACGAACAGCTGTTCGGATCAAGATTATTTTTCCTAGCTGTCACTGATATGTTTACAAATGTTGTTTACAAATACCGCAACCTTTTTCAATCACGTTTTGAATGTAAATCCCAAGTGATTAAAAACGTTTTTCTTACATAACCGATTTAATTAATCGAAAGTGCAATAATATAGTGTAATAGTGTAACCGTGTAAATGAAATTAAATAACTAGGCATCATCCAGTTCAGGAACCAGAGATTCTTTGTGTATAAATTGTTCTTGAGTTTTGATAACCAGAAAGACGACCTTGAATCAGTGTTGTATACGGCTGGGAAACTTTAAATTTAATAATGATCGTCGCCAAATGGCTTAGAAATATGGTTTCCACTCATTGACACGGCGCTTCAATGGCGGTTGTGTAAAAGGTAAAGTAAAAAATCACAACTGCAGTGGGTGATTGTAACAGAGGTTTACGGATGATGCTAAACTCGCTTTTCTAATGTGTTATTTTCTGTTCCTACCATTGACTATATATATAGTCAATAGTACCTACTCACCGTGTGATGCAATCGCTGGACCATACAGCCAATAGGCCCATAGCCCATCTCTTGGGTACGTACGCCTACCCAATTATTCATAACAAACTGTTCGACGGCGATCCTTGATACCGGTACTTTTCCCTAGAATACACGGCCTACCTACTTAAGAAATAAAATTACAAACGTCCAAAAACCCAACGTTGTGTGATATTTGTCACATTTCCTTCTAATGTTATTAGATAGCCTTTACCAATCATTGTTTAGAGAATAGGTACGTAATCTATTAAATAACAAAAAGTTGTTTGTATGAGGTTGTTTTTTTTTCAAACTGACACCGATAAGTTTACATTAAAAGTTGTTTACAAATAAAGCAATTAATGGGAAATAACGTTGATTGCCGTTTTAAAACGTTTTACGAGAAAATCCAAAACCAAGAGATCAATAACCTCGGGACTTGATTAACTCATATAATTGGTCGGCTGTACTATAGTTACTGTATCAACTGTGAACGTTGGTTTTTGGTTCCGGTTCTATTCCTTAGAACCGTTGGTACTGTTGGTAGTAGTAAGAATCATTTTTAAGTACCAAAAACACATCACTGTACTTTAAAAATTAGTTATCGTTGGTGTTGCACCTTATTTATTATTACAGGCGTATTCAATTTGATTGATGTCTTAACTGTACAATTTTGGCTTTTTCTTTCTTGATTCCAAAATGTTAGTTTATGCTAAGAAAACGATAACGCATTTTAGTGAAACATTTATTCAGCAAACCATAATGAATTGTTTAAACGCTTTACGTTGTTTATGTATCAATAGTTCGTGGCCTATTTTGGTAATATTTACTATAAATTACCAATCGTCTATAGTACTTCATTTCATATAGTAAGCCGTCATTTCGGGTCATCATCGGTCCAAGCAAATATACATTGTTATGATGAAATTTGATGACATAATATTTCAGATACTAATTTAACAAGTACTTTGTTATGCTTAAACCGTAGCAAATCCCCTAATTAAGTTCTGTATTTTTGTGTGTATGTCTGTTAGTAAAGCATTAATGTCCTTATTTCTCAGTGTTTCACGGAAAGGGCAAAAGTACCTTTATAATGAAAATGTCAACACGAATAAAGTGTTAAATTGGGAGGTTGAGGTAGTACCTTAAATACTTTAACCATTGTGGAATGTAACTTTCAATTATATGCCTACATTAGGGCTATGCCTCATAGATCTATAAAACATTTTTTAGTTTAATCATTGGATTTAACATATGGACCAACACGACCCAGGTTACATTTAATTTCGAAGCATTTGTTTTGGCTTGAAACTGTCAGATACTGTATTTGCGAAGGTTTATATATAATAGTTTTGCTAGCATATCTGAAAATATGGAAACCAAATTCTGTTCTTAATAAAAATGTTTTAATAATAACTGACTACAATAAGATCCCCGTGCGTAGAACGGGCACACAGCTAGTATATATATATATATATATATATATATAAGTCTATATATATATATAAGTCTATATATATATACATATAAAAATTTGAACGAATGGTGTTTTTGGCCTCTGGGGACATCAAAATGAAAAAGGAAATCGGTCCCGGGTCTAGGTCTTACCGTGCCACCTACGGTAATAGCTACTTCCCTAAAGGGAAATTCGCTAAAAACCACAAATTAAACTATTATCGTACCGGTAAACATGAATCAAGATCAACGTCTTTCATAATAGTTTACCGGGCATAATTAAGGTAAAATATTAAGTCTGATTTGCACATTTTGCATTATGTTTGAACCAAATAATAACGTCCTAATATAAGTTTTTATAACATTGCTCCTATAAGGTTAAGCCGGCGAGATTTTAAGTGTAGACCATGGAATCACAAACCCAATACATACATTTTACATGTATATTTTCTTTGGTCGTAAATGCTGCCAAATGTTAGAACTACCAATTTATTAACAAAGTAAAATGTTATTATATTAGTGATACAATGAACTTTACTTTCTCAGATAAATTGGACACTAGACAGAAACGTTGTTCAATGTAGACCACCGAGAATCCTTTAAAACAGGTTATCAGTACATACTTACAGGTAGCGTAAAAAAGTGAGTTCCACTAGTCCATCCGTTAAGACACAACCCTCCAAGCCAACTGATTATTTAGGATTGTGTCTTCCACAAACAGGTGAACTCCTCAAGGGATGCAAACCAGACCTGACTAAAACAGGATTGGACCTCTCGATCTACAGTGTTATCTTCCAATCAGATATAAACAACCTTAGAATGTCGCTTCGACATTGGTTAGCCCCAGCTTTGTACTTTACCACCACTGTTCAACCAAAAGTCAACAAGAGTGTTACACTTGACCTTAACTAACATTTCATGGGTAAAGGGCCAGACTATAACTTTACTGACTAACGTAGTCAATCGTGGTCAATGGTCAGTAATTTCTGTATTACTAAATAGCAAAATAATATTGAAGAGAGGGGTGATGTATAGTTCTACAGTATACAGGTCAGCAACGACAATGTTACCATCGAGTAACATACCCACACATTAATTAAACCTGTCACATTGTTCATTAGTCGGGAATGTGGTCAAAGGTAAGGGGAACCTTAAGTCTACACTTAGTAAGGCATATTTGAATTCCATAGACTATTTTTTAATATTAATGTTTATAATCGTTCTATGGTTGGTTATACAGTAAATTTTCTTTGCCATTGTCTACTAAAATATCGGTTCAATACTACTTTGATTTCACAATAGAATCATGATATAAGCTTAAAAAAAACAAAACACACTTCAAAACAGATACAACCGATATGGCAATACTTGCTGGATGGCGGAGTGGTAATGCTCGCCTCTAATCAAAAGGTTGTCTGTTCAACTCTGAGAAAAGTCAGTAGCTTTTTGATAGTTCTAAACTGGACCCAGCTGCCCTTGACCATTAGGCTATAAAAAATGATCCTGACCAATGAAACAGCTGATCTTAGTCATTAACGAAGCTACACAGATCATCTCACACCATTCTGCACTCGTCCTTCACTCATGTATTTGGGTTGAAGGACGCACCTAGGTGGCGTTCCCATCTTAACTAATTGATAACAAGAATATTGTGGAGTGTTTGTGAGTATTAATGAAATATTAAGAGAGACAAAAATAGTAAAACCATGTTTACAAGAAGAATAGAAAGGAATCTTTATTTTTACAATATTATGAATTTCAGATTTACAATGATCAGCTGTTGTTTTTAATATTAAATGTGAAGGCTAGTAGGAAAAATTATCTAAAGGAACTGAACAAATATTGTATGCGTTAACATGTATAAACACCATCATAGTGTGCATACAAAACTTACAGCATTTTTAGTAGCTTCTTAAGCATCTTGAAATTTAAACTTTTCAGGCTAATTGCAATTTCACAATGATTTGAAGTTGACTCACTCATCCGACTATGGCGGTATACGAACGGCAAGTTTAGTTGTGAAAACATTAAAACCATACAAAATATGATAGTGCACTGGACATTATCCTGGAACCTACCATCTACGATTTTTATTAAAAATGAATCATGAAGCCTATCATTGAATCATTTCAAACAAAGAAACTTTTATCAAGATAAATGGACAACCTAAGGAATTTATATACAATCCCTATAAAACATGCAGGCTGTTTCACAACCCTACCAATCTTCAAAGGTCCAATTGATTATCATATTTTGACCGTCTGTAAGTCAATGGTTAATCACAGAGCTGCCATTTGTATTTTTCAAAGATTGCTTTTTTCTCAGTGACTGTGATACTTTGCAAGCATCTATAGTGTCACTAGGTTATGGAAAAATATCAAAATCTGTAAATGGAAAAACATTTAAAATCGTAAATCTTAGTAAACAAAACAAAACAATATTGTTTTTTATTTTTATTTCAATACAAACATAATAGCATGTACACATTATAAAAACAAAAAAGTAACCGAGATATGACATGTTTGTGGTATGAGCCTGTAAGTGCTAATGAAACTATCATATTGGTTCGGTGATTGTCACATCTTTGCAGAAGATATTGCCAGCGTAACCTACATTGATTGGCCTACACTAGGCGCGCACAACTCCAAATGTACAAAGCGATTAGGAAAGCAATTAACATGTCAAATTTGTAATTATAATGGCTTTGTTAACAGCTGTAACATAAGTTTCATGTTCACTTGCAGATGTTTTGAACCTTAATTATTACTGACAGCTACATTTTACATACATAGCGAGTGAGATGGTCTAGTGGTTAGATAGCAGGACATCGGTCTCTGAGGTTCCTGGTTCAAATCCTGCCAAATCACAAATGGATTTTTACATATACCTATGGTGAAACAAAACTACATTAAGATACTGTACTATACTTCGGCTCCATATAATGCGTTAGAAATACAATTTGTAATTATAAGTGCTGGTACAAATCATATGGAACACAATTAACAAGTTTAACTTTTGTATAAACTATCATACGTTTTATCGTTTTCGACCACTGTAGGCCTATGTGCTTAAAATAACAAATATTTAAATGCATGTATTATATTTTATGTTTTGGAGCATTTGATAAACCCAATCATCATTACGTAATATTTATCATTGATATTGAAAACCCCAAACGTACTAAGGAAACGTTAAAATAAGTTTGAAATTAAGTTTCGAGTATTTCAAATTAAATAAACATTGTATTAAAATATTATTGAAATTCCTTTAATTTTTTTTATCTTGAAACTTCGTTTAATGTGTATATAGACAGGTTGTAAAGACTATATCGTAATTGACAATTTTAACGTAAACAAGATTTATTTAAAAAAACCTTTTTTAGTGAAATAATAAGTTTTGTTTGCATATGTGAGCTATAAAATGTACAAAAACATTATTGAATACTAACATTAAACATTGTGGAAATACATTGATTAAACGAAAATAAATACATAAATCTGTGTCTTTTTTCCAAATGATAAATGATAACAATACAGTCATCCTCCTTATTTTATATTGTGTGGATATAAATAGTTAATAATGAAGATATGACACATTACTATTATATAAATTGTCCTATATAGATATTTTTTGTGGATCTCTACAAAATTGGCTTTTATGTTCTGCTGATACGAAAATCCACATAAGCCTCCAGTGTAATAGGAACACTGATACAAAATAAAGCCACTGTCTTAGCTGATCAAAATATAATATTTCTATCTCAACAAAATGCGAACCAAAATATACAAAACTGCAAATATCAAAATATAGGCTACCTAATATGCAAGGTAACTAAAATAACATACTATAAGTACAAACCGTTTAAGATGTGCTCATGGGGGTCCTAATAAATTATAATTTACCTTCTTCTAACTATTAGTTAAATAGTAACATGAATGAAATATGAATTATGCTTTACAAACTATATTTATATTTAATTCAAGAAAATCAGTTAAATATTTTATTTTATATTTAAAATGTATAGTTAAATTTGAAACGGAACATTTTTGAACTACAATTTCGATTCAATAAACGTTTTTGTACTCAATATAGTATTTTAAAATTTAGTACTTCCATATATAAAGCAAAATTAAAAACATTCTTTTATGAAATTCAAACCATATAACAACTTATTATAGCCTTATACTATAAATATTTCTTTTGTCACAGCAAAAATGCTTTTTTATTTTTTTCCAAAGCTAGTAATTTGTAGGATATTTTGTTTCTATACATAGATTATACGACAATATTTTAATTAAGTTTATATACATTTACAACATTAACCATGACCAATTTTGTTTTTATTTATTTAAGCACCCTGCAACATCATCAGTAAGCCCTGATAATGCAATACAAGCATTAATATATCCATGTAAGGTTATAGTTCTATTTGTGTATTTGGGATGAAATGAATTAAACCACCAAGCTGAAACTGCAATTTGATCTCTGTGAAATAAAATTTTAAATTATATTTCTCAGTAGACAGAAAGTCATTACCTTCAGAGCCATGATCAATCATGTAGACTTATTTTGTCAGGATGACGTGAAGCCCCTTGGGCAATAAATGTTACTTTAGTACTGTATTCTGAATTTCTCCTTTTTCAAATTATAAAATTTCACAATAATTCTAGTATTGCTTAGTCAGTGTCTATTTGACTAAATAAGACAATAAAGAAAGCAAACATACATTTTATACATATATACTTTTTTGACAAATCTGATATTAACATTTCCTAACATGTTTTACTTTGTTCATATGTATCTCATGTCCTTTGTTGGATTATCAAATTTAAATCAATTATATTTATTTTCTTACAAATAAAGTGTTAAAAATATTTTATTACTGATTATTTATGGTACAAGAATGTGTTAAAAAATCCATGTTTAGCATCTTAATGGCACCATCAATAGACAAAAACACACAAACTTCGTTTATATTATTCATACTTAGAAAAAATATTTCTTTTATGTTTAGTAACTTTTGTTTTAAAATCAAATTTTGTGTAAATACTTTTAAACGAATCCAAAAATTGCAGCATCATGTTTTGTTTATTAGGATTATATGTTTATAGGTTAGAATATGTTTAAGGTATTATATTAGCGAACGTTTTAGCTCACTCTCCGTTTAATTTCGTGCAAAGTATTGAACAGCGTGGTTTTTTCTCTTTGTAAGCCTTCTCAATAGCTCTACGTGCCCTACGTACTGAACATAAAACAATATCTTCCCTATGAACCCTTTGTTCCTTTTTATAAGTCCGTCTGTAATAACCACTAATCACATTTAACAAAATCTTATTATCAATATTTTAATTATCGTGTTCTGATTTAATATTTGATAACGACTAGGGTATTTTACACGCTTTGGTACCGTGCCACATATATTTCAAATGGTGTAAGAATATCAAAACTAATACATTTCAAATTAAGACCTACAATATGTATTTGGTTAACGCCTTCAAAAGTCATCTGTCTCTCAAAATGTCAGTTAATGTTGTTGAAGATGAGATAGATCTATGCAGGCCTACTCTGTTCTTGAACAATGTAATCATAACGATGCAATTCATATTACATTATCATTTAGATTAAACAAACAATGCTCATTCAAATCTATCCGCACAGCTTTGTGGAAACAATGATATGATCTGACTACATTTGGTTAGGGAACAGTTAGTTACACAACAGGAAGCTGAGGTTCAGTATTACACTGACAGCATAGCTATAACAACAACAACAATGGTTGCTATGATTAATATAGTTAATGTTATACTGTTAGTATACAATGGACAATGCTGTGTATAATTTGGCTTTTGGTATTAACTCATAAGAACAGTTCATATCATAGGCTATACATTAACCCAAAATAAAATTTGTTGATGTCCTTGTATATTTCGTCACATTGTATAACAAAAATAGTTTTTCAACAAAAAAAAAAATATGATTTAAGTTCAATAGTGATTCTCAAAGACAATTTTCCGTAATTGAAAGTATAGAACACTAGCTGTTTACCCACGGGCTTCACCCCGTTTGACTTCTAAGTATTAATAAATCTGTTGATTGGTTAGTTTAAGCTGAAATAAACCAAACGTAATACAGTACCGTAATTCAAACAAATAATCATACCTGATTTCAATAAGGTAATAAATTGAAAGAACAACAAACAAATAAGTACAGCCGAGGTATATTTAAGGTTAGGTTTATGGAATGTTCCCTTTAGAAAGGAATTACGACCTTAAAGGGCAATTTATGAAATAATGGATTGTTTTGTGCAAGGTTTCTCGTCACGACGAACATTTTAAGTATATGGTTTATGGGGGTGTAACTTTTAGTTTTTTTCAAAAGTTCATAGGTACTTTGGGATTTATATGCCACAGACCTATAACACAGTTGAAACTGAAGTCAGTGTATTTAAGCTTTACTGGTCGAATTTACATTTTAATTACAAGCACATAAGAATATATTAAAAATGGTGTAAGAATACTATAACTAATACATTTAAACTGAAATAAACTGTATTTAGTTTAGGCCTACAATATGTATTTGCTTCACGCCTTCAAACAGTCATCTGTCTCTCAAAATGTCAGTTAATGTTGTTGAAGATGGGGTGGATTTATGCAGGCCTAATCTGTTCTTGAACAAAGTAATCATAAAGATGCAATTCATAGTAAATTATCATTTAGGTTATCATTTACATCACCATTTAGATTAAACAAACAATGCACATTCAAATCTATCCGCACAGCTTTGTGGAAACAATGATATGATATAGTGACTAAATTTGGCTAGGGAACAGTTAGTTACACAACTAACAGGAAGCAGAGGTTCAGTATTACACTGACAGCATAGCTATAACAACAACAACAATGGTTGCTATGACCAACAGAGTAAATGTTATACTGTTAGTATACAATGAACAATGCTGTGTATAATTAGGCTTTTGGTATTAACTCATAAGAACAGTTCATATCATAGGCTATACATTAACCCAAAATACAATTTGTTGATGTCCTTGTATATTTCGTCGCATTGTATAACAAAAATAGTTTTTCAACAAACATTTAAAAAAAATATGATTTAAGTTCAATAGTGATTCTCAAAGACAATTTTCCGTAACTGAAAGTATAGTACACTAGCTGTTACCCACAGGCTTCACCCCGTTTGACTTCTAAGTATTAATAAATCTGTTGATTGGTTAATTTAAGCTGAAATAAACAAAACGTTATACAGTAACGTTATACACACAAATAAACATACCTGATTTCAATCTATATATATAAAATCCAATGTATGTTTGTATATTTGTATGTTTGTATATTTGTATGTTTGTCCTTTATGGACTCCGAAACCGCTCGACAGATTGTAATGAAACCTTCAGGCATTATTAAGCATTATTCAAGGATGGTTTGTGTGAAGTTTGGTGCAGATCCGTCAAAAGGGCTCCGCCCCAGTGGCTCTGGAGTTTCCCATGTTAACCTTATGAGTACTCATATTTAAATGGAATTAAAGAATCTTAACAGCTGGTTCAACTAAACTATCTGATTCTGTGATGTTAAATAGCATTAAAAAGTTAATAGGTTTACCAACAGGGTGCAGCACTATATTTTTTTAATTTATGATAACAGCTAACTTGCAACCAAAAGGTGAGTGAGCGTAGCGAACGAACTTCAACCTGGAGGCGAGTTAGCGTAGCGAACGAGCTAACCTGAAGGCAAGTGAGCGCAGCGAACGAGCTCCAACCTAAAGGTGAGTGAGCGTAGCGAACGAACTTCAACAGCTAATTAGCAACCAAATGGTGAGTGAGCGTAGCGAACGAACTTTAACCAGGACATGATTGAGCGATGCGAACGAGATCATCTTGAAAATTAAACGTAACGGTACTTTCTTTCCATCGGTCTGTCTTAGGGGAAACCTATAACTTAGGCGATACGAAGTTCGCCGGGTCAGCTAGTAAGGTAATAAATTGAAAGAATAACAAACAAATAAGTACAGCTGAGGTATATTTAAGGTTAGGTATATGGAAAGTTCCCTTTAGAAAGGAATTACGACCTTAAAGGGTAATTTATGACGTAAATTTATTGTTTTGTGCAAGGTTTCTCGTCAGGACGAAAATTTTAAGTATATGGCTTATGGGTTTGTGACTTTTAGTTTTTTCAAAAGTTCATGAGTACTTTATGATTCATGCCACATACCTATAACACAGTTGAAACTGAAAATTAATAAATTACGATTTAAGTCGGTGTATTTTTTAAGCTTTAACATTTTAACTACCACCTCACATTTCCTTTCTTACCTTTGAAATACTAAGCCATACTTTGAGTCTATGAACAATAACGCTCTGTTCATTAATTAGGAACGCAACGAAACTAATGTACCAAATTGTTAACGTAAGTGAAAATTTTTATTCGCAAGCTCCATTCCATTTAGTAGTGTCGGTCATTTAATGTAGGAGGAGTGGTCTGGGTGGTTATGGGTTTAGAGGGGGGGGGGGGGGTGGCTATTTGAGGGAAAGGCCAATTACGTTGTCAGGCCGACAGTTTGATTCGTGACTTGAACTTCTAAATGTTAACCCCACTAAATTCAAAATCTTTATCAAGCAAATAAAACAGTTTATAAGTTTCAATAAAATATAAACGTATAAAAAACTTCAAACACGGTAATCAGATCGCATGTTTAACCGTACGGTGTGTTAGGCGTGGTAAGCACTTATTGCTTGTAATGATTGTTAGGGGTATAGCTGTATCTTGCATTACTGTGAGTACATGATTTTATTGATTGAAATTGTTGTAAAACATGGTGAAAAATCCTTGTCTGACTTACTTATTACTTACATTGAGTTTACCATCCATGGATGTAATATCCGTTGGAATGAAGAAGGCAGATTCCAAGTCCTACCAAAAAGATGGGGGCATTTTGTCTATAAGGGAAAATTCAAGATCCATGTAAAAAATGAAAACGAAACCAACGCAAATTGATATAAAAAGTCAAACCGTCGGGAAAATATCATTTACAAATATAAGCTGTTGTTCCGATATAGGAGTATTAAAAAGCACAATAGCCAAGCCCACAATGATGGAGAAATTTATTGTTTTACAATACAGGCGAACCTTTAATATATCAATCTTGATAAAAACTAAACAAAACAAACATTCCGAAACAAAAGGTACTAATAATTATTTTTATAGCTAATAGCTAAAACTTAAACATATATTTTGTTTTACAATTGTATTTCATGATACCAATCATTAATGCATTATTTGTATCAAAGTTAGTTACTGTAGGTTTTTAGTTTGCGTAAGTGTAAATACACATTTCTTTTACTACAAAGCAACAAGAGTTAATAAACCATTTGTTGATCATTAATTTTCTACAATGATTGGTTCATACAATCTACTTTGACGTAACATCTGATTAAATCTGCTTCATGAGCATTTCACACAAACTGAAAAAAATGATGTGAAATCAGCAAAACCAAAATTGAGATTCTAATAATTAATTCATCATTATCTTAGCTGGTGATCAAAGTATCATACTGTTGTGTTACCCTCATATGTTTTTGTATTGTAAACAAAACCCAGAATAAAAGTTTTTTAAACATAACAATATGTTAAAGACCAGAGAGCTTTAATGTGTTAGGACTGTACATTTATTTTCGACCAATAATATCTTATTCACTAAACAGGTAGCTTAACCTAAACAGGTAACTACATGATCTTATCATAGGGAGATACTTAAAAAATACCATTTAGATTTGATTGTTTAATTTAATGTTCACCTAGACTTCCAGTTAACATTTTAAAATTACAAAAATGATGCCATTGTTTTACTTTTTTAATTTTATTTTAGACTTCTGTAATTTAGTTTTTTAATTTACTATACTATCCATATACTTTTCCATATGTTATTTCAAGTGACGATTTCAGTTTGTTAAGTGCTAGATAACCAAAGATTAAATATTATCAACGATTATCGAATTATTAATCACATACTTGACAAATATTCATGAAGTAGTAAACAATTATAAATAGGCAAAGCCCCCGTTAACTTTAAAACACCATTTTATTTCTTAGTCCACACGTAAACGTTTTTTAGATGTATTCAAGCAGCGTTTCCCGAGGTAATTTCCTCTCAGAGGTGTTCTAAAGTTTTAATATTCAAAACACGTCTCCTAAAAGTGTCATTTGTGACGATGTTGGCAACAGTCGCGAGGGAAGGGGAGGTTAAGCACCTCAACTCTTGTTTTCTGAAGGTGTATCAACCAAACACCTTTATACAAACGCTATCCTAAATAGGCGTATCTTTTCAACAAGCTACGTCAGAGAAAAAAAGAGTTGTTCAAACTAAAATCACAATCGGTCTACAGTTTGGCATGAAACTGTATTTGAAAAAATCAAATACTTAAAAGTTTAATAAATAAAACAACTAATATCTTATGATGCCCCACATCTTATGATGTCGAAATTATTAAATAAATCAAGGAAAAAGTCCTAACAGATAAGGCTGTTGTAGAACGTTTTGGATATTATATTTAAAAGTCTAAAACCACTACATAGGTTTCTAAATATGAAGTAAAACCAAATCGTGTCACGACTGACTGAGTACATACATTTTGAGAACAACTGTAGTGTGATGTCATTATAAAAACTTCGGATTGATATATTATGGCTTGACATTTTTACAAATAAACATGTTTTTAGAAATAGTTTTCATAGTAGAGAATCGTATCATCTTTGTGATTGCACTTAAATCACTAATGATGGTGATTTTCAAAGTTAATCGATAAATCGATTACAATTTATTGTAACTTTAAAACGCACACAATCATGCAATCAGCAAAGATAAATAAAAGAATCTGTTAGAAAATCTGATAAAAGAGCCGTCGGAATACGAAATAGACCCTTGGCAGCAAATCAGATGCTAATATGAAGCTGGCTTGCCAATACAAAACTCTGCTTTGTCAGATATCTGCTCGGTAAATGTTGCCATTGACGGACCAAAGCAAGCATTTATTTATTCTTAATATAAGACCCCAAAATGATTTAAATTTGTCAACATATAAATAGCTCATAGTGCATACTTTTTTTAATACTATTATCGTATTTCAAAAATATGTTTACTAACATAAACTTTCATCGGGCTTAGTAGGTTATATTTCCTTCGCAAGCGAAATCAAACAAGGAAGTGGTGATTTAACGTGCCATTTAAATGCACCTTAATGTTAGAAGTTCTTATAGAGTTATCGTGACTACAAAATATTAGTACATGTGCATTGATCATAAATAAATACAATCAAATTAAATCCCTGGTCCAAATATAAACTAATAATCGTTACTAATCGTCGTGTCTGGTACTATTTCAGTTAAGGCTGTCAAATGATTTAATCTATACATAAAGCTAACAATGATCACAAACCTTTGAGAAAACTATAAGCCTATCATTGCCATACCATAACCTATCAACCGCATACTTATATGGAAGGTGTTGACGTGAAACATCCCCGAAAAATATGTTCTTCGAAAAAATCATCTCCCCATATACCGGTAACATTGTTCTATATATTATTTATCTTTTGGAAACCTCCTAAAATTAAATGTGTCTAAAACTTGTTAGATCTCAGTCTGAGAATCCATTGCATTTGCATTATTCACCTAACAACCAACTTTGATTACTGAATTCCAAAGTACAAGGTGGTTTTGGCTGATGGTCTTTAAACTATAATAATCACTTTGCAGCAACAATTTGTGGCTTCGGACTTTGAATTGGTAAGATGTTGGAAACTTTGACCATTAGCCTAACCCTTAACCGCGATCTTTTATACACATTTGCAAAACATATTTAGATACATAATTTACGTTAATTATACATAATTTTTGAGCTTGTTTTATGTTCTATTTCCTCTGTATATGTTGCGGTAAATGTTGTTGCTTACATAGTCCAACTTGTACACAAGATATATAGGGTATACAACAAGTTTATGTCATTACACTAACTGATTACGACATGGCTTTACTATGCTTATAGGTAAAAAAATTGTCATAAGATTAGAAACATACAACTAGATATATTGTGGTGTTAAAGTAAATTGCATTTGAAGATGAGACTACACACAATTGCTTTTATAAAATTGTTATGTCAATTTGGAAGCATCCAGTGTTGTGTAAGGCACATCATTGTTTTTATTACAATTATATTTATCAGTTCTAAGATATAAAAAGGTAAAAACAAAAAATTCAATAATTCATGACGTTAGTTTCAAGTTACTGTTGCAATATTTAAAAGAAAAAACAATAGTCGCTAAAGTACAAGATCCTGAGAACATTGAATATAGCATAAAAAATAGTTATGTTTTTTTATTTAAGTATGCACCTTTCTCCTCTAATATCCTGCCTTTTTTTCGAGTTTGAACATGGTGAACAATAGTACTGACGATTCGCCGACTCCGTGTAAAAGTTGTAATAAACTAATTAAACGCGGCTGTCCGGGTATATAATGTGAAGGCTTTTGTGCAGGATGGCATCACCCAGTTTGTGTTGACGTTAACGAAGACAGTTATGATAAAATAAGTGAATTATCTGAACAAGTGAAGTGGTACTGCAAGTCGTGCTCGGGGAAGGTGGACAAGGCGATTGCCAACGCTACTTTAATTGACGAAATCCTAAACTTACGTGGATGTGTTGATAGATTAGTAAACTCTGTAAATGACTTAATTTCTGACAATAAAAATATAAATAGGTCGATTGAAGTATTATCTGCCTCTAATAAGAGGTTATGTAAATATCTTGTGGATGGACCTGAGACTACGGTAGTCAAGAGTATAATTGGGGGTAGCAACTCCAGCTCGTTATTGACTTCAGCAGTGGACGTCAGATCCGGCTCAGGAGTGAATCAGACTGAGACTTTTGAATCTGAATTGGATTCAGGACTTTTGCCGAAGGGTGATCAGACTGAATCTGAATCCATTTCACTTGTAGCACCGAATCCATTTGACATTGACAACGACTACGAATGTTATGATGAGCAATTTCCACCAATTCATCAAGTGAATAAGGATGGGATTAGAGACAATTCGGATTGGAAAAGAGTCTCAAAACGGCGAAATCGAGGTCGTGGTAGTATTGAGAAAAGGAAGCTAAATGAACCAAAAATTGGTACAAGGACTGACTTAGCAATAACGTCGAAGGTGCGTGCTGCTGAGCGGAAGAATTGGCTGTTTGTTTCGAGGTTATCGGTTGAAGTTAATAAGGATGACATCGTGGATTATGTAAAGAGCTATTTAACCGACATTGATGTTGACTGTGTTGAACTAAAGCCTAAACATGATTCCTATAAGTCCTTTAAGTTAGGCGTGAAGACTGAAGACTATTCTAAAATTGCTGACTGTGGTTTTTGGCCTGTTGGGACCCTTGTGAGGGAGTTTGTCGAAAAGTCTTCCAGACCTATTAAGTCTAAGACTTTTTTACCGAGACTTCAAATGAATCCAGGGTACCGGTAGTGAATTTAAATCTCTGCTCGATAAACATCCAGTGTATCAAAAATAAAATATTAGAACTGGAACTTCTGTGTGCACATAATAACCTGGATGTGCTTTGTGTTATGGAGCATTGGCTTCAACCTGATGAAGTTCAATTTTATAATTGTATTGGGAAACTCAAGCTTGCCTCCCATTACTGTAGGACAAATTCTATTTCTGGTGGTGTTGCCCTATTTGTGAAATCCGGGCTGAAGTTTACCTGCTTGGATGTAAGCAATTTTTGTGAGGATTTCGAGGGTGAGTTTGCTGCTGTATTACTACATGATTTGAATCTTATTATAGTTGCCATGTATCGTTCACCTAATGGTTCGGTTGATCGTTTTTTCGAATTGCTTGAACTCTGTTTAGCTTTCTTGACTACATTTGGCCTGTCGGTGGCTATAGGTACAGACCATAATATATACCTACTTAAGACAGGAAGGGATTCATTGGACTTTTTAAACACCCTCCGTAGTTTTGGTTTTTATAGTAGTGTTTTTGTGCCTACTAGGGACAAATCATTCATTGATTCTTTTTTAACCAATAATGACAGTTGGAACGATGTTGTTGTTGTCAGTGATGACATAATTGCGGACCATAGGCACATTTTCCTTCAGCTTAATTGTACTTGGCCTATAGTTCAGGAGGATCGGTCAAGCAATCTGACTAAATCTGTATCATTCAGATTATTTAACGAGACTCGTTTCAATGTATTTTGTGACGACATTGCGAGTCAAGTAACAGTGTGGTTTAATGAGACTTGTGGACTCCCAGCAAATGATGCATTTAACAGTTTCTTTCAAAATTTTAAGGGTAAATTTGATTTCTATTTTCCTGTAAAACGAAAGAAAGTAGCTTCACGTGACGGTGTATCTAAGGACGGGCCTGCAAAGAGTCAGGTTAGTAATTGGTACACTGATGAACTTGCTGACTTAAAAAGGCACATACTTCTTGTTCATGATATGACCAAAAGTAGACCCGGTGTTACTCCTTATCTTCGGGAATTGCGAAGGAACTATCGTCTAAAGGAGCTACGAGAGGCGAAGCTGGCTGCAGCGGCTGATAAAATATCCAGGGCTGCGAACCCGTGTAAGGCTGCTTGGGACCTGATCAATAAACATGGAGCTGGTTCCTTGGGTGTTGATGGCAAGTTTGCTTCTGCTGAGGAATTCAACCACTTTTTTGTAGACTCGGTGGCTGATATTGTAAGTGGGATTCCTGTGAATGAGTTTAATTACATAGATAGCATTCCATTGGTCCATGTAAATTTCCAGTGGAGAATGGTGAATGCCTTAGATATTGTAAATACTGTAAATAGCTTTAAATCCTCTAATAGTAAGGATATTTATGATATGTCGTCTAATTTTATGAAAAGGATTGTTATTTTGATTGCTCCAATCTTGGCCCATCTGTTTAGCTCCTGCCTTCTGCAGGGTGTTTTTCCTGATGTACTGAAAGTATCTAGAACAGTGCCAGTATACAAGTAGGGCCCTAGGGATGTAATGGAGAGTTTTAGACCGGTGTCTTTAATACCGGTGTTTGGTAAGGTATTTGAGGTGATCATGTTGAATCAGCTCTGTGACCACTTTGAGGGGAATAACCTCCTTGCCCCTATTCAACATGGTTTTCGGAGGGGAAGGTCCACAGTTACAGCTGTGGATTCTCTCCTTCAAGTAATCTTGGAAGCTTTTGAGAGCAAGTCGTCAACTGCTGTTCTTTTGTGCGATTTATCTCGTGCGTTTGACTCTGTTCCTCATGACAACTTAATTGAGAAATTTAAGAAGTATGGCATTGGAGGTAATGCCCTCAAGGTGGTGCAGTCTTATCTAGACAATAGATATCAGATTGTAAGTTGGAATGGTAGCAACTCGAGTGCCATTGAGGTCAGATGTGGAGTCACGCAGGGCTCAGTGTTGGGGCCCTTCCTTTTCATTGTTGCCATGAATGATCTGTATCATTGTGTTTCTCATGACATGTTGTTGTATGCGGATGACACTACTTTGTTTATGAACCATCCTGATCCTTTTATTGCATGTAATAATGTTGATGTGCTGTTTAATGCAGCCTCAGATTGGTTTTCTGGTAATAAGCTAGCACTTAATGAGGGAAAAACACAAGGAATATTGTTTAGCCTAAGCAAGAAAGTTCACGAGGTTAACACAGTAAAGTTGTTGGGTTTCACTTTGGACTCTGAGCTTGGGTGGAGTGATCACATTTATGCCCTTTGCGTAAAACTTAGTAGAGTCACTCATTTGCTTAGGAGGCTCATGTGTGAAGTTCCCCTTCCTTAGTTTTGTGAGACTCATTTTCTTCTCTTTTTTCCAGTCCCACATTTTGTATGGGACAAGGCTCTGGGGTCACTCCCCTCATGTTCAGAGAATCCTGATATGGCAAAAAAAGGCAGTGCAAGTTATTTGTGGGGACACTATTATGCTCACTGTAAGCCATTGTTTGTTCAGTTGCAGATTATGACTGTCATTAATGTGTATATTTATCAATGTTTAATTGCCATCAAGTCTGAGGAGTCTAGCTTTGTTTTAAACAAGGAGGTACACACACATGATACAAGAAGCTCCAATAGCATACATTTGACTAGTCATAGGCTAAGTTTGACTCAGAATTGCTTTCCTGTTTCAGGCATAACATTTTTTAACAGCCTACCGTTTGAAGTACGTTCCTTGTGTACCTCTAAATCTTGTACGGTCATAAGAAAATGGTTGGTATTAAATCCTCTGTACAAAATTGAAGATTTCTTTGAGGCTATAAGGGCTAAGCCCATTTCATCTGGTATGTAAGTTTGCTATTTTTGTTTTGCTTGGCTTGCTGATTTGTTTTTTATGCATGGTTTGCTGTGTGAGTTTGCATTTTGTAATTTATCATTTGGAATGATTTTATTTATTTATTTTAGCAGTTAAGTTATTTAATGTATGAGACAAAGCCTATTGTACATTTTGTATTGAATGGCGAATAAAGCTTTTGAATCTTTTTTTTTTTTGAATCTTGCCTGGAACGCCAAGAGAACATCACGCAGGGTAAGGTAGCGTGAGAGAAGTTGTCACCACAACTCATTAGTCCCTGTACAGACATTGTCTACAGTTAAGACAACTACAAGTAGTGTTTTTTCTTAAAAAAAGGCATGCCACGTTATTATTTGACCTATTTTGTGTCCTTTTCATTTTCTGTTAGGTTTAAAATTAAATTGTTTATAGTATTTTTCATTTATTGGAATAAATTTTATCATGTAACTGTTCATGAACATTCTTTATATTAATGTATCAGTGTGTACGTTTTAAGCCAAAAAGGTATTTACTTACTTCAATAACACAATAAACAATAAACAATAATCAATAAACAATATTGAAAAAAAAATAATAACGAGCTCATGTTTAGCAAACTATTCAATAAATCTTTAAACAGAGGTAGTTCTATGTTAAAATCATTAACAGTTCACGATACGGGATTGTGAATACGAAATGTATTGATCATTAAAACTTGTAGATCTTTGAGTCAGGAAATGAACATTGAAGATTTATGTTGTCTAAGGAAATGGGACAACTTTTAACATTTGAAACTTCATTCTTTTAAGAATGAATACCTTCTCTTTACGAACAAATCTATGGGACTTACTATCATTGGTGTTAAAGTGTTTTGTTTGTAGTTGATAAAAGGACACATATTATTTCCGATATTAAAATGCATGGCAATGGCAGGCAATTTTGGTCATTGTATGTGAAATGACTACGTACAATGCCCCCTAATACGTCACATTTTGCTCACGTATATTGTATGCACTTTGCCATTCTTTTGAAGACGAATTGAATGAACAACGACCTATGAACCCTTTTTCCCCTTTTATAAATCTGTTTGTAATAACCACTAATAACTTTAGCAAATTCCTATTTTCAATAATTTAAATTATCGTGTTCTGTTTTAATATTTGATAACGACTAGTGTATATTTACAGGCTTTTAGGTACAGTGCTAAATTTATTGAAAATGGTGTAAGAATACTATAACTAATACATTTAAACTGAAATAAACTGTATTTGGTTTAGGCCTACAATATGTATTTGCTTCACGCCTTCAAACGGTCATCTGTCTCTCAAAATGTCAGTTAATGTTGTTGAAGATGGGGTGGATT
Source organism: Macrosteles quadrilineatus (assembly GCF_028750875.1). Lineage (NCBI taxonomy): Eukaryota > Metazoa > Arthropoda > Insecta > Hemiptera > Cicadellidae > Macrosteles > Macrosteles quadrilineatus. The sequence goes on along the minus strand of NW_026542595.1, from coordinate 165,475,896 downwards.
TATGCAGGCCTAATCTGTTCTTGAACAAAGTAATCATAAAGATGCAATTCATAGTACATTATCATTTGGATTATCATTTAGATTAAACAAACAATTCACATTCAAATCTATCCGCACAGCTTTGTGGAAACAATGATATGATCTAGTGACTTCATTTGGCTAGAGAACAGTTTGTTACACAATTAACAGGAAGTAGAGGTTCAGTACGACACTGACAACATAACTATAACAACAATAACAATGGTTGCTATGACCTATTTCGTAAATGTTATACTGTTAGTATACAATGAACAGTGCTGTGTATAATTCGGCTTTGGTGTTAACTCAAAACAACAGTACACATCATAGGATACTATTCATCTACCTCAAATAAAAATTTTTAACGTCCTTGTATATTTCGCCGCATATTTGTATAAACAAATAAGTTTTTAAACAAAAATATTTTACACAAATTATGATTTAAGTTCAATAGTGATTCTCAAAGACTGTTTTCGTTGCAAAATATTTACACGCCAAAGGCCAAGTCTTGAGTAATTTCAAACAACTTTTTAAACATAACTGTAAGATGTATTTATGTTATTGAAAATAAAGTGTAATTGAAAGCTATAAAAATGCCACATACCTACAGCACAGTTGAAAAAGAAAATTAATTAATTACGCAATGTATTTTTAAAACTTGACTAGTCGAGTGTACGATTTAATTACAACCACATATTTCCTTTCTTACCTTTGAAATACTTAGCTATACTTCGAGTCTATGAACAATGATGCTCTTTTCATTAATTAAGAACGCGACGAATCTAATGTACCGAATTGTTGAAATATTTTTTATTCACAAGCTCCATTTTATTTAGTAGTGTCGGTCATTTAATGTAGGAGGTGTGGTCTGGGTGGTTATGGGTTTGGGGGGGGGGCTGGCTATTTGAGGGAAAGGCCAATTACGTTGTCAGGCCGACAGTTTGATTCGTGACTTGAACTTCTAAACGTTAACCCCACTAAATTCAAAATCTTTTTTAAGAAAATAAAACAGTTTATAAGTTTCAATAAAATATAAACGTATAATAAATTTCAAACACGGTAATCAGATCGCATGTTAAACTGTATGTTAGGCGGGGTTTTTTTATTTTTATTTTTATTTTTTTCCTAGGACGCTAGGCACGAGTCTGGGATTATTTTCACATTACTTCAGGCTATACCTAGGGGTTGCGGCATTATCACTTAGATAATCCATTGGTGACTTGGCGGGGATCGAACCCGGGACCTCGAGGACTGAAGACCCGCGCTCTAACCACTACGCCAGCTCGCTCCCCATGTTAGGCGGGGTAAGCACTTATTGCTTGTAATGATTGTTAGGGGTATAGCTGTATCTTGTATTACTGTGAGGACATGATTTTATTGATTGAAATTGTTGTAAAACATGGTGAAAAATCCTTGTCTGACTTACTTATTACTTACATTGAGTTTACCATACATGGGTGTAATATCCGTTGAAATGAAGAAGGCAGATTCCAAGTCATACCAAAAAGATGGGAGCATTTTGTCTATAAGGGAAAATTCAAGATCATGTAAAAAATGAAAACAAAACCAACGCAAATTGATATAAAAAGTCAAACTGTCAAGAAAATATCATTTACAAATATAAGCTGTTGTGCCGATATGGGGGTATTAAAAAGCACAATAGCCAAGCCCACAATGATGGAGAAATTTATTGTTTTACAATACAGGCGAACCTTTAATATCTCAATGTTGATAAAAATTAAACAAAACAAACATTCCAAAACAAAAGGTACTAATAATTGTTTTTATAGCTAATAGCTAAAACTTAAACATATATTTTGTTTTATAATTGTATTTTATGATACCAATCATTAATGCATTATTTGTATCAAAGTTAGTTACTGTAGGTTTTTAGATTGCGTAAGTGTAAATACACATTTCTTTTACTACAATGCAACAAGAGTTAATAAACCATTTGTTGATCATTAATTTTCTACAATGATTGGATCATGATTTGTTCAATCAATCTACTTTGACGTAATATCTGATTAAATCTGCTTCATGGAAGCATTTCACACAAACGAAGATGTGAAATCAGCAAAACCAAAATTGAGTGTCTAATAATTCATCATTATCTTAGCTATTGACTTACATTGTGATCATCAAAGTCATATTACGCTCATATGTTTTTGTATTGTAAACAAAACCCAGAAAAAAAGTATTTTTTTTAATAATAACCATGTTAAAGACCAGAGCTTCAATGTGTTATACATTTCATTTCTACCAATATTATATTTTTCATTTAACAGGTAGCTTAACCTAAACAGGTAACTTATCATGATCATGGTAAACCTTAACATGATCTTATCATAGGGAGATCCTTAAAAAATACCAATTAGATTTGAATGTTTAATTAAATTTTCATCCAGACTTCCAGTTAACATTTTAAAATTACAAAAATGATGCCACTATTTTACTTTCTTTTAATTTTATTTTTGACTTCTGTAATTTAGTTTTTCAATTTACTATATTATCCATCAACCATTGCAGATGTTATTTCAAGGGACGATTACAGTTTGTTAAGTGCTAGATAACCAAATATTAAATGTTATCAACATTTATCGAATTATTAATCTTATACTTGACAAATATTCATGAAGTAGTAAACAATTATAAATGGGCAAAGCCCCCGTTAACTTTAAAACACCATTTTATTTCTCAGTCAACACGTAAACGTTTTTTAGATGTATTCAAACAACGTTTCCCGAGGTAATTTCCTCTCAGAGGTGTTCTAAAGTTTTAATATTCAAAACACATCTTCTAAAAGTGTCATTTGTGACGATGTTGGCAACAGTCGCGAGGGAAGGGGAGGTTAAGCACCTCAACTCTTGTTTTCTGAAGGTGTATCAACCAAACACCTTTCTGCGAACGCTATCCTAAATAGGCGTATCTTTTCAACAAGCTACGCCAGAGAAAAAATAGCTGTTCAAACTAAAATCACAATCGGTCTACAGTTTGGCATGAAACTGTATTTGAAAAAAAATCAAATACTTAAAAGTTTAATAAATAAAACAACTAATATCTTATGATGTCCCACATCTTATGATGTCGAAATTATTAAATAAAACAAGGACAAAGTCCTAACAGATAAGGCTGTTGTAGAACGTTTAGGATATTATATTTAAAAGTCTAAAACAACTACATAGGTTTCTAAATATGAAGTAAAACCAAATCGTGTCACGACTGACTGAGTACATACATTTTGAGAACAACTGTAGTGTGATGTCATCATAAATACATTTGTTCGATATATTATGGATTGACATTTTTACTAATAAACATGCTCTTAGAAATAGTTGTCATGGTAGGGAATCACATAATCTTTGTGATTGCCCTTAAATCGCTAATGTTGGCGATTTTCAAGGTAAATCAATAAATCGATTACAATTTATTGTAACTTTAAAACGCACACAATCGTGCAATCAGCAAAGATAAATAAAAGAATCTGCTGGAAAATCTAGGAAAAGAGCCGTCGGAATACGAAATAGACCCTTGGCAGCAAATCAGATGCTAATATGAAGCTGGCTTGCCAATACAAAACTCTGCTTTGTCAGATATCTGCTCGGTAAATGTTGCTATTGACGGACCAAAGCAAGCATTTATTTATTCTCAATATAAGACCACAAAATGATTTAAATCTGAATACACTTAAATAGCTCATAGAGCATATTTTTTTGAATACTTTTAACGTATTTCAAAAATATTTTTACTGACATAAACTTTTATCGGGCCTAGTAGGTTATATTTCTTTCGCCAGCGAAACCAAACATGGAAGTGTTCATTTAACGTTCCATTTAAATTGGTTTTCATAGTTATCGTGACTAAAAAATATTAGAACATGTTAGAGCATTGATAAATACAAACAAAATTAAATCACTGGTCCAAATATTAACTATTAAACAATACGTCTGGTATTATTTCAGTTAGGGCTGTCAAATAATTTAATCTATACATAAATCTAACAAATATCGCAAACCTTTGAGAAAACCGTAAGCCTATCATAGCCATACCATAACCTATCAACCGCATACTTATATGGAAGATGTTGACGTGAAACTTCCCCGAAAAATGTTTTTCGAAACAAAATCCTCCCATATACCGGTAACATTGTTTTATATAATATTTATCCATTGAAAACCTCCTAAAATTAAATGTGTCTAGAACTTGTTAGAGCTCAGTCCAAGAATCCATTGCATTTGCATTATTCGCCTTACAACCAACTTTGATTACTAAATTCCAAAGTACAAGGTGGTTATGGCTGATGGTCTTTAAACTGTAATAATCACTTTGCAGCAACAATTTGTGGCTTTGGACTTTGAATTGGTAAGATGCTGGAAACTTTGACCACTAGCCTAACCCTTAACCGCGATCTTTTATACACATTTGCTAAAAATATTTAGATAGGTACATAATTTACGTTAATTATGCATAATTTTTTAGCTTGTTTTATGTTCTATTTGTTCTGTATATGTTGCGGTAAATGTTGTTGCTTACACAGTCTAACTTGTACACAAGATATATAGGGTATACAACAAGTTTATGTCATTACACTAACTGATTACGACGTGGCTTTACTATGCTTATAGGTAAAATTGCCATAAGATTAAAAACATACAACTTGATATATTGTGGTGTTATAGTTAATTGCGTTTTAAGATAAGACTACACACAATTGCTTTTATAAAATTGTTATGTTAACTTGAAAGCATCCAGTGCTGTGTAAGGCACATTATTGTTTGTATTACGGTTATATTTATCAGTTCTAAGATATAAAAAGGTAAAAACAAAAAATTCAATAATTCATGACGTTAGTTTCAAGTTACTGTTGCAATATTTAAAAGAAAATAATAATAGTCGCTAAAGTACAAGAACCTTAAGTGAGAACATTGAATATAGCATTAAAAATAGTTATGTTTTTTTATTTAAGTATGCACCTTTCTCCTCTAATATCCTTCCTGGAGCGCCAAGAGAACATCACGCAGCGTAAGGTAGCGTGAGAGAAGTTGTTACCTCAACTCATTAGTCCCTGTACAGACATTGTCTAGAGTTGAGACAGCTCCAAGTAGTGTTTTTTCTTGATAAAACACATGCCACGTTATTTTTTTACCTATTTTGTGTTCTTTTCATTTTCTATTAGGTTTAAAATAAAAATTTTAACAGTATTTTTTAAGTACATTTATTGGAATTAGTTTACAAATGTCTATCTATCAAGTAACTGTTCATGAAAATTGCGTATATTAATGTATCAGTACGTTGCCAAAAAAGGTAGTTACTGACATCAAAAAAATATAAACCAAAAAACTAATAACGAGATAATGTTTAGAAAATTATTTAATAAACCTTTAAAAATGTAATTCTCTGTTTAAAGTTATTACCAATTCACAATACGGGATTGTAAAGACTAAATGTATTGATCATTAAAACTTGGAGATCTTTGAGTCAGGAAATGAACATGGAAGATTTATGTTGTCTAAGGAAATGGGACGAGTTTTAAAATTTAAAACTTCATTCTTTTAAGAAATAATACCTTCTCTTTACGAATTACTTTATGAGACTTATAATTTGTGTTAATGTGTTATTTAGTATTTGATAAAAGAGCACATATCATTTCCGATATTAAAATGCATGGCAATAGCAGGACATTTTGGCCATTGTATGTGAAATGACTATGTACAATACCCTACAATATGTCTCATCTTGCTCATGTATATTGTATGCACTTCACCATTCTTTTGAAGATAAAGCTATATAGTTTGATGCTTCAAAAGCATGATTAATGTACATTAAATTTGTTTAATGCTCATTTCTCAATAAAATGTTACTCAAAGGAAATGATTGATGGCAAAAACCCCTTTTCAATCAAAGTGGCATAGACACATATTGAAATAAAAATAGATAATGTCAAAAGTAACCGATGTAAGCCGTATAGTTGCTGACGGCTGGAACAATCTTGTCCTTAAATTCCCTAAATTTAATATATACCTTGTTCAAGGCGAAAAATATATTTCCCTTAAAATTATACAAAAGTTTCAAGACCCTTTTAGTTCCATAGGTAGGTCTACTTTATTGCACAATAAAATATTCTTCTCTATGATGAAATTGGTGGAAAACACAAATTGTCTTGCCTTGTAGGCTACAAGGTGGTTTTGGCTGATGGCCTTTAAACTTGTAATAATCACTTTACAACATCAATTTGTGGCTTCGGCCTTTGAATTGGTAAGATGTTGGAAACTTTGTCCGTTAGCCTGAACCTCACCAGTGATCTTGAATACAAATTTTCCAAAAAGCCATAGATTACACAGTCTAAAATATATTATTTTTGTTTGTTAAAGGTGCTGTTTTCTGTGTTATATTCATGACTAGCCTGTACTTCTTTCTTCCTAAGGAATGTTCATCATATACTCTATTATATACCCTCTTAATAACATACCCTAATATAAATATACCCACTTGCCTAGACATGCAAACTAAATACCACGTTACCTTACTACTCCGCTATATCAACAAAAATACATGATAATACATACAAGTTGATACATTGTCACAATAAAAGTAATAATAAATTTACTTAAAGATGGTTCTTAGAAAATATGTATTTAATAAAATATACGATGTCTTGATAACTTAATTACTTTAAAACATCCAGTGTTGTCCAAGATGCATAATTGGTGGTTAAAAAATAAAAAAAAAACACAAATAATACAACACTAGAAATAAATAGAATTAAATAATCAAAGTAATAAAGTATCAAAACGCTAGAACCAGTCTTAGTTATTCAAATATAACAAGGTGAAATATAGAATTAAATTAATCACTTAATAAACTTAAACTTGTATTATTAGTACACAGTAAGTTTGGCAACATTTTCAGGAAAAAACAGGTAAAACACAAGATATAAAAGTGAAAACATTATGCATGTAGGTATTATATAAGGTAAATGTTTTGTTTATACAGGGTGAATAAAAAGTCAAGACCCCCCCCCCCACTCTAATATTTTTCCCATTATATATACAGAGATATCCTTTTGGTGGTCGTGCAATCTTAGCAGGAAGTTTCATTTTATGATTTTGAAATTTTTGAGTGTCCCTCCAAAAGGGGGGATTTGGGGGGTAACTGAAATATTTTAAATGTAAACCCCCTTCAAGTGACATCTCATTTTGAAGTGTTTACAAAAACTTAAAGAATGGTGAAAATTAGAGGTCGCTATCTCTTCTCTATCCAAAATGGTAGCCCGTCAAATGTTGTAGAAAATCAATGGTAAAATTGGTTCGTAATAGTAATATTGGCTACCATTTTGGTTAGAAAAGAGATAGCGACCTCTAGTTTTCACTATTCTTTAAGTATTTGTAAACACTTCAAAACAAAGTGTCAAAAAATGGGGGTTACGTTTAAAACTTTTGAGTGTCCCCCCAAGGGGGGATTTAGGGGGTAACTAAAATATTTTTAATGTAAACCCCCATCAAGTGACACCTAATTTTGAAGAGCTTACAAAAACTTAAAGAATGGTGAAAACCAGAGTTCGCTATCTCTTCTCTATCCAACATGGTAGCCATTACCAACCAATTTTACATTGATTTTCTACAACATTTGACAGGCTACCATTTTGGATAGAGAAGAGATATCGACCTCTAGTTTTCACCATTCTTTAAGTTTTTGTAAACACTTCAAAATGAGATGTCACTTGAAGGGAGTTTACTTTTAAAATATTTCAGTTACCCCCCAAATCCCCCCTTTTGGAGGGACACTCAAAAATTTCAAAATCATAAAATGAAACTTCCTGCTAAGTTTGCACGACCACCAAAAGGATATCTCTGTATATTTACTTAGAAAAATATTAGAGTGGGGGGGGGTCTTGACTTTTTATTCACCCTATATATTTATTTAGCAGTTCTCACTTATAATACCCTGCCTGGAGCTCCGACGCAGGGTAAGGTAGCGTGAGAGAAGTTGTTATCGCAACTCATTAGTCCCTGTACATACATTGTCTACAGTTGAGACAACTACGAGTAGTCTAATGTTGTAGTTTGATAAAAATTCACACTTTTGTTTTACATTATTTAGTTTTCCTTAGGTGCACAGAACAATCATGTCAAATATATTTTGGCATGAATTTTCCCCACAACGTAGGCCCAATTGGTTATTCATTTTGTAGTATATTAGACTTGGTATATTTAATCCTAGTTAAAGGCGGGCGTCCTTGAGTCCGATTGCTCTTTTCTTTTGTCTGGTATTTGTATGAGCATGTATAATTAGATTGTTGGTAAACAAATGTAACAACTCTTTCACTAACTATTCCGTCTGCTAATTTGCAAAACAGTCATGGAGACCAATCAGCCCATTAAGCCCATGTTAGGTGTCTTAATTGATTCTGTTAGGTTTAGATTCTCTCACTCCATTAAGAAATTTCTTAACGTAGTAAATTTTGACTTTGCTAATTTCTATTCCCAGATGTTGTAACACGCTATAAACATATGTATTATTTTTGTATGTGAGTCATTATATAAATTTCCAAAAACTAACAGAAGACTACAAGCTTTACGAAATATAGGAAGCCATTTCGCCACAACCACCGTGTTAGTTCCCACGGTACCGCCATTATTATCATTTATGACGTAATAACTCTTGCTGGGCTTTTAAGTGACGTCATTTACAAGATGTAGCAGCTCCATTTATGTCTTTACTGAAACATATTTTACACCTATAAATTCTTCATAAATATTAGTTTATAAAAATTACTTATTGTAAAAAAAAAATGCACTTGTCTAACCAATTGAAATAGTCTTCGTTTACAACTTTTAAGTGTACAATAAACAAATTAATGTATTTTTTTCGAAAGTTATTTCATACATACCTTATCATAATCTTAACAATTTCCTCAAAAGGAATGGATTTTGATGTGGTTTTTCGGATAAAATAATGTCAGTATACCTCTGTAGAAATTTTAAGATTTTTTTCACGCAAAAAGGACCTTCACTGACTTGATGTGGATATAAAGTACAATTAATTTTGTAAATAATCACAGCCTAACTTCAATACATGTCTTTTTTGAAACCCAAATTTACTGTAACGCATTCGAATTTTAATGTATAAATCCGAATCCTATGCTATTTGAGATATTTTTAAATATTCTTAAAAGGCGTGACCTTTTACTTTATCCAAAGTACTACATATAAGCTAGTATTTATTTACAGAAATATTTTAATCATAAGAAAAACATGTACTCTCTAAGTTACAGACTTGGTTGAAAAGTAATCTATTTTGCTAACTTAATAATGAATGACCAACTATCATTATGCAGGTATAATTTATGTTATTTATAAAAAATATTATTTAACTCCAATGATTGGCTACTAGGAATAGAGTGATTAAAAGCTGGTTAAATGATACTACGTTTCAGGTACGTAATGCATTTCTGGGATTGGAATAGGTCAACATTCAAACATAGCAAGGTTTATCACAGAGGGATATTACATTTACTTAGTAAAGGCATTTCAGTGGAAATGTTTGAGGAAACCAAACATTATATTAACCATAAACTAGAGTAGTAATAGCACGATTAATTACGTCGAATCCGTTTTTACTTGAATACAATAAAATGCAACTTTAAACTACTACTATAAAATGCAACTTAAAATGTAGATTGTTAATTTTACACCCCTACAGGCTTTGGTAGCAATGGGTTTATTCACCTTCTTCCTTCAGCTGTGCAACCTTTCAGTCTAAAATATAGTTAGGTTATATTATAAATATATGATATGAATAAATTTTATTTTAGTAATGTTTTATAGAGGGAAAAGTTTGGCAACAGGTAAATTACCATCCGAAATAATGTCTGGCATTAAAATGTATTTATTCCGTAATAATTATTATTAGAATTTTCTTCTATTTAGACATTAGATTTATGATCTTGTTAAATATGGAAAACATTGAACTACCTAATAATATGAAACCAAAGACTTAGGCTTCGTCAAAAACTACATTTATCATGACTAATATTCAATAAACAAAACAAAACAATAAAAAAGCTTTTAACATATAATTGAAATATATTGTAAATACTGTATGTACAAAAATTTAACTAAGAAATTTGCTTTTATTTAATGGGATATGTAGTACATTTTCTTAAAATATGAAAACAACATTAGGTGATAGCATAGACATATTTGGTGGTGAAAGCCATTATGGGAAATCTGTCCCTAGAGCGAAGTGCTACATTGTACTCACTAGAAAATCTATTACACCACATTCATGCTTCTTGTAACCATTAGGTTCCATGTTACACTTCGTTGAATAATATGAATGGCGAAAATCTTATTAAGGGATCTTTTATGGGATTCAGTGATTTTTCCTAGGGGGTTCACTATAACCATAGTCTTTCGGTTAAATTTTTCACAAGACGGTAAATACATATGAAAGAAGTTAAATTTAGACCAACAACAATTGTAACAATCAAATCCATACACATTTTAATTTATGTGAACTGTTTATGATTAATGTGATAATATATAAATCTCAGTAACATAAACCTCATTGAATAAATATACTGTGATCAGAGTTTCGATCAGCTGGTGTTTATATATGATTTAGTAGCAGTAATAGCAACACACCCTAGTTTTACGTTATCCTGCGTTCCCGTTTAACTTAAAATATTAATAATGGTCTGCTGGTAGTTAATTTAGTAGACTTTTTTATGATACTTACTTTGATATTATTAACAAAGATATAGCCCAAGGTAACCGGGAACATTGTTTTAAAATTATGCCGAATATTAGGTTTAAACAAATTCTTCACTGAAATATATAAAACTATGTATGTAATCGATAGTCATTTTGTACTGTATATACTAGGTTAAGACTAGTAGATTCAGAAGGCATTGACAACGCTGACTTTACCTAGCTTGTTTAGAATAAACCGCTACTTTCTTGGTTTCTTCCGAAACGAACACTACTCTTTGAAATTGTAAGTCTCTTTATTTAATTAATTTTATTGTTCGGTGTACAATTTCCAAGCAAAAAAATTCATCTATAAAACTAGTCTTAAACTAAATGTAAATTGTCATGAATTGTATTTTATTTAAAATCTTGTTAGTCACTTTTGCAAATCATTTCTTTTAGCGAATCAGTTATTCATGTTTCAAATTGTTTTAGAGATCAGCGAATTTTATTTTGTTAACTTAATATTATAATTTAGTAATACTCTGTGGGGTTATTTTCAAAGACGAGTTCGAATGGAATAAGGGGATTTGCCAAATCTACGTCATTGAAAGGTAGTAGACATTAGTATAGTTTAGGCGTAAATGGAAAAATAACTAATAAATCAAAGGATATGGTAGGGCAGCATAAAGCTAATTTGAGAATATTATATTATTTGAAGAGTAAATTTTATTTTATTTAATAAATACGAATGTTGATATAACATGGCGACATTGATTTTATTGAAACCTGTAATCCAGAGAACAAATTAAATTGTAAGATAATCATCCCCAAAATCATTTATACTTATATCTAATTGATATGTTGAAAAGGGTATGAAATACATAAAGTTAGCTAAAAACCATTAGTGGAAGTACTGGGAGTTATTCTACTTTCGAAATTCTAAAACTTGCTGTTTACAACAACTTATAGAACAGAATGATTTCCAAATGTTTCATAAATATCAAACAGAGACATGGCATAAGGTCTAGGGATAAAATAAACCTATAGTTGAATGAAGACTGTACAAAATACAAAAATATATAAGTCATAAAAAAAATATTCTCTAGACAAAGAAGATAAATTACACCCAGCGAGATAACTGCACTATCTGTATCAATTCTGTCAAGAGCGCCATTAAACACTTCTTGTGATTGCAGCTGAACAAGCAACGCTAGGAATTAGATCCAGTTTCACAAAGTTAAATTAATTCCTGTAAAAACTTTTCCAATGTATTACGTGAGTTACTGCTTTAACTAGGGTGAACTAATGGAGTTAAGGATGTTTTGTGAGCATTTATTTTCTATATTTCATGACAGTTTTTTTAATTAGTTTTTACAATTTACAGTACCTTTGTAAGCTCTTAGAGGTGAAAATTATCTAAACGTTAGTTTATATCTATAAAAAAATAGATCTATAAAAAAATTCGTGACAGTTTATTTTAAAATCTGCATGTAAATAATCAACACACCTACTTGTATATCTAACTGTAATTTTTTCCAATCCAGCCAGTGCTTACAACACTAGAAATTAAATAAATGTGCATGTTTTCTTTCATAGTTTACGAGCTTTTAAATGCGTTTACACTAAATCATATACACGAAGTTAAACAGTTATGGCATGGCGTTGCACTCAAGGAGATGATGTCCTTTCTTTTGCATGTGAATCAAGGTTTCCCTAAAGGCTCCACAATGGGTCAATTTGTATTCATTGTCGCTTTAAGGACTTGTACTACATGTACTATTATGTTACTGTTACTTTTTAGAGGCTAACTGTAAGAAAGACCATGAGTTGGAAAGTTTTGCTATACCTAACGTGGTTGGACTTTTCTGAATTTTCAAGGTATTTTTTATATTTTGCATGGTTTGTTACATACTTTTTTAAGAGGTTGGTGGCCTCTTTTAACCTTGCCTTTGGCCGTCCACATAGACTACAGATCTGTGCATGGAACGTATACAGCAATGCAAGGGGTGAGCCGGTACGGTACAAAGGTGAATTGTACTGATAAAATGTTTGCGGCAGTGACCAGGATCTGAACAAACGACGTCGCTGCCTTGGGCCCTAAGTCCGCGACGCTACCAACTGAGCCAACGACTCACCATAGCAGAATCCATCCATGTTCGTATGGTGTGGTATTCGTACTGTTTATACTGAATCTGTATCATATAAAATGGTCACATAAAAGACACAATAGGAGTAAGTCAAGATGGATTGGAATTGGAAATTAAATCTTGTTAGTGTCCGATTATGGTGTGATTATAATCTTGCTTTATGCTGATTGTTTTATGAAAAATATAATTTCTACAAATAGTTATTAATAAATTACGACCTGACTGAATGTATGTAAAAAAATATTACCTAAACAAAAAGTGATACAGATTAACGGGCTGCTGTAGTTTGCAATGTATTCAGCTGTGGTAATATCCTTAACGCAAACAGCTAACGACCCCACCGAATACAAACACCCACTTGAGGTCATGATTGTGTAAACCAGTTTGTGAACTAAATGTAATAACCAATTAGTGGTTGTTATTCCTAACATCTGGATACAAAAATAGCTCTAAATTGAACTTTTTTTAAGAAAAGCGATCGGTGGCCTCTTTTAACCTTGCATTTGCCCGTCCACATAGACTAACCGCCCGTGCGTGGAACGTCTACAGCAAAACAAGAATTGAGCCGGTACAGTACAAAGGTGAACTGTACTGATAAATTTTTGTGGCAGTGACCAGGATCCGAACCCACGACATCGCTGCCTTGGGCCCAAAGTCCACGACGCTACCGACTGAACTACCGACTCACTAAATTAATTCTGATGACGATAATTTAAAATGAAACAACATTTTAACCAACATAGTATGTATTAACACATTTACGAATAGTAAATAAAATAATTACCATATTTGTTTATATGGACGATATTGTACAAGAGTTCCTGTGAAAATATATTTTCTTTTCTTAATTTTTTCTTTCACCGTCTATTTAGGTGCACATGAATTTTAATTAACGTATTCCGTTTATCACAGTAAATAAATATTATGAAGAATTTTGGATTCAATATGATTTATAATGAAAGTACACGTTTGAAACATGATTAGTAAATGAAGCGTACATTATTTTTTCTGCCCATAATTTTGATACCAAAAGTTTGGACGGCCTAAGCTCAAATATCATTTAGTTTTAATGATTGAAATACTATAGAACTATTAAGCATGACTCTTTCCTATGGTACACACCATGATACCACTCTGCCCATGTTATTCTCACCACTTGCTAGTTTTACCTCGCATACAACATAGGATATTTAAATATTGTAAATAATAATTTGACACAGTTTTTACCAGAAGCTATAGCGTAGTTCATGCGCTATGGTTAACAAAGACCTTGCCGTGTTTAACCAACTTTCATCAAAGTTGCTCTTTCAGCTTGTGTAAAGGGACTATCATAACATGGCATGATTGTGAGTTGCGTGAGACACTAGTTGTAAAGCAAACTCATTAATGTGTAGCCTACCACAGTGTGGAGGTGCCGTTACTGTAGCAGTTTACACTTTGATATTGTGGTGTATACTATGTTGAGACAACGATTTCACACATTACTCAACGCGAATAAAAAAAGTGCATAGATTAGTCTAAAATAAGGGAAACATCACTCGGAAGGTTGACTATTCACCGTATTTAATATTTTACTTACTTAACGATTATTAAATATCTTCAAGTATTATTCAATAATATAGAGATTCTTCTAACTTGAAGATGGGAAATACATTTACCATGTGTAAAGCTTTTTACATTGAAAATCTAGTTTATACAGTAACGATGTTTTAAATGGTGTGAGTATAATACTAAAGCTTATAGTGACAACCGTGTTGCTGGTTCGTTACCTCCATTGTTTCAAACATCCAATGGGCTCGGACGAATAATTAATGACGCAGCTGCTTGGTTTATGAAACAACTAAATCGAATTTACAAAATGATTCTTCACAAGATTTAGTCATGTAATATTTTTTTGACATTAGGCAGATATAATAACGTCTTTAGAGCAGATGGACAAAGTAGTACGTTGAACTATCAATATATCATATTTAAAAAAAAAAAATCTGTATTCACACTTTATAGTAAATATCCTTAATGTTAGGAAATATGTATTTAATCTTCAATAGGTTGAACATACAATTTCTTTGACATCGGTTTAACAAATGGAAAACAAAATATAAAATAAAAATACAACCCTTGTAAAACACTATACTACTTGTTGCAATTTACTACAACTACAATATGGATAACGTAGACTAAATCCAATAGCACAGTTAAGTATATATTAAAAAATATAGATTTTTATTTCATTCAAATAAACTGTTAACATCTTAGAAAACATAGTTTAAACCGGACTGTTATTACTCTAAAAGTATTAAAACTCTCGAAACTAAGTACTTATACAGTTGGTATTGATAAGCTATGATGGGAGTAATATAAACACAATTAATTTGCTTGGTTAGGGTGGTGTCTGCTAGTGACGTCTAGTCAAACTAACTTGAAACTTTTCTTAGTTAAACATTTCTTGCTTGATTATTAGAATAAATGTAATCGGAACGAGCAAACCGTTCGAGTAGCCTACAAAAAAACTCCATGCAATTACCCTGAACATACATAAAACTTTAAAACATAAAACATAAAATTTTAATACAATACCAATAGTAAACAGATTATCGTTTTGTATATTTATAAATTGTTTTAATTAGAAGCTTTCTGAACTATTTATTTATCATCAAAGTTTTTTTACGTGTCACCTTTTAAATCTCTTGTTAAGATTCGGTGCTATATTATTTTACGCACTGCTTTTTCATTTATTCATGTAATACTACCCATATTTTCAAGATGATTCCATATTACATTTCAATGCTATTAAGAAGTATTGTCTACTTCTTTATTGGTATTATAAAATATAGTAGTACTATAATAGAATACAATTTTGAAGTTGTTGCCATTGTCTTGCCAGAACCATAACACAAGGCGCTTATATTATTTTAGTGCATGAAGGCTAACAACATTAACTGAAACGGTATAAAAAAAGGACCTAAACCATTTTAAAAGTGATAAAAATGTTCTCCAGTTATTTAAATGCAAGTTAATAGTTATTTTGACAATTTTACGGCAATGCTTGTGATAATACAAAAAGCTAAGCCCATGATTGAAACGTTAGATTTCACAGCTAAGAAATTTTCAAAGCACCGGTATTGTAAATTATAATATAATCAAGTTTAAATTATTATATCCATTCATATTTTATACTGTATTTCACCAAATTTCTATCGTGTCTCATACACTAAGTTATAAAGCTCATATTAATTCCTAGAACCATAGCAACACATCCACTTCCTAGTTTACTGTTGCAATACAATCTACCGCTGTCCTATATGTTACTGTGGCGCAACGTTGTGTCGTTACGTGTTTCCGTTATTGTAACGTTCATATATTCTAGTTGCAACAGCAAGATAGCTTACTTGCAGTTGATATATTGAGGGTACATGATTTTGAATGAACCCCTATTCAAATAAACTGTAATCATTGAGTATTGCTTTCTTCGTATGATCAAATTGGAGACAGATGCATACAGGATTATTTTGGATTTTGCATTTTTGGAACACTGGCTAATATCAAGGAAAATTAAATAGTGACAACTCGTATGGGTAAATTGGATAAATACTATCTAAGAAAAAGTATTCTATATTTCTTTTTAAATTATTGAATATGTTCTACATAATTTGGTTCACTGTGTTAATTAATGCAGAGTAAATAGGGCATCACAAACAAGTGTAATTGCAATACAGTATTACTTTCACTCCTTAATAGTTATTAGGACGGTATTCATATGGATGTTGTCACAAAAAGAGTTTAAAGGATTCATTGTTGAACGTGACGTCCAGATATACCTTTCTTACTAGTTTATATGTATGTACAGTTTTTAGCTGATCAGAGGGCTTTAAAATATTGTTGAAACACTACATAATAATGTAACATTTGAAGGTGGGATTCAGTTGATAACATCTCCATATTATCCTTCTTATTTTTAAGTATTTATGTTCAATAGAGAACAAAACAATAAAATCAAGAACACAAAAACGGTTGTTAGTTATTTGTTGTTTAGTAGTAAAATGTCAACGACTTCTGAAACGTTTGATCGCAATGTATTTAATTTATTATAAATTATATTTCTCAATTTATTAATAACTTATTAGCTTTTTAAAAGACCAGAGCTTTCCACTGTACAGTATACGCAATTTGCATTCCGTAGCCTGGATTAGTTTTTTTTTCGGTTTAGTAAAACATGATATTCAAACCTACATATGTTACTTTTATTCCAAAATTCAGTTGTCTCAAGAGTCACTATATTATAATGATTGCATAGAACACTGATTTGTAATCAACTCTTGATTTGAAATTAGGTGTTGATTAAACACTTTTGTTGACAGCAAAACCAAATTAAATGTTGTCACAACACACATTTACAAGCCTTATTTTAGGTTAAATGCAGCTCGAACGAAAATATTAGCTAATTTATCCTTCGTAAAGAATGTTGACGTAAAAATACGCATTGATTGCGGAAATTATAAATTTCTGGACTCACCAAAGAGAACTTAACATTTATAGAGTTGGATTACTTTTTACTATTTGAAAATATTTAGGCTCTCGTAAAATGTTCATAAATCCATATAATAAACTAGTTAAATATCCTTAAAATCGTTCTCCATATTGAACAAATATTTAAATATAATGTGAAGCAATGGACTCCATTCTGAACATAAGTTTCCTTTGAATCAAAACTAGGCATTTCTGGAAGTAATTTTATCAGAACAACCTGTTTATATGCGAGGGAGATATTTTTTACCATTACTATGTTTGAAAACAGATGTTGTCAAAGTAAAAATTGAAATTAAGAATAAAATTTAGATAAAAATTTGCATATTTCAATACACCCCTTTCCTCAATGATTATTTTACTTTTACTAATATTTTTTTTTATACTTTTACCAATATAGTTTTCAGTATGTAAAACCATTGACTATATATACCAATAGGTATATCTTAATAATAATAATATAAGGTCCAATTCCTATCCTGCGACTGTTATACGGCTCTAGCCATGCGGCTGATAAAATTGACTGCTTCAATGCAAAGTAAATGCAACTACTTCCTATCGAGCGTCTGCAGCCGCGCGCCTGGAGCGACTGGAGCCGCGCGGCTAGAGCCGTCGCGACTGGACTGCTCCGTGAGCAGTTCAGTTGTTCAGTCGTTTCAGTCGCGCGTCTGGAACTAATTTATAGTTTATATACAGAGTTTGTCACTGTATATAAACTGTATATGAACTGGTTCGTCACTACCCATACGTTTTCAACCACAAGCACCCCCAATACTCGAAGATGTTTCTGAATAAGAATAATCTGAAAACGCCTCTTTTCGTCGTACCATGAACAATGTATTAGGTTGGTCTTTGGTTTTTACCAAGCACACTAATCTTTCCTTTTCCCCCCTCTTCTCCAAGTAATATATTTGCTGCCAACTGTACTTAAATGCATCACTTGTATAATTTCTGTGATGCCTTCTGATGATTATTGCTTACTTGACTTATAACGTGTGTTTAACTTTTCATATTCACTATTAATGACGGATGTTGTAAAGTATTTTTATAATATTACATGCTAACAACGTTGCTTACTCTATGTTGTTACGTTTTTTTCATTCCTAGTCAACGCTTGTAGATTTTTTCTTATAAAAATTGTAAAGCAACGCTTTCTCTGTGTCTAATTTTCATAAAGAAAACTTGTGAATTAATTTTGTGAAGTGATAAACAGATTTTTAGCAACTGTAATATGAGTACTTATAAAATATAAATTTGTACCACTTGCACATAAATAAATTGCTAACAGATAGTGATCAGCGGCAGTTAGAAAGTATCGATCATCATTATAACACAAACTTGTCACATTAATTTGTTCACCATCCAATTTGGAGTAATTTTCTCTTGCCAGAAGCTGTACTCTTGCAACTATCATTTCATATTTTCGAAGTATCTATCCATGAAGCATCATGTACTTCATCAACTTGATTCTCCTGCTTCTAATGTGTAAGTATTTTACAATGTATGTTTGCTATTTATGATTAGACCTGTAGCTTAACAACTATGGATTAAGATTTAGATAATAAGTAATGTTAAATAACTGCTTAGCCGTACAAAATACTTACCATCGCCACAGCAAACCTGCAAACTAGGCGAATTTCCATTTACCTGGCTGTAATTCCACCAAATCATTCCCTTGAAATTGACAGATTTTATTTCCTATTTAAATATCATAAATTTTAATGGGTAATTAGGTTTGCTGTTACAGGGAAGATAATAAGGTATGATTTTCATTTAAATATTGATAGCTTATTATGAAGTAAATAAATTTTCCAAATTTCATTAAAATATGTCCATAGACAAGCAAGCTACAATAGTCTATTTATTCTACATAAGAATAACATGGCAATTTTAAATTTGCACTTTTTTGGAATTCTTCTGTAACCGTTAGGTATACAACAACGCATCATTATACGAAATTATTTGTTTTTCTGCTCTACAAAATGGTTAAGAAAAATAATTTTTTTTTGTTTTTAGGGTTAAAATGGGGAAACCCCACTTTTTACATCATAGCAGGATAAATAAACTTTCTCATAGTCCGATCATGCTGGTTCGCGAACTCGTTCGATTAAATATAGGTTTACACATTTATACCAAATTTCATCGAAATTGGATTATTTTTGCTCGAGTTATCGTGCTAACTGATATTATAAATATATTATATATAAACTAAAATTTATCATATATAACTTAGTACCCAAGTAAAAATTATTCATTAAGATATTTACTGACTAGTCAAAATATGTAAATAAATAAATTAACGTATGATAAGAAAATAAATTCTAACTTGTTATATAATTTTGCCGGTACTTTCCTGTTAAAGGGAACATTCATTATTATCGATGATTTTTTCGATATATCGATATTTTTTTTACGGATCCATTACATATTGACAACTGATCTTGTTTAGGCTAAAATAGTATATTATATGGATTAAGAAATGAAACTGTTCTAAGCTAACCTAACCTAACCAATCAAACTTGCTGTACTATTAAAAAATTCCTTTTGATAACAGAAAAGGCAAGTTAAACATGGAATGTAACACAGCAAGTTTGGTTAGTTATGTTAGGTTATTTTTTTTAGAACAGTTTCATTTCATTATTGTTTGTTGATACTGAACAATATTTATCGTAGTTGTCAGCTGATGTGTTTCAATTTGTTAATATCGATATATCGAGAAAAAAATCATCGATAATAATGAAGGTTCCCTTTAACAGGAAAGTACCATTTTGCCTTAATTGGTTCATTTATATACTATATGATATGTTTGTATATTTTTTAATTTTCTCAATTTTGCTATTGTTTCATATATTGGATTATTTAATTTTGGTATCATTGTTTTAAAAATCTTCGATTTGTTCTTTTGTAGTTCATATAAATATTATTAATTTCTTCTTTTACATTCAATTTTTCTCCGTCTTTTACAATTTCAAATATTGTTAAATTGTCTTCCAAATGCGTAAATTAATGTTTGGAATTTAGTAGATGATCTGAAAAATTTGATTGCATTCATGTTTTGTTCTTCAATTCATACGCTTATATGAGTTCATTGAATATAACTTTAAAATTTCGATAGGTTGGTCCAATGTAGTTGTCACAGTCAGAGCATGATTTTGATTGATTTTTGTAGCTACCAGATGCGTTGTATTTGTTTACTGTGTTATTCGTTTTAGGTTTGTTGATTTTGTTGCGTATGATTTTAAAAATTTTATTTTTTCTGTAACTTTATTGGGAAGTGTTTAAATATTTTTCTTTTTACCTTATTTAAATTTGTCATGTAACTTATGGGATGCACATGAATTTCTTTTTTTCTTTTTGTTTAAAATTATTTTCTAAATTTGAGTTTAGTTCATTTCTTTTGAAAAATTTATTTTTGATCATATTGTCAATCATTTTGCTTCTATATCAATTCTTTTCAGCTTGATATTTTATGGTGTCAACTTCTTTCTTGAAATTTTCTTTATTCAAATGAACATTGATTAGTCTGTGTATTAGAGAATGAAATGTCGCAATTTTGTGTGTGTCCATGGATGCTTCGAATTTCCTGGAATTATTATGACTGTAGTAGTAAGTTTTCTGAATATGTTGAATGTTCGTTGTTTTGGATGGAAATCATTAGTTCTAGGAAATTGATTTCTTTTTGTTGGATTTCTTTGGTAATTTTAATTTTGTTATTTATATTGTTGAGATAAGTTCTGTTCAGATTCATTGTCATTTCCAAATAAACAAAAAAACTTGTCTACATACCTGTACCAATATACGATTTTGTTTTTTAATGGATTATTTTTCATTAGATTGATTCTCAACAACGAATTGACAGATGTTGCGGAACTCCGTTTAACTCATAAATGGGAATTTTTTCAACACGATTTAAGATATCTTGAAAATTAGTTATTTTCTAAAAACTGTTGTGAGTATGCGTCTTCAACGAAACTACGGTCGAAAATGTTGGTTGATAAACAAGATTTTACAGAGTTTGTGGTACGTGTATATGAATGTTATGATGTTGTAATTCTGTTGATAATTTAATTATGATGTTATTGTTGTTCCCGCCACTTTGCGTTGGTGAGGTACGACACGGCTAGGGTCTGGGTCTTGCACGCTCTCACAAAACCCGTAATATTGTTGTTACATACTTTTACAATTATTAAGGTATCGATGGATTAGTCATAAAATTTACAAATAGACAATATTATTATTATTTTTAGCATAATTACTTATTTTAACGCTATTTAAGAGAGAACATTTTAAATTGCCACTATTTTAATTGATATCCTACTAATATTATAAATGAGAAAGTTTGGATGTATGGATGTATGGATGTATGTTTGTGACAAGTGAACGCCAAAAATAATGGTCGGATTGGGCTGAAATTTGGCATGATGATAGCTCACATTCCCGATTAACATATAGGCATATTCTTTATTTCAAAAATCCTTTCGGGCTCCGCCCCAGTGGCTCTGGAGTTTTCCATGTTAACCTTATGAGAAATGGAATTATTGAATCTTAACAGCTGTTTCAATTAAACAAGTTGGTTCTGTTCTATGATGTTCAATAGCATTAAAGTTACAAGGATTACCAACAGGGTGCAGCACTATTATTTCTTTTACATTAATGCCAACAGCTAATTTGCAACCAAAAGATGAGTGAGCGTAGCGAACGAACTTCAACCTGGAGGCGAGTTAGCGTAGCGAACGAGCTAACCTGAAGGCAAGTGAGCGCAGCGAACGAGCTCCAACCTAAAGGTGAGTGAGCGTAGCGAACAAACTTCAACCAGGTCGTGATTGAGCCATGCGAACGAGATAATCTTGAAAATTAAGAAGTTAAAACAGGGCAAAGCCCGCGGGTTACAGCTAATAATGTATAAATCTGATACTTTATAAAAATGTGGTCCTATCTGTCCCTATCCCTATCCGCGCACTATGTTTGAAGACAATCGGAAGATATTGATATTTGTGAAAATAACATACAGACTTACAGACAGAAAAGAATATGAAAACCACTTAATGGAGTTTGTATACACCCTGTATAGGTTGCTCCAGAGAGAGAAGTTCGATACTTATGGTAGAAGGACTTAATTTGATAAATTAAGTTCTCACTTAGTTTAACTTTGGTCGTGGATTTAATTCTTAATAACTGTTGTTGGACGGCAGATCAATACCAAAGGTCATTTTGACCCGTAGCGAAGTCTCTGCTTCAGCGGTTCATAGTGGCAATACAACACAATAGTGGTAATAAAACACAATACTGGCAATAGAACACAATAGTGGTGATAGAACACAATAGTGGTAATAGAACACAATAGTGGTAATAGAACACAATAGTGGTAATAAAACACAATAGTGGAAATAGAACACAATAGTGGCAATAAAACACAATACTGGTAATAAAACATAATAGTGGTAATAGAACACAATATTGGTAATAGAACACAATAGTGGTAATAGAACACAATAGTGGTAATAGAACACAATAGTGGCAATAAAACACAATAGTGGTAATAGAACACAATATTGGTAATAGAACACAATAGTGGTAATAAAACACAATAGTGGAAATAGAACACAATAGTGGCAATAAAACACAATACTGGTAATAATACACAATAGTTGTAATAGAACACAATAGTGTCAATAGAACACAATAATGGTAATAGAACACAATAGTGGTAATAGAACACAATACTGGGAATAAAACACAATAGTGGTAATAGAACACAATATTGGTAATAGAACACAATAGTGGTAATAAAACACAATAGTGGAAATATAACACAATAGTGACAATAAAACACAATAGTGGAAATAGAACACAATATTAGTAATAGAACACAATAGTGGTAATAGAACACAATAGTGTTAATAAAACACAATAGCGGTAATAGAACACAATAGTAGTAATAGAACACAATACTGGTAATAAAACACAATATTGGTAATAGAACACAATATTGGTAATAGAACACAATAGTGGTAATAAAACACAATAGTGGAAATAGAACACAATAGTGGCAATAAAACACAATAGTGGAAATAAAACTCAATAGTGGTAATAGAACGCAATAGTGGTAATAGAACACAATAGTGGTAATAGAACACAATAGTGGTAATAGAACACAATAGTGGCAATAAAACACAAAATTATGTCATAAAAAAGATGAGTATTTAACATTTATAAACATCTGTAAATAGTAGTTAACTGTTTAAAGATCTCTGAAAATCTCTGAAAGATCACTGAAAGAAACCCATAACTGTATCTACAAAAATAATTATTATCATCGTATTATACTGTTACAAGTCAGGAGCCCCGCGCAACAATAGCCTGGCGCCGTCTCAAAAGGGTTGTTTGTTCACACGGGTATCTCCGAACGCACTAGTGACAGACAATAGACCTATGTCAACGGTCTACGTGAATAGAAGACCCAGAACCTTCTACAGCTTACACGGCGATCTGTAAACAGCTTTGTCCCAAGAGGCCTGATTCCTCTAGAATGTTCTATGGCAAGCTTATATAAGGGACCGTCTTCCGGCACACGGCAGTTGAGTCTTGTGAGTCAAGTCCGAGGATCGTCGCAGCGACCGCTCGCCGGTGTGAGTGATCTGTGACAGTGACAGTGACAGTATAGTGACAGTGTAGAGACAGTGTAGTGACAGTGTAGTGACAGAGATATAGATAACGCCTGTAGAGGTTAGCTGTAAGTAGATCATTGTAAATTAGAATAATTTCGGCTTTAGTTAGGTTAGGTAGGATTAGTTAGGTGTTAGGTAATTGTAATTATTGTAAATAAAGAATATTAGTGTAAATAGAATAGCTATTATAAAATCGCCAAGTTTTTATTGTAAAGAACCTGTTGAGCCCGCAACAATACATCTCGTCAGGGCGCTCAATTCCGACCTAGGTAGGGTCGATTCGGGCATATCCGAAGTGCGCCACTCCCCAGGTCATTTGTGAGGGGGTCTTAAACGGTCACATAATCCCACTCCACTAGTGCGCCATCTCCAGTCAGGCGTGATTATTGAGTAATCAGGCAAACAAAATAGGCTTACTGGTCCCTCAATATTTAGCTGCTGTAACCAAGCTTCGCAACGGGGATATTGCACAAGAACATTTTTGTTCTATAAATTTCATGAATTAATCACACATTCCCCATTGGTTAAATAGAACCCAAATTCAACCATACCACTTCATTTGAGTTTTTTCTTATTCTGGTTATCAGTGGAAACTTTTAGGTTACACGGAACAAAATATAAAGAGGCGCTGATGAACTTATGAACATACTATAACTACCTATTTAATTTAAAGTTTAAAAGATACACTTATTAGATCAAAAACCTGCATATACTTAATAATTATAATACCCCGGCTGCAGAAAACCTACAAACTAAGCGAATTTCCATTTACCTAGATAGATTTTCACAAAAATATCCCCATGAAATTTTTCAATTTATTTCATATTTAAATAACATTATTTTATTGAGTTTTCTGGGTTTGCTGTACAGGGAAGTTGTTGATAGCTTAATATGAAATAATCAAAATTTTAAAATATATTCACAAACCAGCAAACTATTACATTTATTCCCAGTAAGGATGACATGGGACTTTTTAATTCACACCTTATTGGACAAAGTGTCGTTCATTAAAAATAAGATTGAACAGCGTAGACGCAACGAAATCAGTGTTCTAAAATTTTTTCTAAAAGTGCGTTGGTCTAAAAGTTTCTGTTTGACGATGAACTGGTAACTGAATCTGAACTTTTCAGTAATAAAATGTTTTTGATTGCTTTTGGTATTTGGAAATTCCCATAGTTAAAATTAACCGTTTAAAAATTATTATAAAATGTCCCATGTTATGTTTTTGTTTGCTTTTGACATATTTTCAGCATTACCCGTTTTCAGTTAGTTTAAATCAACCATTTATGAATGATTGTAAAATGTTCCATGTTAAGTTTTTGATTGCTTCTGGCATATTGTTTAGTATTTACTGTTTAAATTAACAGTTTATAAATTATTGTAAATTGTCCCATGCTATGTTTTTGATTGCTTTTGATGTATTGTTTAGGACTTTCCGCTTTCAGTTAGTTTAAATTAACCGTTTGTAAATTATTGTACAGTAAGATGTTCCATGTTATGTATTTGTTTGTTTTAGGCATATTGAATAGCAGTTTACAATTTCATTTAGTTTAATTAAAGCTCCAAATTGTAATTTTGTATTTGCATATATTGTTTTATTTTAAATTGTAAATATTTAATTTAATTTGAATCAACAGTTCTAACGAATAAAAAATGCTCCATAGTGTATTTTTGGGTCCTTACATTTTTTAAATAAACAGAAATGTGGTATAATTTTCTCATTAGGTTCCTTTTAAAAACAGTTGACAGTACAGTAATTATAAATGAAGGAGCATGTAATTTTACGCAATTTTTTTTATTTTCATGTTTTTGGTCCTCTTTCTCAACAAACTAGGCATATTAGTCGAACACGATACTTAAAATACAAATGTATGCTAGGGACTACGGTATGTTGGTGTGTAATTAATAACAAAAATAGCCTATGTAGTGTTAAAGTGATTGCCTACTTTTTGGATTTACATGTTCTAGTAAGTGTAGAAAATTTCTGCCTGAGTGGTTTCAAGAGTTGAATAGGTGGCGCAAGTGTGGAGGGTGATTAAGGGGTGGATCTAAGTTTGTGGCGCACTAGTGGAGTGTTTGGATCGCGACCCAGGTAGAATGGCGCAAGTGTGGAGAGCCCGTCGATTCGGATAATTTTAAGGGGGTGGGGGGAAATTCCAAGAGTAAAATTCTAAGTTGTACATCTACAGAGTTCACGAAACCTTGTTCATATGGGAAGGGGTTGAAATTCCGGCTTGTATTGCTGGTCTAATTTATCACACACTGTCCTTTCCATTAGACTCCCATGTCAAGAGGGTTATCAACAAACTTGGGAGCGCTCAGAATGCTACGTCATAGCAATTTTGCCATATATCAATGGTGTTTCTTAAAGAGTAAAACTCAAGGGAGGTGAAATTCTGTTACGTGTTCAAGAGAAGTCATCGTGATCTCCTCTACCTCGATGTTGGGAATTATCGATCTAAAAATCTTCTTAGTCGCGATGATAAAAGTTCGACTTAACTATACGTTCTGACCTGATCCTCGGTCAGCTAAGCTCAGTATTCAAGTCGCTCGCACATATCTAGTTCAGTTTTGTTATGGACAATGTCACTGTAGATAACTGCATAATTTAAAATTTCCTTAAGGCTGACAAACTTCCCAATTCACCATTGTTAGAAGCGAATGTCACATATGTCTTTTGGAAGTGTAAATATTGGAATTATATAACTGTAATGTTTCAGGTACACTCTGTGGGGCTTGGTTTGAATGTAAATTGGGATTCAGTGCTGTAGGTTACCAAAAAGGTGATGGCAATGAAAATAAACCTTGCATTCTCTGCATTTCCAAAGATCCCAACTCGTCAGGCCCCGACACCTACTACCACCGCTGTAAAGGAAGTCTAACATGTACCTGGGAAACGGCTGAAGTAGGCGGTGACGATTCCCGACAACCACAGAGTACTTGTAAACCTAAAGAGTAAATACAATAAACAAGATTCCAAAAGAAATTGTAAACTTATTTATAACCATACCTAATATTCTTTCGTCGTGTTCATTCAAAAACATGTACACTTGAGTTGTGTCATCTATACAGGGTGAGTTTTTTACAGTGATCCAATAGCTAACTTTTTAATTACAGGACTTAGCACCTCACTTTAAATTTGAAACTTGCTCAGTTTTAAGTTTCACTCAAGAATACGATTTCAGATTTTTTCATTGTGGCCGCCATTTTCCAATATGGCTGCCAACTTTAAAATTTCTTATGGAACACCCTGTATTTTATTTTGTTTTTAGATTTTACTCTAAAAAATAAAACATTTTTGTTCTTGAGATTTTTTCAATATCTCTAACGGTTAAGGAGCTACGAGGACTTAAAGTTTTCATACAAAGTTGCATGAATTCTAAAGCATGTTTTAAAACAATGTTAGTTTTAAGTGTTGTTACTGTTTAGTTGTGTGTGAACTTTGTATGTGTTTTGTTATTATTATGCGACTTAAATAGACTAAAGATAAATCTCAAGAACAAAAATGTTTTATTTTTTAGAGTACAATCTAAAAACAAAATAAAATACAGGGTGTTCCATAAGAAATTTTAAAGTTGGCAGCCATATTGGAAAATGGCGGCCACAATGAAAAAATCTGAAATCGTATTCTTGAGTGAAACTTAAAACTGAGCAAGTTTCAAATTTAAAGTGAGGTGCTAAGTCCTGTAATTAAAAAGTTAGCTATTGGATCACTTTAAAAAACTCACCCTGTATAAATAAAATTAGAGTTTTGTCTGTACATTGCTCAGAATTATATATTTTTAGGTTATTTTTACGTTTTATACATATAAGAAGCAGAAACAAGTCTTATCTCTATTTCTGTCTGTCTGTCTGTCTGCCTGTCTGTCTTTCTGTCTGTAACACTCAAGATAGCATTTTACGCTATCTTCTCCTTGAAAACGAGAGTACCTATCAAAGATCCAAGTCATTTTAATTTATTCACTGGATTGGCGAGAGTGTCTTTAGCCATTTAAATATGACCTCACTACTTTATAAAAAAAAATTACGGACGTTCAAAAATGCAGTTATGTGCGATTTTTGTCAAATTTTCGTTCAATTTTGATCACTTAATCTTCTATGAAATAACGAACAGCTGTTCGGATCAAGATTATTTTTTCTAGCTGTCACTGACATGTTTTCCAAAAACAACAAATGTTGTGTTGTGTTGTGTGTGTGTGACAAATGTTGTTTACAAATACCGCAACGAGTTCCGATCACGTTTTGAAGCAAAACCCAACCAAGTGTAACGTTTTGTTTTATCTTACTTTATTTTACTTTAATTTGACTGACTCTACTTTACTTGCTTTGACTGTAAGGTCTATGCCTTTTAGTAAAAAATAAAAATAAAGTACTCTTATTAAATGATCACATGTAAGTTAATTGGGCTTGGGCTCTTTAGTATCTCAGGGTCGTTTTATGGGTGCGTGGTGGAGCTACATATCAATAAAAAGACAAATTGATGTTAACATTGGTTTATTAAAAGTTACTTCATTTTACAAAAAAAAAGTTTCGGACAAATTATGATTGAATTTATGATTAATAATCAAGCCTAACTCATATTATTTCAGGGATAGGAACAAAGAGGCTATCCTACACCTAACTTATATTACAGGGTAGGGTGACACAGAGGCTATTGAATTTATAGTTTCTTTTGTGTAATAAATGTTTTTAAGTCTCGTATTAAACTTCCTTGTTGTAGAAAAGCAGATTATTATTTCAAAGGGCGTAATTTAATCCCTACTCATTGACTTGCAGCATGTGGTGCAATTTCCTAGTGTACTTACAATTCTCTTATAATTCACTTATTTAATTGAACTTTATTACTGTTTCACTTTTACTATTTGAAATTATAAACATATTTTTAGTACTTCACAATCAATCACTTTTAAAAGATTAATATTAATTAAATTTCATGATAATAAATCGGAGAGCAAAGTCGCAACGCGACCGCTCTGAGCCAAGTCTGGGAAGAAAGGAGACCGATCGAGGCGTCCCCTCTCATGATTTCACGTAATGGCCATCTCCGTCCCTTCCAAAACTCAGAATTTTGGTTTCATTTAATTTTCTATTTTGCTATTGGCTGAGAGCTAACCACGTGACATGGAAAAATCGTCATAGAGGTCAAAATTCATCTTTGCACCTAATCAAAACTCTATGTTTTACATATTTTTCGTCTTCTCTGTACTTTTTTTTTTACTGAAAGATAGCCCCAGATACCTCAGCCATCTTGTATCTAGATATTGATTTTGTTTTGACATTTCAGGTTATGTTTATTACAATTATTATTATTATTGATTTTGATGTTAAAAACTGTTTATTATTTATTAAAAAGTGATTCTGAAACCTTTTTATTCTTGAGAAATTTCGATTTTATTGGTTATTTATTGAGTTACGACGTATTTCATGATCGGTTATTATCCATTGTGCAATGGTGACTTATTATTAATTTCGAAGTTATTACCGGCGTTTAAGTGAGTTGATTTATCGTTTAATTAAATATATATTTGTATTTACCCCTATTTTCCTTTAGATTTATTGTTTTTATGAGAATCTCAGATCGTAATATGCCATCGTACTAGGCTTAGGCCAAGACTGTCTAGGCTAGTTACTTAAAATTAGTAGGCCTATAGCCTAACTAATTCTTTTCCTTTTTCAATTACATAGCCTAAACAAATCCTTTGTAACTCTGGGTGTTATCATCATAAGACCCGTTACAGATACCCCCCTAATTTTAAACATATTTAAAAAAAATTGTTTACATTCCTTTTTTTTTAAATTTTTTTATAAATTACCTATACTGTCAGAGGATTTGTTTGTTTCCTCATCTTAAAACCACCTACCTAACGCTAAACCCTTTTACAAAATTATAAAACATCTTAAAGCTAACATATGATAAGACAATTTGAATGACACAACTTTTGATTATACACACCTTAAATCTACAAAGCACACAATATTCCTTAAAATCTAACAAAATAATCTCTTAACATTAGAGTCCACATGTCCATTTTCGGGTATTAAAATTGTAAATTGATTAAGTGTCCGAGCTTCACTGTGCATTTTTCTTTTTCTGAGTGAAAGTGACTTTCATTGTTTTTGCAGACTGCATTATTATAAAACTATTCATGGTAAAATGCTTCAATTATAGTGACTATTTGGGGAATCTTCTTGGTGATGTAAATTCTAACTTTTAATAAAAAGTCCGGATCAATTTCTTCTTTATGTATAAATATACGTAACCAACAACTCATTACTGTTCATTATTATTGAAAATTTTTTATTCTTCTTCCTTCTTCTTTATCAGAGCTCATAATATTAAATTTAAACAATGGAGGCCAGATGATTTCAAGACTTTATTTATATTTGAGTAAATATATAAAACATACCTTTCATGATGGTTGTTCCTTACTCTACATTGATGTCCATTCATCTGGTGTCCTTCAGCTCTTTTTCTTCTCCTTCTCAACATTATTTGTCAATATATATTTATATATTCTTCAATGAGTTATCCTGTTGGTTATTATTTCCACATTGATCCTTTGACGCACTTTTACACCACTTTTGTATTCCTGGGTCACTATTCACTTTCTATTTTGCATTTACCATAAATTCACTGTTTATTACTTTTTCACTACTTTCTCACTTTCACTCTGCATGTTTTATGCACAGACCTTTTTCTTCTTTCATTCGCACTTTTAATACTTTTTCACTCCCTAATTTACAATTCAAGACTTAAACCCTCTAAAAACTACCTTATACAATTCAAAAAATATTAATAGAACAAATAGAAAATGTTGATTTTCATTGTCATCGGTTTCTTTATTTAAAACCGACTACAATAACAAAACTTAGGTTGTCTCTTTTTTAAACGTAAGTTTTGCTACTCTAACCTGTTTATGCAATCAGACCTTTATTTATTTATTTATTTTTTTTTTTATGACACAGAGTGGTAACACTATTTTGAGGAGTACCAATGAGTACCTGCTTCTTCGTTTTTTCTAACCCTTTTTATAGACAATTTACCCCTACTGTGTTGTTTTTGTATGTTTTTTGTATTATGTACCTACTTAACTAAAGTTTGTTTGTCATAAATTATGTTTTTCCAATATTGTTTTTCTTTTATTCAAATCATTTACTATCATTACTTATACAACAGAATAATATTATCAAACAAAATTTACTTTTACTTTATAAATAATTATTTATAAAGTTTCATTGGAATAACATGCTTTATAGGTGTATCTTTTCTTGTTTTTTTGCATTATAAGGGCCCAAGCTATTGTTGATCATTCATAGAACTTTTTCAGCTGTGTGGCATTGTAAGTCCCTATTATTTTATCTGAATTTAACTCTTTCACTTTATAGGAATTTTCCATTTTGACTTCAACAATGACATATGGTCCGGTAAAAAGCAAGAAGAACTTCTTGATTTTCTTATCCAATTTATTTGACAAGTTATGAGTTTTCACTAATACTTTATCTCCTATATTGAATGTTACTGCTTTGATTTTCTTGTCAAACTTTGCCTTTCTCTTTTGAGCTTTATTCAACAATTTATCCCTTACTAATGTCACACACTGAACATGATCAAACTCTCTTTCAGTAGGAAACTTTATTACCTTTTCTAAAAAGTGAGCATTAACCTTGCCTAACATAACTTCTGCGGGTACATGTTCTGTAACCCCATGTACTGAGTGGTTCAAACAGTTTTCTATAAATTCTAGTACATTAGGCCAATTCGTATGTTTGTTATGACAGTGAATACGAATCATTTTGTTAATCTCCTTATTTATTCTTTCAGTTGGGTTCGACTGAGGATGATACACTGATGTATGTAACGGCTTTATGTCAGAATTTTGCAATGTTGTATACCATAGGTCACTAGTGAATTGACTACCATGATCACTTAAAATTGCTTCTATTTCACCTACTTCAGGGATGTACCTATTGAAAATTTTTGTCAACAAAGTCCTAGTATTAGCACGCTTTATGGGATACATCTTAACATATTTTGAAAATACATCTATTAAGACAAAAATGTATTTGACTCCACCCGGACCAGTGGGTAATTCTCCTATCAAATCTACTGCTATGAGCTGTTTTGGTCTTTCAGGGACAATTGGTCTTAAACTCCCTATCTGCTTAACATTAACATGTTTGGCTTTTTGGCATAGCAAGCATTTTCGTAACTGTTGTTTGATTACTCTTTCCATTGCTGGAAATACACAAAATTCCTTTAAACAGAGATAGATTTTCCCACCCCCCAGGTGTCCATATTTAAGATGTGCTAATTCTACTAGCTTTGACCTCAAACTTTCTGGCATACAAACCCTATACTGATCTTTACTTTTACTTTTTTGAAATAAAATATCATTATGAACTACAAAATTCTGCTTAATTTTTTCATCATCATCTGCATTTAATCTATCAATTACATTCAAGAGTTTTTCATCCAGTCTTTGTTCATCTGCAATGTTTTTTAACAACTGGTTTATCTCTCTATTTTCTACCCCTAGCTTCAGATTTGTTTTGAACGCATGAATAGTATTTATGTCTGTTTTGCTAACGAATTCACCATCAGTAACTCTAGATAATACATCAGCTGGGACATTTTATTTTCCACTTACATAATCAATTTCTAGGTTATATTCTTGAAGGACTAGGCTCCATCTTAATAGCCTACCATGAGTTAGTCTACAAGTTTTCAAAAAAAGACAAACTTCTATGATCAGATCTTACTATAACTTTGAAATGTCCTATGATGTATGATCTAAACTTCTTACAGGCAAAGACTACGGCTAATAACTCTTTCTCAGTGGTGGTATAACCCTTTTCTGCATTTACTAAAGCTCTGCTCGCAAAACAAATTACCTGCTCTTCTCCTTTCTCATTGAACTGATACAAAATTGCAGCTACATTTATGTCTGATGCATCTGTGTTGATATAAAAAGGTTGATTCCAATTTGGATGTCGCAAAACTACTGATTCTACAAACTTATCTTTGATTTGTTGAAAAACACTTTTTTCCTTATCTCCCCAGACCCACTTACTTTTACTGCCTAGAATATGGTTGAATTGAGCTGTCAAATATGAATAGTTATTTTGAAAAATCCTATAGTAGTTACATAGGCCTAAAAACCCTTGCAGTTTTTTCAAACAGTCTGGTTCTGGAAAATTCTGGATTTTACTGACTTTTTCAGGATCCATGCTTACCCCTTCTCTACTTAACACAAATCCCAAAAACTTTACTTCATCTTTAAGAAATTCAGTTTTCTTCAACTTGACAGTTGCGCCAAACCTTGCTAATCTACTTAGAACTTTTTCAATATGTACCAGATGTTCTTCAAAAGTTTCTGAGGTGATTAATATGTCATCTACATAGCAAGTCAAAAAATCAGAGAATTCAGATCCAAAAATACTATCCATTGCTTTGGTAAAAAGAGCTGTACTAACATTTAACCCAAAAGGTAACCTTTTATATTGATAGTTCTTACCCGCAAAAGTGAAAGCTACATATTTTCTGGATTCTTCATCAAGTAACACTTGATGAAAACCCATCGTCAAATCAAGAGCGGTAAAATACTTTACATTCATAAACTTCTGCAAAATTTCTTCTGTTGTTTCTGTGGATTGCCTATCAGGGGTAAGGAATGTATTCAGTTTTCTTGAAT
The DNA here is from genome assembly GCF_028750875.1 of Macrosteles quadrilineatus. Taxonomy (NCBI): domain Eukaryota; kingdom Metazoa; phylum Arthropoda; class Insecta; order Hemiptera; family Cicadellidae; genus Macrosteles; species Macrosteles quadrilineatus. The sequence continues at coordinate 165,442,153 of NW_026542595.1, read as the reverse complement.
CGAGACAAGTTCGGATTGACAAGTCTTTTTTGACTACACATACTAATGGGTTTGAAAAACTGCTGTCCGAAACTTCAATTATATCCATTTGCTTTAATTTATTTAATTCATCTTCAACGGCTTTTCTTTTATGATAAGGTACTGGGTACGATTTACCTATGAATGGAGTCTCAACTTTTAGGTTCAACTTAGCTACATAACCTTTGATACAGCCGGGCATATCTGAAAATACTTCCTTGTTCTTAATTAGTACTTCGCGCAGCCTATCTAAGTTCTCACATTGTTGACCTATTTCTTGAATTTTTTGATCTATTTTTTGTTCAATAGAAAAATCTACCTCGTCCCTATCTGTTACTTTTACTTCACTTTCATAAGAAATTAGTGACTTTACCTCATTGATTTGATTTTCATATTCATTTTCAGAATTATAGGCTAGTTGACTTAAAAAATTGACTCTAACAATATTTATGCTACCTATGTTCTGATTCTCATTTTGTTCTTTTAGACTGATTCTATGATACCTACTTTTATATACCATGTTTAGTGTTTTATTGTGGAAGTCAATCACAGCATTGTGTTTTGCCAAAAAATCACAACCTATCAGAAAATTTACTTGTACTCCTTTCACTACTAAGCAGTCTACTGGCAATACTAGATCTTTAAATTGTACGTCGATTTGTACTTGCTTTTCAACTTTCCTACTTCTAGCCCCAGTTATGCCTACTATCGACGTATTTGCTACTCGCAGTTCAGGTATTTCATAATCAACACTCTTTTTGACTTTTAAATAGAATTCTTCTGACAAGATAGTTGCCTGTGATCCAGTATCAACTATCCCGCCACTTGTCAATGATCCTATCTTAACTTCCACTTCCGGTAAAAACTGATTTGACTGTTCTCTAGGCCCTACATTAAAATTACTTTCATTTAGCAACTCTTCACTTAAATCATCTTCACAAAATATATTGTCAGTTTGCTTATGGCCTATCATACTTCTGAGTTCATTAGTTTTACTGTTAATCAGTTTGTTAATTTCTCTTTCAATTACTTTGAAACCCTCTATGTTTAAATGAATAAGATCATCCCTTCTATTTCCCTTGATATAAATAGTCTTTTCATAGTAATTTATTTTAATCCAGTTCTATCACTCTTATCTATGAAACAGCCACTTACATCTAAAATCTTAACTTTTGCCCTTCGATTCATATTTTTTATAGAGTTATTCACTTCGTCTAGTTTCTTAAGGTGGTCAGGATCGGTTAAGGCTAACTTAGGTATAGGTGGTAGAGTACAAACTATCATTTCCTCACTATTCTCCTCTAGTTCATCTACAAGCTCATTTAGGTCATTACTTATTTCTTCTACCCCCCTACCTCTTAAAAGATCATTGGTACCAATCATTATTATTACTTTCTTACCTAATGATTCTTTATTTTCTTGTACTAAACCTTTCAAATCCGCTATAGTTTGCCCACCTACACATAGCCCTACACACCAGCGTCCACATACTGATTTAGCCTCTACCTTCAAAATTTGTTTATAAAATCGAACCATCTGGGAATCCCCGGCCCAGCAACTCATAACCCCCCAACTTTCTTAATACATTTATTTCTTCCCGGCTATTTTCAGCATGTGGAACTGATTGTCAATTTTGGTTACCCCGGTAGTAACGGTTGTTGTTACCCCGGTAGTAACCTCTTCCTCTATGACCCCCTCTTTGAAACTGGTTACCCCCCTGATTTTCTTTTTCCCTACTTTCTGGTTCCCTATCTCTCTGATTGTCACTTTGCTCACTCTGTTCTACTACTTCTGCGACTTGCGCTTTTACTTTTACTTCCCTATCATTATTCTGGTTTGACTTGAAATTTTCCCTCTTATATGGCTGATCATCATACTTCTGGTATTGCTCCCTATTTCCTTTATTATACAAACCCCTATTAGTGTTATTTGGTTAACTTTCCCTTTCCCTGACCAAACCTATATTCCTGCACATCGCTTCCATTTCTTGTTCATTCTTTATTTCTTTGACTGTCATTACACTTTGAATCGACGCGCCTAGGCTTTCGGGAACATGTTTACAAATGTAGTTTAGGAACATTTCGATCGTCATTGGTTTGTCTAACATTTTATTTATGTCATAATACTTGAGAACGTAGGTCGCAAAATCTAGCCTACTGTTGTTAAACTCACCTTGACCCATTAACTCGTGTTCGAATTGTCTTTGTCTAATCACCCCCCAATACTTTTTCTTAAATTCCCTCTTGAAATTTTCAAAAGTGTTTAGTTTGTCAAGATTTTGTCGCGCCCAGTTCTCTGGTTCTCCTCTGAGATACTTAATAATATTCAACAATTGGACTTCCCAATTGTCTCCTGACACTTCAACAAATTTATCAACATATTTCAAAAAAGTCATGGGATGAATCCCCGATTGTTCATTCTCAAATTTCACTAAAAACAATTCTGCGTTAGCACTGATGGTGCTCAAGGACTTTACTTCAAAATTACCTAGGCCTATGCTAGTGATTTTACTTTCTATCTTTTTACTTAGCTTCTTTATTTCCTCATCTATATTAGGCCTATCTTTTTCAAGTGATTCAATCCTATTGTTAACTATAATAGCCTCACTCTCATACCTATCCTCAAAATTCTTTTGTTTATTTATGCACCTATCAATCAGTCTCATATTCTTATCTACTCCTTCCCTACTTGTACTTGCTACTACTTTCAAATCACTTTCAACATTGTCTACTGCTACCTTCAACTCTGCTATGTTATCCCTATTCTTCTTACTTTCATTACTCACAACACTACACTTATCATTAATCAACTTAACACACAAGTCATGTTTGGTTTGAACTTCTAATTCTAAGTGCTCAACTCTTTCACAAACTTCACTTAACTTAACTTCAACAATCTCAGTTCGCGATTTCATTTCTTCACTTACCTTGTCGAACTTGTTGCTTAAGTCATCGATTCTTTGTGTTGTTTGTGTCATTTGTGTCTTAATGTGATCATTACTCTGTGCTATCTGTGTCATTTGTGTCATCATGGTTTGCAACATTACCATGATGTTGGGGTCAGTGTCGTTTGTGTGTGATTGTAGTGATTGGTCTGTTGTTGGGGTCACAGGCCTGCTCGATTGATTTGGCCCTATTAAAGAGTCGGATGTTGACTGATTTGCCAGAAGCAAAAAGTTGGGTACTGATCGATTCGGATCTAACAAAGAGTTGGGTGTTTCTGGCCTACTAGCGTTAGTGTCAGTGTCGCTCTGTGCTGGTGATAATTGAAAACCTTTAAAATCCGACATATTGTCTAGACTATTCACAGCGACACCTCCTCTTTCGTTCACCTCCTCTGTGTTCATTTTTGTTGATTGATTTAGGCCTAGGCCTATCTTACACAATTTTATTGATTATGCAGCCCCACGTTGCTGGTCGCCAATTGTAACGTTTTGTTTTATCTTACTTTATTTTACTTTAATTTGACTGACTCTACTTTACTTGCTTTGACTGTAAGGTCTATGCCTTTTAGTAAAAAATAAAAATAAAGTACTCTTATTAAATGATCACATGTAAGTTAATTGGGCGTGGGCTCTTTAGTATCTCAGGGTCGTTTTATGGGTGCGTGGTGGAGCTACATATCAATAAAAAGACAAATTGATGTTAACATTGGTTTATTAAAAGTTACTTCATTTTAAAAAAAAAAAGTTTCGGACAAATTATGATTGAATTTATGATTAATAATCAAGCCTAACTCATATTATTTCAGGGATAGGAACAAAGAGGCTATCCTACACCTAACTTATATTACAGGGTAGGGTGACACAGAGGCTATTGAATTTATAGTTTCTTTTGTGTAATAAATGTTTTTAAGTCTCGTATTAAACTTCCTTGTTGTAGAAAAGCAGATTATTATTTCAAAGGGCGTAATTTAATCCCTACTCATTGACTTGCAGCATGTGGTGCAATTTCCTAGTGTACTTACAATTCTCTTATAATTCACTTATTTAATTGAACTTTATTACTGTTTCACTTTTACTATTTGAAATTATAAACATATTTTTAGTACTTCACAATCAATCACTTTTAAAAGATTAATATTAATTAAATTTCATGATAATAAATCGGAGAGCAAAGTCGCAACGCGACCGCTCTGAGCCAAGTCTGGGAAGAAAGGAGACCGATCGAGGCGTCCCCTCTCATGATTTCACGTAATGGCCATCTCCGTCCCTTCCAAAACTCAGAATTTTGGTTTCATTTAATTTTCTATTTTGCTATTGGCTGAGAGCTAACCACGTGACATGGAAAAATCGTCATAGAGGTCAAAATTCATCTTTGCACCTAATCAAAACTCTATGTTTTACATATTTTTCGTCTTCTCTGTTTTTTTTTTTTTTTACTGAAAGATAGCCCCAGATACCTCAGCCATCTTGTATCTAGATATTGATTTTGTTTTGACATTTCAGGTTATGTTTATTACAATTATTATTATTATTGATTTTGATGTTAAAAACTGTTTATTATTTATTAAATAGTGATTCTGAAACCTTTTTATTCTTGAGAAATTTCAATTTTATTGGTTATTTATTGAGTTACGACGTATTTCATGATCGGTTATTATCCATTGTGCAATGGTGACTTATTATTAATTTCGAAGTTATTACCGGCGTTTAAGTGAGTTGATTTATCGTTTAATTAAATATATATTTGTATTTACCCCTATTTTCCTTTAGATTTATTGTTTTTATGAGAATCTCAGATCGTAATATGCCATCGTACTAGGCTTAGGCCAAGACTGTCTAGGCTAGTTACTTAAAATTAGTAGGCCTATAGCCTAACTAATTCTTTTCCTTTTTCAATTACATAGCCTAAACAAATCCTTTGTAACTCTGGGTGTTATCATCATAAGACCCGTTACACAAGTGAGATTAAAAACGTTTTTCTTACTTAACGGATTTAATTAATCGCAAGTGCAATAATATTATAGTGTAACCGTAAATGAAATTAAATAACTAGGCATCATCCAGGTCAGGAACCAGAAATTCTGGGCTGGGTCACTATTAATGATCGTCGCCAATAGCTTAAAAACAAGGTTTCCACTCATTGACGCCGCTTCAATGGTGGTTGCGTAAAGTGTAAAGTAAAAAATCACAACTGCAGTGGGTGATTGTAACAGAGGTTTACGGATGATGCTAAACTCGATTTTCAAATGTGTCACTTTCTGTTTTTACTCACCGTGTGAAGCAATCGCTGGACCATACAGCCAATAGGCCTATAGCCCATCTCTTGGGTAACAACCTTTTTGACGACGATCTTTGATACCGGTACTTTTCCATAGAATACGTGGCCTACCTACACTAGAAAGAAAATTACAAATGTCCAAAAACCCAACATTGTGTGATTTTTGTCACATTTCCTTCTACTGTTAAGGTTTTTTTTAAACTGACACCGATAAGTTTACATTAAAAGTTGAAACTTTTCCGAGAAAATCCAAAACCAAGAGATCAATAACCTCGGGACTAGATTAATGCATCTAATTGGTCGGATGTACTAAAGTTCTTAACTGTAAACGTTGATTTTTGGCACTGGTTCTTTTCCTTAGAACCGTTGGTAGCAGCAAGAATCAGTTTTACGGACCAACACATCACTGTAATTTACAAATTAGTTATCGCTGGTGTTGCACATTATTTATTAGAGCCGTATTCAATTTGATTGATGTGTTAACTGCATAAGCTTAGCTATGACTGTCTGGATTCCAAAATCTTAGCTTACCCGGTATGCTCAGAAAATGATAACCCATTTGAGTAAAACTTTTGTTGAGCAAACCATCATGAATTGTTTACGCCTTTACGTTGATTATATATCAATAGTTCGTGGCATATTTTGGTAATTTTTATTCTAAATTACCAACCTAAATCGTCTATATACTTCATTTCATAAATTGATTTTCTTCTGTATCATGTAATGAGTTGCGATATAAAGTTCCATTACGAAATCAGTGGAAAATCCTTTTATCACAATAACTCTTACAATTATTTCTTACTAGCTTTTGTACCCGTGCTTTGCAACGGGAAGAGGACCTGAAATAGAAACATTTTGATCTTAAAATCTGTTGTATAAAATATACACATCCGCCAACGCTTTTACAAACAAAATTCAACCCTAATGGCCTTTGTGCTCAATGTGGAAAGGGACCAGGTTTCTGCACTGTACATAACAACAGACCTAATTAGAGTTTTGAATACCTTCATCTTTGTCTTGGGGCTCATCAGATTGGATTTGAGGTTAGCGTAATATGCTCTGTTACCAGCCATGATTCAGTTTGTGATTTTTTGTGCAACAGTGTTTTTGCTATTCAGCTCTGCCCCAAAGTAAACAAACCCATCCACATTCTTAACACATTTGTTTTATATCTTTAGTACATATTATTTAATTTACAAATGAAATTGAGCGTTTAAGATGGCAGACAAAACTAATTATTATCAAAACATCAGAGGACAAAAACATTAATAGTAATAGGCATTAGGTATATGTTTCATTGCATCTATTATTTTTCTCTAAAAAAAAATTCAACGAACAACATAATATAGAATCCAGTTCTTTTATTTAGTTCCATAGTCTACTGCCTTTACATTATCACACTTACCATTAAGTAAACATAATAACAAATATTTTATTGATTTTAGAAACAAAAGAACACTGTGTACATCTAAGTTTTATGATATTTTCCTTAGTTTGATTTAATCAGTGGTGTAGTGAAACACAACTACTAAATTTACCTAAATATAAAAAAATCTATGTGAAGTTCAAGTTGTTTATCCAACACATTTTAAGCAGTTGGAATTCATAAAAAAAAATCCTCCAAATTTATACAAACCATCTATACACTGTAATTTTCATACTGTTTCCATGAAAACATACCAATAACATTATTTTCATAACTTAAGACGCTTTAAAAAATCCAAAGCAGAGCCGGAGTTGATACAGCAACGGTAATAGAATCTTTTTTTATAATCATTGACATAGTTTTAGAATAAATAATCCATGATAAAACTTAAGATTAAAATATACATCATATATAGTTATGGAAAATATTATAATCAATTTCTTTGTATCAGCTGTCTGAAATTGTGAAATATGCAATTTAGCAGTTCTTCTTGTTTAAATTGAAATGTCAAAGCAAATGTAAACAAACATTATTAGTGTTCTCATCGCAGCCATGGAGACAAATCAATATTTACTTTTAAAATCCTCACCTCAGAAGTTTTAAAGCCAAAGGGGCAAAGCCCATGGTCAGTATCAAAGTGTGAATAGTCCTATAATGGTCCTTGGTATGGTAGCTATATTATTGTAAAATTTAAGCCCAGTCGGTTCAGTAGTTTTTGAGCCTATTAGTAATACACATACAGACAGACACCATTAGATTTTTATATAATAGTATAGATTGAAGTATCATATATCTATTTTACGGGTTTGTGTTTGCCTTTTTCACACCTTTTCCCTATATTTTATCATATTATTCTAGACAGATCATCATAGGTTCATGAGATAATTGCCATACATGCTTTCAATCATTGGTAAAAATCTTCGATTGTGTAATACAATACAAAACAATACAAGTTTAGAAGGGCACGGTGCCCATTTGAGCCGTGTCCATATTTTGTTAAATTAATAGTGGTTTACAGCAACTGGATAAAACATTTTACAATATTTATGTAGAAATATGTGCATGACTTAGAAAGTCATTAAGCTGGAAAACTGCAATATACTGCAGACTTTTCAGAGAGGTTACTTCGATGTATTTATCCAGCTTAGTGAAAACATAATATAGATATATATACAAATAAGAACTTGAACTCTTTGAGAGCCTTTTAATGTTATTAGACTAATGAAAAGGGTTTTGCATTTTTACTAGCGCTACTCAGCAACAAAAACCATTTAATTTATCTCTAAAATATATATTCTTAAAGTTCTCTATATATTCTTAAAGTGCACTGAGCAGCAGCTTAAAAGGTCTATGTAACTTATCCATATAGCTACAAAATGCTCAAACTCGCATTGTAACATTTATAATTCGGCTTATATTTCTCCAACAAAAAATTAATATGCAGAAGAATAAATTTTATTATGCTCTTACTGTTTCTAATAACATCCAAACAGAAACCTTGCCCAAAATGGTACCTATCTTGACAAATTATTTGCAATGGCTTATATTACGGACCGTGACCCACTGGGTCGATAACATTATTATTATAAATAATGCGCATTTTGGCTGTAAAAAATGGCACAATGAGTAAATACTATTTAAGCAGCTACTGTCATGACAGACAGGTCATATTCCTTTTAAAATAGATCACATAATCCTTAAAAGATGCGTTGATTAGAAATGCATGTAAACGTCAATATTTACGTAACAGCCAATTTACAGTATTTTTTTGCTTTTTGGAAATGCCACATTGCTATGTCATTTGCATTATTTGTTGCCAATGAAGCCGCACGACCATGTAAACGAGGAGGCCCCTAACAGTTCAAGAATAAAAGCAAACTTCACTTCAAGTATATTCCACTACACCAAGCATTATGTAGAGAGATTATATTTACAATTTTATGTAATTGATAAGGCTGAGACAACTAACTTACATCCCCCATGTCAAGGAATTCCAGCTTTAACAGTAAACCCCACAACCAATTTCTAAAAAACTATGATAGAGGGTTATTTATTAGCACAGAACAACGATATGAACTGACGCGACGTGACAAAGGAAAAATCAAACTTACACTGTAACGGATATACCTCCCTTTAAAGTTAGAACGTGTCATCCCAACAAACAGAATTTTTTCAGATAACATCATAGATTAATCTGCATTACACTGATGAAAAAATCATGGAAGTGTTTAACTACAAAAGATCCATCAGTACGATTTTAATACTATTTAAAGGTTCTTCCAAAGGAAGAGATGCCAGATAGCATAGTAACAACTCCGATGACGTACAGTATGGGAAATATTTTATTCATAGAATGATCAACCATATTATGTGGCAACTAACGCAATTAATATCGTTATTTTTTTTTACACTTATTAATCTTTAATGCTAAATGCTCAAAATATGTATACATTTCACTCAATTTATCGCAGTTAGATGAATTAGCGTAAGCCTTGAAAGTAACCGTCGATTTCGACGTGTTTCACCTAGTAAAATATATTTCATCCTAGTGTTAACATGCGTTATTGCATTAGGCCCTAACTATACACAGATTAGACTTACCATGTAATGTAAAAATTTGAAGCCAAAAAACGTGGTTCAATCTGTTGAGATGGTTTACCAATTGATGACAACATTCTATGTTAAGTGATAAATCAATCAGCTGTTTGCTAAGATACTGCCATTGTTATAGTAAACTTTATACTAGTGATCTCTTTCGGTATGAAATATTTAACCCTCGAAAATCTCTATATTGCCATATTGGGACTAATGTATGTGGTGTGATCTGTTCTTTTATGTACTGTATTACGCCATCATAACTTCCGAGAAAGTTTATAAATGCATGATTATTTTTCTCAAACTTCTTTTTGCTATTGTCAACAATGTACAAATGTAAATTGGCGTACTATTGTGAATAAATAAAATTCAAATAAAAAAATCACGGTAGTGGGGTATTTTTTATTCCATCAATCACGTTACTTTGGTTAACAAATTTGGATCTCGTAGAAGAAAATGTATCTAGATTTTTATGATCAAATGGCCTTTCGAGTAGGAGAATCATTTTCCGGATGAAATTCATCTCACCCAAGAAAACGTTTATTTTTCTATTTTGAAAACGCCTTAATGTAAACTGAGGTATGCACCAACAACGTCATTTCAATTATCACATAGTTAAAATACATCAGAATCAAACGCGTTTGGAAGGATTTTAACCAGTGAATTGAGTAAAAAGGTAGCAAACTGTATCCACTAGTAAAAACATTTTTTTAGGTAGATGGATACCTTTTCATTGTAATTTAAACAATAGACTAGGAAAATATAGCTGGATGACTTAGTGGTTATAGTGTTCGCCTAACAATCAGAATGTCACCGGATCAATCTAAAAAAAAGTCAGAAACTTTTTGATGGTTCAAAACTTTTTCTTTCATTGGGCTTTTAATCAATGATTTGAATAAAGAAGCCGCGGGTCTTAGTCAGTAGCAAAGCTACACAAGGCACCTTACACAAAAAACATCATCTCCTACGGCACTAGCCTTGACCTGTTTAGCCCATTAATACCAGCTAGGCCTTTAAACGAATTTCCCATATGAGGAATAAGCTATTACCGTAGTACTCATGGTAAGACCTGGACCCGGGACCGATTTACTTTTCGTTTTGAGGTCCCTAGAGGCAAAAAACACCATCAGTATATATATATATATATATATATATATATATATATATATATATATATATATATACCTATTTTATTATTGACTATATACTTGTAGGTATATATAGTCAATGGTAAAACATTAAAGATACAGTTTAAATTTCTAAAGGTTTAAAAGTACATCAATGATTGCGTTTGGATATAAATCCATAGCATAGCAAAGCACAGTGATTTTTGACATCGTACTAAATCGACAGATAAAGCTAACCTTACAGTCATGATTTTTAAATTGTTTTATTTATTTCGTTTTGTTTATGTCGTACACAATATAAACCGTAAGGTACGTGAAATGAAATTATTAGGACGTACTTTTCACTTTTAAAATATTATGGAACCAAAATAATCGTAATTACTTGCTAAGCTTATTACACATGTTCTCGGTTGAGTGAAGCTGTTCTGTCTTTGGTTGATACACCTTTAGAAAACAAGAGTTGAGGTGCTTAACCCCCTTCCCCTTCCCTCGCGACTGTTGCCAACATCGTCACAAATGACACTTTTAGGAGACGTGTTTTGAATATTAAAACTTTAGAACACCTCTGAGAGGAAATTACCTCGGGAAACGTGGTTTGAATATACTTTGAGCGTCAAAAATCGTTAACGTGGAGAAACATAACTTGACTAGAATTTAAATTTGAATTGAAAGAAGAATTAAATGCTGCCAATTTAGAAAGATTCAGATTTGATATTTTTGATACTAGTATATTAGTGATGATTATTGAACTCTCTAAAGCTTCATTAATTTAACTAAAATATAAGTTACCCACTACTTACTCGAATTAATACTTAAGTTTTAAAGTCAGGCCTAATCCGTAAGACTAGGACAACCCTGAACTTACCTTGTGATTATAATGATGTATGAATATAGTAAAATTGATTTTGTGAGACTTTAGCACGTTTCTCTAGGATCAATCCACTGCACCAACTTTAAATATTCCTATAACGTGTTTATGCTCATTTAAGTAACAAATTTTTAAACTTGGGTCAACATACGCCAACGCCAATTATAGTCTCATTGATAATCAGGTAATAAAATATATTATTATTATTGCTGTTATAATATCAAGTAAGAAATGGAGCTGTTAAATCTTGTATATGTCGTCACCCAAGAGTTGTCAAGAGTTATGACGGCATAACTAATAATAATCGCGGTACCGTGGGAACCAACAGGGTAATTCTGACTAAATGGGTTCCTATATCTTGTATAGCTTTTATGTTCGTTCCTAAAATATATATCTGAACCTCTTTTATTCAAAATTGTATTAAACATCTTGTATCACTTATGGATAACATTTTCAAAAATTAAACTTAGTCTTCTAAAATACGTCAACTAACAGCACAAGATACAATTAATTAATTTGCTCATGATTTGAAGTAACTGTTACTAATTCTTTGTAATATTAATTGTTTATGACTGTGTGATTCAATATAAATAAATATTCTTTGGTGTCTTTGGTTATAATATGTTAATGATTTGTATTGTTAGGATTGTGAAAAAAAACGTAGAAAAAACATTGATCACGCCCTACTCAATTATGATGCAGTAGAATTGTATTTCGTGATGTTGCAAACCAATATCTTTATTTATATAATACTACAATTCTTTTCCTGTATGCGTGCTTATGAATAAATCAAATCAATGAATATTGGGTTAGGACTGATAAAGCAAGCAAATACGCAGGCTCATGTATGATCTGGAAGAAGAATCGTGATTTGAATAGTGATTTCTGAATTAAAACCAGGACCATATTTAGTTTGCAAAAGTTATTTTACTGTATAATGAAAATGCTTAAAATGTTTTTACTTTAAAAACACGAGATGCTATAACACTTCATCCTTAGGCTCTATATTTTGACGGTTAAAAGAACGCCTAGTAAATCTTCTAATGTAATTTCGTAATAAAAATACGAATTTTAAAATTGAATTATGAGTTACAATTAACATAAATCGTCACGGATAAAACATAAAACGAAAGTAATAAAAGTAGTAATTTAATTTAAATATAAAACGCATGGTTTTCAGTTTCTCTTTTTAAGCATTTCCGAACTCAACGGTTTGGAAACTGTCTCTTAGATGTTGAGATGTTTATACGCATGTATTATATTTAAACATATCATTATGTAGTTACTCTTTGTATATGGTAAAAACGACTCTGACTTATAGAATACAAAGTATTCTTGGTAATATTTTGACAAAAATAAGGGAACAATGAAACCGCACCTAGTCCATATTCTTTTCGATGCCTTTTGACAACATTGATGCAAGTGTGCTGAAAATGCTGGATCATAATCATTAAAAGTTAAAACTAAAAATAAATCGTACCTAAAAGTCTTAAACCACCTAAAAATTATTAGTTAAGTTTTATAAACATGTTAGGCATTACACACGATGTTGAAATATTGAGAACACAATCATTGCACACACGTCCATTTCACACACAAACATATTTAAAATAAAGCATACTAAAGTTATGTACTTCCAAAGTTCCGACGCACCAATGTCAACGTGCAGTGTTTCAAAGTTACCGAACTTTTATCACGTATGCTATATGCTGTGAGAGCGGCGATCCCCATGTTTCAACAAGGTATGTGATGCATAAACATACTGAATTTATCTAACTGAATTGGACTAATAACTTCACATACAATATGAGGTTCGAAAAATGAATAATAACTTGTAATTTTAAATCACCACCTTTTGGTTACATCTCTCTGGTTATTTTTTTCTACCTAAAACAAAACTTTCTCTAGCTTGTGTTTTTGCAGTATTTAATCCACTTTCTGACGTGTCCATATGCATATATATGTCTACTGGAATAAATATATTTGGTCCTTGATACAATTAATCAAGCTTAGGTCAATGGCTCTATGCTAAAAGAAAAAAAATATTCGATTTAATTAACTAGTCTACCTATGCTCAGTTTTTAAGATTTTCGTCTGTCTTCTTGTGGACTGTTTCCAGGTACTTTTAAAAGAATATTGATATTGGTACTATCGGAAATAAAAGTCAAAACTATACTCGTTTTATATTTTACTTTACCACCGACGATTGGATGTATTTAAATTGTTTCATAATACAGTTAAGGTTCTTAAAATGTTTACGCAGAATAATATATTTACTATAAAAGTTTTCTAACTTATAAAAGCTAGTCATTCATACAGCAAATGTTTGAAATGACCTGAATATAATGCTAACGCTGATAGAGACAACTAACTGAGTTTCTGGTTGGTTACCTTCATTGTTCCAAACATCCAACAGGCTTGGGCTAAATCAAATGAATTACATAGCTGCTTTGTTTATAAATATCTTAAAAGCAATTTAAAATGTCTTCTCGATATTTAAAAATTGTTCTGAAGAAAAACTGAAATGTACTTAAGACTTAATTCTTTACTATTCATCTGTCCAAAAATGTTATCTTTGAGAAAGGAAAAAAGTATTTATTGAAAGAATTACACAAAGTTATTACACAATATACACAAAGTGATGTTGTGAATGTTGCAGTGCATATTCCGGACGTATTTTGGGATTAAAGGTTACGGAGAAAGTAAAACAATTAAATTTATAATGACCATATTATTTTTATGAATAAAATGTAAACATTTATAGTTTGCTCGTTTATGGATACATTTTGCAAGATGTTGTTTTTTTATTTCAGACTATTAAAATAAAAATTTTTCTTCCCTGTATCCCAGGGACTCATTGAATTTAATCGACTATTGATACAACTTATAATTATTCGGACTATTTATGGATACTTCTGTATCCAATAGTCAATAATTTATTGTTATTTAAATGAAGAATAAATCTGACAAGTTACGGGATATATTTGATTGAAAATCCTATCAGATAAATTAAATTAACTTAGTCTATAGGTTTTCAATATTGAACGTATTAATTGTATTTCTATCTCTGTGTAGTTTGGCAAGCTCTGTTTAATCGTATACAGTAAATAAGGTGTCAAAATTGTATGAAGTTGTATTCAGGTCTTTTTTGGAAATCTGATCACGAAGCTCAGGCAATTAGTATTCGGCTGATCCACAACATGTAAGAGAATATAAGATGTATTTAGGAAGGGGAGTTTGTGCCCCCTAATTACAACTTTTATGTTATTGAAATTTTTCATTTGTCGAAATCAGACTGTTCAATAATATAGAATCGATTTCAAATAATACGTTTTTTTAATTATCGTTTTTTTTCAGGAAATATTACAATAGCCTTCTTTACTATAATATTCGTTGTTTATTTTCTTATTTAATAAATTTATTTTTATTTTGTGCAAAATAAAAATAACCTCAAAAGAAGAGGGAATTTGAATTTTTAACTGTTGATTAGTTTTTCTTAACTGTTTTCTTTCCAAGTAAATAAATAAACAAGTTGTTCACACTTATGTATTTACAGTTTGTCACGTTCTTCAGCTAATTCAAGAGTCACTGCATTATAATGACCTTATAGAACTCCCGTATGCATATTCAGAGGCTGGTTCATATGTAAATCATTATTAACTATTTATAGTGAAGTCGGTGTTGAGAAGACACTTTTCTTAAACAAAAACATTAAGTGTTTTCACAACATAAATTTAAAAATACAATCCACTTTCTTTGCCAAAATACTCGAATACTAACCTTTATACAAAATATTTAAGTAGACAAAATCTAACTTTTCACCTTCAATAAAATTTTGGAACAAAGTTACGTTGCACAATTAATTATCAGTTGAAACAAACAATTGGTCAACTCAAACCATTCTCATAGCAATAAAAATTAAATTGTTGTATTGTACTGACATATTTGTACGATTATAAAATACGTCCTACATCTTGTAAATGGCGTTACTTAAGATTTATGATGTCATAATGTATAATAATGGCGTGGGAACCAACACGGTAGTTAAGGCTAAATGGATTCCTATATAGGAAGAAGTGGCATGGAAAATAATGTACTCACATATACACCATTTTCATACACTCCTTCTTTAAAAACTCAATTACTATGAAAAGGGGTAGGCTAATAAACAACACAATGTTGTAAGTATAGTCATCATCATGTATGTTTAATGGCCAAATAAACAATTTGAATTTGAATTTGAATCATTCCGAAATGACGTGTATCATATGTTATCCAGTACCATGCATAGTTAGGCATATATTTAAAGGAACGCTGAAAATTAATAAAATCCCAATCAGCACATTTAGACTCAGCGTATCACGAAGTTTGTAAAATTGCACATCCCACGATCGAGTTTCTGCCACAATTTTTCTGATACCAGCACCACATTATTATTCACACTATGGCTTTCTACGAACAGTGAACTTTTAACTCCAGTAAATTGTATGGTGTATTGAAATGAACATGCATTTTATGATACTTAAACTTTAAAATTATACTTATACAATAATGATTAGATATTAGTTCACAATATAGTAGACAATATGTTCACGGCGTATTGGTATCTGAAATCTGATCCTATCGCCAATTGAGAAAATATCTAAAGCATAACTGGATTTCGCAAATTTTGCATATGCTAAGCTCGAAAACATAGTTGTGAAAAAGCACGAATAAAACTCTATGGGCAAACACAAACAAACCACGAAACCCATGAAATAAAACAATACAATAGTGAATGAAGTCCGCACAAGATGCTGGCTGGTGTGATACATTTTGCAGCGTTGGCTGGGTTTTGTGTTCTATTCTGGTTATGTTTTAGAATTTGCTTGAATAAGGTCGGAATAAAGTATTTAGATACTAAAATATCTTCAAAAGTTTGATTTGTACTCATGAGGGTCAATGTTCTAAATAACGTCATTCATAATAATAAAAAAAAAAAAAAAAAAAAAAAAAAAAAAAAAAAAAAACTATTACAACGACGGTAAAATATCTACATCCAAAGAACATAATTTTACCATCAAAAATGTTTTTTATAATTATGTGATTAATGAATAAAATTATAGAGATAGATCCTTTTATTGGTCCATAATAAAGTATTCCTACAAGTAAGGGTATTAGGGGGGATGTTATAACTTTGAAATGAACGTTTCCATATTTTCTTAAATATTAGACATACAAACCTAAGTTTCTTAAAATTATCCTTATAGGCAAAGTTTTATTTCCGAATCAACTTCTAAATGTTAAAAGTTGTCCCATTTCCTTAGACAACATAAATCTTCAATGTTCATTTCCTGACTCAACGATCTCCAAGTTTTAATGATCACTAAATTACGTCATCGAGACTCAATTTGTAAACTGATTTATGGGTACTGTATTTTTCCCCTATAAGTAACTGTCTGTAGGTATTAACTATACTTTTTGTAAACTTCATACTGTATGTAATACAAATAATATAAATAAGTTGTATCTATTACAAATTAAAAACTGACATTTAATTGAAATACTCTCGAATATTTTAGATTTTATGCGTTCAAAACATCATAAATAGGTGTTGCTGCCGAAGGTATTTAGCCTTCAAAACATGGTTAAAACCTAACCGGGAAATCGTTTTTTGAAAATCTACAATTTTATTGGTGTCATAATATTCCTCTTCTCAAAAACTGTAGAGCACGCCCTATAAAACGTAAATAAAATGAGTTGGATTTTAAAATAAAGCAAATTGTATGTTGGTCTATCTTGAGCCGTGGCTACCTTCCACCGGTGAAAGTCACGAGCCAGTTATGAGTATAGTAAACCAACAATTATGATAATTTTTAATAAAGTATATAAAACGATGTAATTCGCCCAACAAATAGGGCACCAAAAATGAAGTTTTCTACTAAAAAAACCATAACATAAATTATTTTGGATAGATAAATGTTGTTCTTTATTTATTTCTACATCATAAAACATGACTTGCAAACGTGTAGACACAATGACAAATTTTTATAAAATAAATTAAAATAATTTGTCCAAGGCCTGCAATGCAGGCCATTGGAGGGTTCAGGAAAATATGTGTGGACTGCCATTGGAGCGCGTGGAAGAAACCCAGTCCAGAGTAATTGGAGCTGACGGGATTATTGAGCTGCATTGGAGTGTTTCGGCAGTCTTTATACAAGGCCTTTGG
The DNA here is from genome assembly GCF_028750875.1 of Macrosteles quadrilineatus. Taxonomy (NCBI): domain Eukaryota; kingdom Metazoa; phylum Arthropoda; class Insecta; order Hemiptera; family Cicadellidae; genus Macrosteles; species Macrosteles quadrilineatus. Next base: position 165,424,689 of record NW_026542595.1, on the reverse strand, counting down.
CGTGCTAAGGGTTAACTAAGGTTCCGCAATTTTTTTACAAAAAAAATGTTAACCCCCCTAACAGCTTGGGGGTAAGACTTATTTTTTCAAATAGCAACGCCATATTGAAGGGCTTGTCAATAGAAACACAATAACGCAAACCCGAGGTAAATATCTCAGCCCTAGCCAAAATGGCAGGTATTCCAAAATGGGCGTTTTTTCAAATAAATCAAATTTTGGAGTACCCGCCATTTAGGCTAGGGATAAAATATCTACCTCGGGTTTGCGTCATTGTATTTATTTTGACAAACCCTTCAAAATGAGAAGTCACTTAATAGAGCTTGTTATTTGAAAAAAATAAGTCACCCCCTACCATCTAACCTGTTAGGGGGGTTAAACAATATTTTGATGTAAAAAATGACGGAACTTTTGTTAACAATCAACGCCACAAACAGAATATTTCTATCTATTTAAATTTAAGAAATACAGATTTGTTTCAAGACTTAGTTTTCACACTGTATTGAACAACTATTAGCTAATTGTAAACTGTTGTAAATATAATACTGTTATACGCTTTTTGTAATGAATATTGTGGTTATTTCACTTGTTTTTATTCCTTATAAAGCATTTTATTTTGATAATATCCTTAAAAACAGAATACGGCTTCTCCTAAATACAAACACCTAGTTTTCGATGGGATTGTGGTGTCAAGTTTTAGATTGTTACAAAAACTAATAAGTGGTCATCAATCAAAGATGTTAAGCATGACTTCTAACATAACCACATAGTAGCTTTTAATAGCGATCTCCTGTGTTAACAGCTTTACCAAACAAACTGATTGTGTTTCTTAAATAAAGCCAATCCAGTTGTAAACAAGTAAAATTATGATCCTTTTAATAGATTATGGATGCAGGCACGATGACATAAGTTTTTTATAATCACTGTTAGACAATGTTAACATATCGTTCCAAATCAGCAAACTCAGAACTAAGAAGGGGGCTTTTTGTAAATTTTTTACCACCCTACAATATTCTTTCCACTATTGATTTCCTGATTTAATACACTATAGCTAACAAAGAGCTTGCCGTGTTTAACCAACTTTCATCAAAGTAGCTCTTTCAGTTTGTGTAAAGGGACTATCATAACATGGCATGATTGTGAGTTGCGTGAGACACTAGTTGTAAAGCAAACTCATTAATGTGTAGCCTAACCTCCACAGTGTGGAGGTGCTGTTAGTGTAGCAGTTTACACTTTGATATTGTGTGTTTACAAAGCTGAATAAACAGTGAATTACGGATATACTGCTGTATTATTAAAAATCCCATGCTGTATACAACACATTTGATTTTTTAAATATTTAAGACTATAAAGTTTTAAAGGGTCAATTAGTACTAGTACCTACCTTATCGGAGTTTGGAACAAAATTCAACTAAAACAATTATTTTGAAGGCCATTGTATACAGTATTTGCGCATAAATAAATATAGTTTTCTTTTACTAAGTAAGAGGTTTCCAACTCAAGTCCCTTGAAGTCTATAAAATTTTCATAAAACAAATGTTTGTTACATTTAAAAAAAAAAAAAAAATGCAGGCAGATTAATATCTTTAACTATGAAACTAGTTTTTTTAACTTTTACCTTGCTTACATTGCTTTCCAAAAATTTTAAAATTTAACGGTTAGTTACTTTTTTAAACATGGTTATAAACTAAAATCCACCATCATGAAGCATACCACTGTACTCTATCATACATATTTTACATAGTTAATTCTTATTTTACAATGATCACTGAAAGTATGTTATTATGGTAAGATATTAGACCTATACTTTTCACAGAAAAAAGGAACATGGCAAACGAAAGATATGTATTTTTCGAACACAAAATTAAAACCAATATGGTGATAGAAATCATAACACATATTTTAAGTTGTACACATTTTTATAGTGAATGAAATACTTATTGATGATAATGTTAAATATTACAAAATTCAAGTTGAAACATATTTTGTTGTAGTATGAATAGCCTACGTATTGCGAAGAATAACTAACAATAATAATTATGCGGAATACAACAATTGTATTGCCAGAATCAGGTATTTAAGCCACTATTAGTAGTCAAACATATTTATTTTATTCTTGATGACTAGTGAAAAACACTGTATTTTAAACTTTTCTAAGTGGCTTTACAATAATAGCACTGCTAACTATGGATAGAACTAACTGAGTTTCTGGTTGGTTACCTTCATTGTTCCAAACGTCCACCGGGCTTGAGCAAAATCTAATTAATGACTTTGCTACATCAATAAAGCTTCCAAATTTAATTTTAAAACATGGTTTGCTAAAGGCATTATATAATTTAAAATCGTCCTCCCTTTTTTAGCGAATTTCCCATATAGGGAATAAGCTATTACCGTAGTACTCATGGTAAGACCTGGACCCGGGACCGATTTACTTTTTCGTGTTGAGGTTTCTAGAGGCCAAAAACACCATCCGTTCAAATTCATATGTATATATATGTGACCGTTAGCGCGATAACTCGAGCAAAACTCATCCGATTTTGATGAAATTTGGTACAAACTGTACCATTTGTACAATAAGATGCCAATTTTCCTGTTAGTTTAGCTTCAGTCATTCATGTAAAAGACAAAGCAACGCTCAACAACCAATCAGATGTTTAGTTAGTTTCTTGCACAGATTTGTCTATACCAAGGTTATATAAGGCCCTCTGCCACGTGCTGCTGTCTCTTTTACAGTCAGTTGTTCATAAGTAAAGTTGTTAAATTTCAGAGTTTAACCCCATTTTGGGTAAGTTTTTCTTTTTTCTAAATTTAGTTTAGTTTTGTAGAAGTCTCCAAATTAAATAAATGCCCTGCTTTCTCTTATTTAAATTCACATATTAAAATTATAAATTGTGTTAAATTCAAATATAAAATCCATCAGTAGACAAAGAACTAAAAGATTGTTTTATTTTCAGGGTTTTTGATAATGTTAACTAAAACATAAATACTAAAATGATAATTGAAGAGTGAGAAATTTTGTTAGAACAATGTGAAGTAAATATTATTATTTAATACCCAAGATCGAAGCTAGATGTTGATTTATTTGTTTATTCCTTAAAGCTAAATTGTGCCTATTTATGAAATTTAAAATTAAAGGGTACAAAACGTGTAAACCTACGTTTATTGAACGAGTTCGTGAACCAGCATGATCGAACCATGGGAACAGGTGTTTATGGGGTAAAAATTGGTTTTTCCCATTTTAACCCTAAAAACTTAAAATTTAACATTTTATTTCCAAACCATTTTGTAGAGCTTAAAAAACAAATAATATAGTATATTGAAGCATTATTATGCGCCTAATGGTTACAAAGAAAATTCCAAAAACTGTAAATTTAAAATTCCCATGTTATTCTTATGGAGAATATGTAAACTGTTGTAATTTGCTTGTTTATGAACATATTTTGATCAAATTTGTAAAATGCATTCATTTCATTCTAAACTATTAACATTTTACAAAAAAAAAAAACACATTTTTACCCTCCCTGTTGCAACAAACCTAAGTACTCGGTAAATTAATGTTATTTAAATAGGGAATAAATGTGATAGATATTTTTAAGGAGACATTTTTGTGTAAATCCAATCAAGCAAATGGAAATTCGCTTAGTCTGCAGGTTTGCTGCGGCGGGGGTATTTAAATTTTCATAGAAGAAAAACTACAGAAGACGAAAACTACATCATCCCTGAAGGTTGTCAAAAATAATTTAAGTAGCAACCATTAAATGTGTCACTTACTCATACAAAGAAAACTGCAATAATAAAATTAACTATATGTTATAGTTGTGAAAGAATATTCTTGTAGAATTAGGCGAAACGTGGTGTATACAGCGTACGGTTGCTTACATTTTAAGTTTACAAACACTAACAAAATATATATTATAATGGTATATTAACAAAGTAATATGACTAACTGTTGAATTTGTTCAAAGAATAAATGTTGGGTTTCACCAATAATTTAAATGTATATTATTATTCACAATGTACTATTCAAACAATATTTTACAACGTATTTGTTAAATAAAGCTTCTGATTTAAAATATTTTTTTTAATTTCAAACGTTAAACTGTCAAACTCGGAATGAATTTTTAACTGGGAGAAGTTGCAATGCTGGATTTGATAAGTTATAACTGGAGTAATTTAAACACAATTAATTAACTCGGTTTGGTTGGCGTCTGTTACTGACGTCAAGCCAAAGTAACTTGAAGCATTCTTGGCTTTATATTGCTCGTTTAATTACTCTCAGCTCTTAAATGAGTTTGTATCAAGACTCATACGGTAAGGACAATTTACCTATTACAGAAACTAGATGTTAGAACAACTCTTAAATAAGGAGTTAAATATTTTGTTGTATGAGAAATACAGGGTGGTCCACGGGGAACAGATGGATTTAAAAAAGCTATTGTCCTTTAAGATGTACACATAAACAATTTTTATTGGCATAGGTACAAATTAAAGAAAAATTCCATTTACAAAATAAAATACCTTATTTTAAGTTATTCAAGTTGCGGTCGTTGAAACGGACACATATTTTCAAGGCTTGCTCGAAAACGTTACACTTTGTTCAGTAACTATTGATTGATCAGTTCAATTTCGCTCCTGATTGTAGCCTTCAGTTCTTCCAGAATACGTAGGTTTTCCTTTTTAAACACATGTCTTCAGGTGACTCTACAGTCCGGCGAACGCGGTAGTCACCCATCACCAAACCATGAGATAACACGACCAGGAAATAACATTCAAAATGCTGCCATGGAGTCATTGACAGTGTAAGAAGGTGCCACATCTTGTTGAATCTATATGTCCTTGATGCAGCTAATCTGCCCTTTAAGTTCGGGAATGAAAAAGTCTCTTATCATGTTCATGAATCGTGCAGAATAATTAACAGTGGCATGAGCTATTTTTTCGTTCAAACAATGATGGCCCATAAATCCCTCATTTCCCTGCAGCACACTTAACTGTCTTCCTGGTGTATCCTTTAGTTCTAAATAAGAAGCCCACCTTCAAATTGTATTCTAACTTGGAAGTTCACCATGATGACCAATCGAAAGTATTGTCTAAAACATCTTTGGGTTTCCACTCTTGGCCCACAACGTTGAGTTTCACAGTTGACTCACCACTTTAAAAAATCATCGTATGCCAACATGGAATGATCTTTCGTCTACAGCGGCTTGATGGCGACTAAATGGCATTGGATCCCCATCCAATTCAGATCCCTGTTAAATCCATTTGTAGTATTTTATTCTACTTAGTATTGTAATGCATTTTCATACATAGGGTGTTTGAAAAAAATATTTTTGGTCAAATATAAAATAAGTAATTAATTAGATATTTTAATACAGATATTTTATAAATACATTTTATGTTTGCTGTGTAAGCAAGGCTCAATTACAAAACATGGAGAATGAAAAGATATTGCATTCGTACTTTTGTTTAATAATTGTAGTAAATACAAACTAGTAAGTAAGTGATTAATAATTTATTTGGAACTCGTAAATTGAAAACTGTAGCTACATATAACCTCTCCTGCCAACAATCACTTGACACTAATTTGTCCAGGAATAACCCTAGTCAGTATGCAATTCTGTGTCAAACTGCAATAAACTTTACCGTACTAATAAATCTTTCTTTAAACTAAAATATTAGGACGAAAACTACTTATTAAAATATTAGGCATGTTAATGGTCATCGGTACGGTAGTTAATGTTCATTCAATCATACCTTATATTTTAAAATTCGTCAAGCATAATATTGTATGTACGTATATTGTATTGTATATTGTATGTTTTATCGCAGCATTTTATACGTATAATATTCTGTGATAAAAAAACTAACCACTGAAGAAAATGAGTTACGCCTGGATTCTTTAGAGATTTGCTGAGCTAAAGTGGAGTTTGTTCAGCTACAAAGTATAACTTCAATAAAACACAGTTTGCACACGTGGTGTGTCAAAAAGCGATTAAAATCTCTCTTTCATGTTGTTACAGCTCTCTGTTTATTTGAAAATGTTTACTTATTTTGCATTCCTATATGTGATGTTCATCTAATATTTGCATCCAACATTTTGTTATACATTTATGCGGATTCATTCTATATTTTAGTTATTCTTTCTCATTATAAAATCATTCGTTTGTCTAGTATCCCTTTCAAGATGAGGCAAGATTAGTTATACATCAATATAATAATACAAGAGAGATGATTTATAATGGGCTTACTCATGGTGTCTTAGAATTTATAAAACCTGTTAACCTATGACTAAAGTTTGGTGAGTTTATTATGTACTTTATTTTGTATTGAATTTACTTGGGATCTCATAGTATTAAAAACCGTAAATTAATAACCTTATTTCTTACACATGATGTTTAGTAAAATGATATTCAATTGTCCGAAATAAATGCTTTTTCACTGATACAGAAAAAGTTCTAAACAGAAGAGTGCGTTACTTTGAATATTAACACAGGATCCACACTATTATTGGTTGTATATTGTTATCGAATTTATCTAACACCAAGGTATGTTTGGCGTTTAACAACTTTTACCCTTAAGTATTTAAAAATTTGGACTTTGTAACAGAGCATTCAAATATATTCCAGCAGTATCGAAGTTATAAAAAAACTACGGTATTCATAAATCGAATGGATAATTAGTAATAACTAGGTGTTACCCACGGTTTTCACCCCGTTTGACTTCATAAGTATTAATAAAACTATTGATTGGTTAAGCTGAAATAAACAAAACAGAATACGGTAATACAAACAAATAACCACACCTGATTTTATTAAAGTAATACATTGCAAGAATAACAAACAAATAAGTACAGCTGAGGTATTTTAACAATATATGGAAAGTTCCCTTTAGAAAGGAATTATGACCTTAAAGGGCAATTTTATGAAATAATGGATAATTCTGCGCAAGGTTTCTCGTCATGTCGAACATTTTAAGTATATGGTTTACTAGGGTGTGACTTTTAAATTTCTCAAAAGTTCATGGGTACGTTGGGATTGATATATGAATGCAAAGCAAACACAAGTATTGTTAGTTTTTTTTAATCAACATAAAATAAATAGGTAACCAAGATAAATATCGATAACTGCTCACAAAACATCCTTAACTCCATTAGTTCACCCTAGTAAAAACAGTAACTCACGTAATACATTGGAAAAGTTTTTACAGGAATTAATTTAACTTTGTGAAACTGGATCTAATTTCTAGCGTTGCTTGTTCAGCTGCAATCACAAGAAGTGTTTAATGGCGCTCTTGACAGATGCAGCGTACTAAGTCATAAAATGTATCTTTTCTTTGTTGATAAAAAATACTTACTTCTCGTGTTTTGTTCACAGTTATTTCACTTACATGAACGATTGCAATAATTTCCTGTAGTTTTAATTTATTATTCAGATAGATCTAATAGTAATAATAGTCTACGAAACGATTGCGTAAAAATGTTGTTCACAACACGTGTAGAAATAAGGTACTTGGCGAGTGCCTAAGAAATCTTCTACGAGTGTCGTTAAGCTATTTACGCGAGTTGCGTCCACTACTTTACCTACAACAGTTTTTAATTACTAACTATCACTACTCACAACTGAGTTCTGTAATTTAATTTGAATAACCATTGAGGCTTTAGTTGAGTTAAAACGTCTAAGAATAAAACGGAGAACTTTGATGAAGACTGCTCTAAAGTCGTTACAAACAACCAAGTTGCTAACAGATGTGTATAAAAAGTATAATATTCTAGACAAGAAGCAAGCTAAAAGCTATGATTATAAATCACCTAGAATTATAGAACGAATCACACTATACTGTATAGTGTTTGCGTTTTTGTATAGTGCTAGTTTTACAATTTGTCTTTTTTGAAGTTTGAAATGAACATCACGCAGGGTAAGGTAGCGTGAGAGAAGTTGTTATCTCAACTCATTTGTCCCTGTACAGACATTGTCTACAGTTGAGACAACTACAAGTAGCCAAACATGTAAGGGTTTGTCTTGATAAAAACATAACCCTCCTAAACTGGGATGCTTTAAATAGCTTGAGGTGATGTTTATTTTATTATTTTATAATTGCCATGTTTAAAATATATACTTGGGATACTAAAATCAACGTGTCTTTTTATAATTTAACAAAGTTTCTTGCATATCAAAATTCGTTTATGGTTTCAAGGGCATATAACAAAGGAATAATATTCTGTATTATAGTCCGGTATAATTTGTGTTAACTAAAAATAACAAAAGACACATTTTTGTGTTGAAAATATTTGTAAATAATACGATGGAAAAGATCATAACATTTTTTTAATGTAAAATTACACAGTCCAAGAGGAAAGTAAACATCAAATCATATCTTACTGTTGCTAAGACTTAAGTGAATCTTTAGTATTGCATCTCATTCCGTTCGTTTCGTTGAACAATACACTTATAACCAGTGTTGGTGAGTTGCAGCCCAAACCTCATTTTGCGCATGAGTTCTGGCCCAGACTGAAAATAGTTTTGTACGAGTTGTGGCCCAAGTATTAACAGGTTAATTGCGGCCAAGGATATGGTTGGTTTAATGGTACCTAAAATAATCGTACATAATTTAAAAAAAAAAGTTTATTGTGTTAGTTTGGTTTGCACTTTATTATTCATAAGTTTATTGTGATGGCAAATATTTCAAATTTAAAAATTTACACCTTTTCAAAAACTTTCAAATTGAACACTTGGTAAACCCTATGATACCTAACACTAATTTCTTCAACTGCTTTTCGTTGTAACTTATTATTCAGATTTTGCCTGTTCAGAACGGTATCGTCATTTAATTGATAACACTTAGATTTAAGAAAGACGTACATATTTTATCACAGCATGGCCATCGCTGAACATCGTTCTTCAATGTTTTGTCAAATTTAAACTTTAATCCCTCATAATCTACGAGCGGCTTTGACTTATCACTAATAATAAACACCATAAGAATATTTTTAGAACATTCACCAAGCACATCAGTGGAGGAACTAACAACTAACTGATAGACATCTACATTCCTGTAGGCTGTATACATGTTTATACTTGGGCCGCAACTCGTACGTTAGTCGGGCCGCAACTCACCTTCAGCCCTTATAACATGCTCCCACATTTCACAGATTTTTAACCATCCTTAAATATTTGTTACAGACATATAAAATATTTCTAGCCATGTATTTTTAGCTAACAAACTTATGTTATTTTCTTGGCTGTCATACGATAAGAAAACTATTCTTAATATGAATGAGTGCGTTTTATCAAACGTTTTAGTATATGATTACAAGTAATTAGGTTTCAGCTTTGGTGAAAGCTTATACTTAAAAGCTTAGTACCTAGAGTGCATTTTCATAACGGATAAGTATTGTTTTGAATAGAAACACATGACCAAGGTCATTTAAATGATTTGTTGAGAAATTGTAAGTAAGCAAGGTAAGTAAGGTGACAAAAATATAATAACTGGTTGCTCACAAAGGTTTAATGCACGAGATGAAATATTTAATTTGCTTTCATTTTTGCTGCTCATTTGGACTGTTTTTGGCAAAGGGTATAAAGCTAGATTTTGTTTAACTTCTCAGTCTTCACATGTGGTGTTGAAAAGTTACAAAGAATAATATGTATTTCTTAGAAGAGAGTTGGTACGGTCTTCGCTTGAAAACATTTTATTTTTTAATTAAATAATATAACACATGATCCGATGTGTGAACATCTAAGAGACAGTTTCCAAGCCGTTGAGCTGAGTGATGCTTCAAAAGGTTATCGGGAAACCCTGTTTTTACTTTGAGTCATTGTTGTTTTTTTTTATTCGTGATGATATTGTCAAGAGTGACATAAAATCAGATATTACAGTTATATTATAAGAGTATAAGCTGAAGTAACTAGCAGTGGTTTAAAATATAAAATATAGGACGTTCTAGTTTTATTGTTACGACTGTCAATGTTTTTTCGTTTTGATGGTAAATGAATGTTAAAACCATGTTCCACTTTAATTTCATGTTTATGTACAACAGATGTTTCAAGAGTATACATTCTTTTATGAAATACATTGGCCAAACATTGCCTCATTCTTAATCCCGAAATCACTGTGCATCTTTCAAATTAAATAAGAACCTTTTAATTAATTTATTTTATTAGAATACATGAGGGTTATTTATTTTTAGATACAGTGAAATTTAATCGAACTTTAATGAGACATAATCAATGGGTTTATACAAACTATTTAAAGTTCAAACTATGTTGATTACAATCGGCATTCAGGCTTTTCTATCCAATCTATATATGAAGAATAAACTATTTTTATTTTTCTATTATTCGAATTAAATAAACCTGAGCTTCAATTAGAGGGTGCAATTGTAGACAATCAGATAGTATTCATAAAGTAAGGGGAAGCCAATTTTGCTTACTTCATCTGAGCACAGAAATCATTTAATGATGTATTTTTTTAGTTTCAAGATAAAATTTAGTTGGTTACGTAACGTACGCTTTGTTGTGTAAGATTTTTTACATAATGTCATCAAATTCAAACCAAGTTTAGTTGAGTTACGTTAGATTTGCTTTGGCAGGATTAGGTTGGTAACGTTATGCAAGAAAAAGGTACGGTGTGTTAAATCAAATTAGGCTCTGTAGTATTTTTTAGCTATATTCGTTATTTAGAAATTGCTTCACCAATTTGTTTCTGCTCCAAATGTAAATGAATTACTAAAGCTCGACTACTGAGTGACAAAGACTTACTGAGAAATGTTTAATATTGGAATTGTGTAATGTTACGTTTATACATTTCTTTTGATAAGTTTTTATTTAAATACACCATAGGTTCTATACAAGGTAAGTCATCCGTAGAAGGCTTTCATGTGAATGATAATGTGGCATCAGCAAAATTGTGGCAGAAACTCAGCACTGATCGTAGGATGTGCAATTAACAAACTTCGTGATATGCTGAGTCTAAATGTGCTGATTGGGATTATATAACATTCCAGTGTTCCTTTGATGAAATTACTAACTCGCTTGTAATAGTTTCGTATAAAAAATATTTTCAAATTATATTCTGCGCTTTTACTTTTATTTACTTCCACTGTGTTTCGTGTAATACCTTGAAAAAAATAAAATAAATAGAAGTAATGCAGCATAGGGTAAAAGTATAGCACTAAAATATAGACATAACATGTTAATGTAAATCAGTTTGAATTCAGTTGAAAACCTTCGTAAAATTATGATAATATACGAAATCTGTATTGACTTTTAAATCAGTTAATTTATGAACTACAAAATATGGATTTTACTATATGTAATAACACCAGATTTGGTCTCAAAACATGTTTAGTACATCGTCGCAAGCGTCTATACATATAAAAAAAATCACCTACCCCAATTATTTCCTAAGTGTGTACACCAGATATATGTCATAACTGTGTGTTTTTATTTTGATCTATGATTTCTAACGTATATTTTTCAAGGAACAAACTTACAAGCCTTAGAAGAACCCAGCCTTATAGAAAACCATTTAGCCATAACTACCACGTTTGTTCCCACGGTACCGCCATTATTATCAGCTATGACGTCATAACTCTTACAAGACTCTTAGATGATGTCATTTACAAGGCGCATCAGCCCTATTTATGAATGTATTTTAGAAAAGTGGAAATCTATAAATACATTATTACCTGTGGTTCAATCAAACTTTTAATAGTATTGTAATTTGAGTCTTTCTTGAATACAACGTCAGTTTAACTTGTGTTCCAAAATTACACTCATGGTGAATGTTAAGTAATGTTTGTGGTTCTAAGTATGATTTACTTTTACTAATATATTTGTTTCACTTAATTTTGCATTAGCAATGTAAAGAATATTTGATTTAGTAATGCCTATATCATAACAATATAAAATAATAAAAAAATAGTGATCTCAGAAATTAATCGCTTTTAACTTTCATTTTTATGGATAACGAAAAGGCTGCGAATTCAGAAAAGTTTCAAAACTTCTTATTGTCTATTGGTTTTGATTTTGAGACGGAGAGTGTCTTCTCTTGGTTTTCACGAACTCCGTATAACCGATTACAATTTTATAAACAGTAAAAGTAAAATATTGCAACAGGTTCATGGTATTTCACAACACTACACCGTTTAACCCCAGCAAAGATAAAAAGCCAACAAATTATCCAATTGTACGAATTTAAGTTTTAATACACTCCCGTTGGCCAACTTATATTATTAAACACTCTACAATATAAAAAGTAAATATCCTAATACACTATAATTCAAAATCAAGACTTTATAATTTAATTTATAAAATAAATTTATCTCTGTCAGAAGATCAATCTGTTACATTATTGTTTTGTTCCCCGCTAAACCATAATAGCTTTCTGTTTTACAAGGTACGATGTGGTTTTAGATGATGGCTTTCAAACTATAATGATCACTTTGCAACAACAATTTGTGGTTTTGGACTTTCAATTGTTGAGATGTTGGAAACTTCGGCCATTAGCTTTAACCTCAACAATAACCATTGAAGAAGATGATTTTACGTCTTTTTTACTTAACTGGTATCATAACTACTTTTTTTCAAATTCCGCAAATAACAAATTTTTCCTCTGAATTTTTTAATACTTTTCCTAATTAAATATGGATTATATAGCAGCCAACGTTACAATTCCTGTCTAAGTACACTTGGAGATACATTTTATTTCACTGTACTGCCTTACGTTGCAAAAATATTTAGCATACTATGAATATTATTTACCTTACTATGAATATTATATACCTTTTATTTTTGCCTTAGTTCAATTAAGGTTGTAGCCAGAATTTGACACAATCTGCGTCATTATCACTTAGACTAAATTGCCCAGAATATCTCAATTATAGAAGTCCGTCACTTAGACATCGTCAATAGGTTTATGTACTTTTAAACACACACGGTCACGCACATAGCATGTATAAAAGTATCAAAAATATATGTATTTTTCTAGTGGATGGGAACAAGCCTGTACTTGTTCAACGGTATACAGTCACGGGAGCCGGTAGTGAAACAATTAAAATTCACACAACAATTTACACTGTAACAATAAACAAATTACAATTAACACTGTAATTTGTTGTTTTTTACCTTCCAATAAAATAAATACTCAGCTGTAGCTAAGTTTCTTTTTAATATTGTGTAAGTATTAACGTTGCAAGGGTATACTGGATCCTCAAACGAACATCACGCAATGTAGACTGGCGTGAGAGAAGTTGTTATCTAACCTCAATAGACTTTGTATAGCGTGCTACTGCGGACACCCAAATATGTGCTCGAAGTAGGACTAAGTTTTATAACTATACATATGTAAATACCTGGACTTGAATAAACAATATTTACTATCATCAGCATTGACCTCAATTTTAAAACATCCGCGTTTTATGAAAATCAAAGTGTGATATTTAAACAAATTATTCAAATATCGCATATATAATCGATTGGTGTATATCTTGGTAGCTTGGTGAATAAATCTGTTTTTACACTTCTGCAGTAAACTTAAGATCGAGTAATAAAACCACACGAATACCCAAATAATAATTAATATTATGGATCATTATTGCAGAAATGGGAGTTACTTTTTGACATAGCAAGTAGATGTATTATATAAATACTATTTGTATACATTTTGTGTACATATTAGAGTAGGATACTGATACTGCATTTCGTTTGAACTTTTTGGTCCATGGGTTTAGCAGTTTATCCTACTCTTCAATACAGAGAAGGAGAATACTTGGTCACCAGAGAGGGCTATAACCAGATTACAACCCCTCTGGCTGATCATCGTCTTGCAAGGACATTTATCAAGGAAGGGGAGGTTTAGATATAACTTAGTTTTACACTTTCCTTCTCTACCTGCCGTATTTCAGTAGCCTTTTAACAATGAACTGAAATAAATTCAATAACGTAGTGACTATATTCTATAATTTTTACGTACAAAAACTGAGAGCATAATTTATATAATTCCTTTAACTAACCACGCTGTGTGCAATGTGCATGCTTGAAACGCTTAAAACATTTATATTCAAAATACCTGAGGAAAAACATAATCTGAAAGATTTATGAACAAAACAAAAACGACTACAGAATTACAAATTTTCATATAGACTGTTATTAAGTAATAAGCAATTTATTAAATGGTATGGTATTAAGGAGGCCACCCTTATACAGCGTGCTGTGGGGGTAATGTTAGGTTGGGTTGTCATAAATAGAAAGTATAATTCATCTGGTATCGTTTGATTCACAAACGAGGAAAGTCCTACAAACATATTTATGATAACACGACCTAACATAACTGCTGCAGCACGTTGTAAAATAGGCCTCCGTATAATACCAAAGTACCTCAATAAATAACTGAACTATTTTATTCATTGGTTATTTTACAAAAATATATACATTTAAGGAATAATTTGGATTGTTTATGGATTCTAAGGAATGATGACAGTTTTTGTCATTACTACGAAGTTAACTTAAACGCAACAGTTTTCCTATAAGGGCCATTTTTATGAAAATTAAATTTTTTGAACGATAATATAATTATTTTGCTTGATTTTACATAAATTAGGTCTTTAAAAACCATACAACGAGTTATATATGTTGAGAAATTGCTAATTATACATTTCGTATTGTTAAAACATACAATTAATATAAAATACATAATTAATTAATACCTTTGAGTAAGTAAACTTAATAGTACATGTATTGAATGTTAATAATCTCTCACCATCAAGATGAGTCAAGAGTCACTTCATTATAATGACCCTATAGAACACCTATATGCATATTCAGGGGTTGGCTCATATGTAAAGTGTTCTCAATTATTCATTGAGAAGTAGGTGTTAAGTACATGCTTTTGTTAGCAGCAAAAACTTTGCTATCAGAATCAGAGACAGTGGCTGTACATTGTGTTTAGAATAAAGCTTTAAAATAAATGACAATATTTTCCACACTAAATTTACAAGTTAAGAATAGTTTTGTACATTTTCAGAATGTATTATAATTTGTTTGAACTACTCTGCCGATCTGCCAACGAAAAATTAAGTGTTTTTTTTTTGCATGATAAAGCTACCTCAACTAAATAAATAAATTAAAAGTATATCTTATATGAATTGTGGGTATAATCTTAAGCTCACAGTTATGTAAGCAGATAGAATTTTATAAAACAATATTATACGGGCAATCAAAATTAACGTTTAGATTATTGCTTTATATTTACTAATGGAGCTAGGCATTAGGTTAACAAACAGCCTTCAAAGGTACGTAATACAATTCATATATAATATTTAATCTTGTTTGTTATTCTTCCAAACACAGATACATTTTCATATTCAACATTGTATATTAATTTGCTAGATACTCTTCAGTCCTTCGTTAACTAGCTAATTACCTATATCAATTCAAGTTTAATCATTTTAAACACGTTTTACTGTATATAAAAAAACTTTAAACTTGATATAAATTGTACTTGTATTCAATTTATTAATTAAAGATTATAATATGACGTCAGTAAGACTATCTGTGGACGAATCTGTTTAACATCATTACTATCAAATTATTAAGTTTTATTTCTAACCAGTCAGTTGAAACAAAACTTTAAGTAAAGAAGGTGTTGCAAAAGACTTTGGTTAATAAATCTATTTCGAATTGAAATTATTGTTTAAAATAATACATATTTATAAATTACTGAAAATTACGAGTTCTATTTTATTTCTAGAGAGGATAACAATCAGTAAATAGCAGAGATGGTATAAGCTGAAGGTTTGCCAGGCAAGTTTATTAGATTATAGTGACGTCACGACCATCCACGGGGCCTCTGTCAGTTATAGCCTTCTCAATATTGACAATAGCTCTGCCTTCAGTCCTTCTTCTGCCTTTTATGAACGATACTGTAGTATGATAAGCCCTATATTAACTTTTGAGGTTTTTATAATGATTAAAAGCAAATTATTGACCTAAGATTATAAAAAATAAAATCCTTAAGACAATATAAATTAAACAATAAATTGAATTATTAGTTGTGTAATAATTTAACAATGTAATATTAAAATGCTGGTTCTTAATAACATATTTGTATTATACTAATTTATGTACAAGTTGACAACATTATGACCGTCCCTATACACTGTGTATCCATTAGTCTGGTTAACAACCAACCTATGCTTGATCTTGAACCGAGATATTACCTCCCTTAATTTAATGAACTATCTAGATAGCACTACTCTAAAGTGAGGAGAATTTGCTAAAAATTAAATTTCTCATCATTTAGGTGACAAAAGGAATCGCACGTGTTGTGCAAATTATCAAAGGTTTTCTCATACCGTCATTAGCTTTATCTTTTGCTTGTTTCAGTTAAGACTTATTGAATTTTTATCCAGTTACCTGTTGAAAGATTATGTGATATATTTAAATTGTCTTTAAATATCTTTAATATCTAGATTACAGCTAGTTGCTATATAGATACCAAATTATAGTTTTGACAATCAGCACAATACAACCTAAAAATTTGACCCTTCAAAATAAAAGATAACAAATATAAAAAAATTGCAGGCATGACTATTAGGTTGTGTTACAAAAAATTTGGCAAGTAAAATTAAGTAATATGCAGTAAGAATGGAACGTAACGGCTACTTTAGTACTTTAGTAGTTTAGGTAACATAACTGTTATCATGCTGCGCTGTTTGTTGTTGAAACAATGAATTGCGTGTAACAGCTACAACGGTTCCAAGATTGAACGTTATACGGTTCTTTCGGCATCACGATTATAATGACGGAATTTCAAGTTTAATACGTCAAAAGTTCCTCTTGCATTCAGAAAATTAGGTATCTATTTACTTCATTTTACAATGCTAACGATAAACTATCCTTGATGAGAATCGTGTAAGTCTTTTCGGTAGATCTACCCAAATAATAAGAATGAAAGAATATTGAAGTGTTTTAACACTTACCTGTATTACTATTAGGTTTATAAAAATATTCGTGTTTTTATTCATTTTATTTCGATCAGTAAAACAATTTAAGCAATCATTTTTGGTTCTATTGCCATGAATGGTTTGATTATACAGTTTCAATTCAAACCGACCCTTCCTTAATAAATGTCCTTGTCGTTAGATGAACAGTGTGTAAGGTTATGATCTAGTTACAAGTCTCTCCAGGGTCCTTCTTCCTTAGCTCTTAGCATACACAGGTTTCTACTACTCATTTAGGTGTAGATATTCAAACTGATAACCACCATTCGATTATAGTACCCTGAATCTCGCTTACCATTGTCTCAATAGTACGTTATACAATTTATTTTTCAGTTTTTTTGTTTACCTTTTAGTACAATTTTGTTGAGAAATGGTAAATATATTTGAATATAATAACAAAAAATCATATTTATAAGTCAACCCTTCGTTCAAACTTGTACTCGCGTTAATTTGCTAAAAATACTTTGTTGTAACGCCTAAAACCGTGATAATTGTATATGGAAAGGTATTTGTTGGATAAAATATTAAACCAGTTACCAGTTCTGATATACCTCTGCAGAATAGTTTTAACTAGTTAATTAGTAGGTTTTGAAATTTTAATAATAGGAATAATACCACAACGAAATTTAACATATTTTCAATATACTGTATAACCAACAATTTTGTAAGTTAACATAATTATCTTACAAGGTCTAAAAATCACGGCAATAATCAAAGCACTGCTGAACCATGATTATGTTTTATGTCTTTAAAGTTAGACTGGTTAAGTTTGATAAGAAATGGAAAGATTTACTTTTTAGTGCATTTCTGAAAAGGCTCTTGCCTTCACTCGTGATTTTATAATGGGACAGCAAAATACTGAAATAAATTTGTTTTATTGTTGCCGTTGATGTAAAAAAAGAAAATATTAAAGCGAATGACACATTCTTTCATTGGCGAAACCCTTTCAAGATCATTTGTACCCTTCAGAGTAGCCATGGTTATAAAAACAATAATAAAAATGAATCTACTTCATAAAATAATATAATATAATATTATTGATTTTTTATTATGACTTTGAATGGATTTTAAATATTTGCTGTCTTTACCGTCCATAATTTTGTAAGTCTTTTTAAAGGTATATAATTATCAGTGTATATGAAACTGGAAGACGAATAATAATTTATGTGTTTGAAAACCTTGCCATAAAGTGAATATTAAACATACAATCTGAATGTACTCATGAATACATAGCCGTGTTTGCATAAATTGTCATTAGCATACGTAGGCCATCTCTGGAACGTTTCTAAAGGAATATTAATCTTTTGAGGCTTAAAACAGGCTTACTTTTACCACAGCAATATGTTAAAATGTAGATAATTGATATTATTTTGACCTTTCAGAATATTAGAATATTGCGTATAGATTATGTTTGTTCTATAATTTTAATATTTTAAGAAACAACTAAAATGCCACAGCATGTGATAAGCGTAATTCTCTTCATTAAAATTTCATATGAAAATAATTGTAAAATATGTTTTAATTCAAGAAACATCTTAAAATAGTTTAATAAAGACATGTAGAAACCCGGTTTCTAAAAGTATATACAATAAACACGTTGGTTAAAGTTTTTTATATGTAGCTAGTGGCATGGAACCTAGTTGCATGTATTCTCGATACTTTAAATCCATACAATTTGTATGGTAAAATAAACTTGTACCATTTACAGCTTAACATTTATTGCAATTTCAAATAACCCCTCCACAGCAAAATTGCAACCTAAGCGAGTTTTCATTTGCCTGTTTGGATTTTCACTTATATAATACATTTTTAAATATAATTTATACTTATATAATAAAAAAAACATCAGTTTACTTCAACTGTTTAATTCCATAAGAATTTCATAGGCATTTCATATTTTAATTTTTAATTTTCTCCGTAACCAATAATTTTTTAATAAATATACTCATCTTCTCATGACATACTAATAGACTTTATTATTTGTTGTTCTCCTCTTCAAATGGAGATAAATAGGGATATTTATGATTAGAGAATCAAAAATTTAAAAAAATAAATCTTTACCCAATGAAAATCTCCTTAACCATGGTCCAATCATGCTGGTTCGCAAACTCGTCCGAATAAACGTTAGTTTACACGTTTTTACCAAATTTCATCAACGGTCCGGATCCAGGTCTTGAGACCTACGGTAATAGCCTTATAAGGGAAATTTGCTAAAACATGAATAAGTAACTTATATGCTACGACACCCAATAAATTTACCATGAAAGGGAGTATTATAACGATAGCTTAATATTACTTTATCCAAACCACAGACCAAAATTACATGGTGGGTCGATCTATAATGGCATTATATTGACCAATGACCAGAATACCACACGTGGTCTATGTGCCAATCAAATTCAGTCAGTGAGCTTATAACACAGAGGGCACTCAGATGAAAATATTACAGCTGAATTCATATGGCTTGCCATTTTTAATACCTTACGAAAAAAACTGGAATATGTTAATTATAGTTTTATTCTTTTCAATGTATATTTTTGTAAAATTATCTTAATTGAAAAATTATTTAAAATAAACCTCTTGATGAGTTTTATTTGAAATCTACGTATATCACTAGCATAAGAAATTGAACGTATGAAAATCAATCAAGAAGTGTTTGATCTTTTTGGTAATTTATATCGTAAAATAAAGCTTTTAAGCACAGTCATATTTTTGACATTCGTATCGAAGTCTCGAAGTGTTTTAATTGAGTTTATGTACACTAAATATATAAGAAGAAGGGAATTGGTAATGCACGATCAACAGTTTCAAGACTCACACCCACTAAAATCCAACATAGTTAAACGTGGAGATGCGAAACGAGCTGGTCCAGTGGTTAGAATTCGGGACTTAGTACCTGAGGTCCCGGGTTCGAATCCTGCCAAATCATCAATGGATTTTATCTAAATGATATCGCCACAATCCTTAGGTCTAGCCTAAAATGATTTAAAAACAATCCCGAGCACATGCCTAGCGTCCTAGGACATAAATATATAGTTAAACGCAATTAAAACATTTCCTTCATTGTAGTTATTTAGAAGGACTGGTGGGACAGAAAACAGGTGTTCTGTGACTGTTTGTAATTTTTGGTAACTAAACAAAAATATCGTTTGGAATTTCCATACCATACTTTTGAATTGATAAGTTCAAAATGTCAAATTAACAACAAATCCTATCACGTATCTATAGCTTTTTGATGCTGGAAACGATTTTTACAAAACGAAAATAAATTTACCAAGTGTGATCAAAATATATCCATCAGAAAGCAAACTTACAATATTTTATGATATTCTCCATAAGAATAGCATGGGAATTTAAAAAAAATCTTTAAATCTTCTCCGTAACCAATAATTGTACAAAAACATCACACTCTTGTAATCACATGTTCCATATCCGTTCCACATATTGTGATCACACACAAAGCTGTGGAACAGTAAATCTAGGCCTGGTGCACGCAGAGTGGAGAAATGACGGATCCGACATCCGACGAGAATGCCCCAGAGAGCAATGTTGTCGTGACGTGTCGGATCGGAAGGTGTCGTGTCTGACGAGTTGGTTACAGTCCATTTAAAATAATGCAAAGTAATTTTGTCGGAAGGTGTCGGAGCCTTGACGGACCAGTGGGTTTCCTGCTTTTAGCCTTGACTTTAAGAATCGAAGTCCTACATCTTGCCACGCAAAATACACACCCTAAACCCCATGTTCACGCACAAAAAAAATTCTAATCCGATATTTAGAACATATCAATGAATTATTATTATATTCCATGTAAAATAGTTTTAGTTGGTCAAAAAAATACATTAGGAAACACATGTTATCTTAATATCGCATAATTTGATGAAAATAATTTGTCAAACGAGGTTGAAAGAATCTTTTTTCCAGAAACTGTATTGCAAACTCGCATTTTGTCTGTTAGGGTTATTATTGTTTGAGGAAATATTATGTCATACAATACATATAAAAACATGTATACAAATGTTTATATAAATTAGGATTTAGGATAAATGTAACTACATTGAAACGCTAAGCAGCTTTAAGTCCGATGAGAAGTATCATACCCGACAGGGCGTAAACTTAAAGTAGCCAAAAGGGATTTAAAGGGTTTAGTTTAACGAAAGCTGAACACTTTTCCCGCTAAAATATTATGTATTAGACGTGTTACTGGACACAACCTTGATTTAGTGTAATTAATTTGACAATTTGGAACATAATTAAGCCGTAAGTGTATTTTTAATGCAACCTAACATATTTTTGTAAATATCATTTCAACCAAACTCGAATAACATTAATTGTACTGTGCTCTGAATTAAAGAAGATATTTAGACATTTTTAATAACAGTTGGGGGTTAAGAACTACGTTATCGATTTTAAGTTAAACCGACAGTTAAGGTCATTTTATTTGACCCCATAAATTATTATACAATTTATTTGTAATTAATTTATTTCCTGCGGGTTTAAATCTATATCCTGACACATCCATATTGCTCGAAATTGTAGCATATTTTGGCGTGATCTTCAATCCATGTGTCAACAAAGTTTTTAAAATTATATTACTCAAGTATTTAGTGGGTTTGTAAACTAATTGCAAGCACCAAAAATATTAATGTATCTTTGGAATTCCAAACACGATGTCTAAGAGACGATGTTGATACACAGGACGGAAATTAAATTAATGATGTCACCATTACACAATACACATGCTATAATCTGCGTTTGATATCTGACATAGTATTAATACATATGTACAGAATACACATTGGAAATTCCTACTTATATTTTACATTTTGCTTATATATGATTTCCGCTTACGAAGAGTTATTTACCTATTTACCCTGTAATTCAAGACACAACATGATAAATAACGTTGAACGTAAGCATAACTTCGTCTATTCCATTTTAAATGCATTAACGAAACACTAATGACCAAAACTTACCCAAGAACTTGTTTGTCAAGCTGTGAATGTTAATTTGCCTAACGAGTTAGAAGCACGAACAGCTAAACATTAACACGGCCAATTTAATGTTTTTTGAGGAAAAACTCAGTATACCACACAAAAAGTTCAAAAGATCAAATAACAAATAGCTGAAACATCATCATACAAAAAATGTTTAACTAGTTATTAATAGATTAATTAGACATTAATAGATGTCTAATTCTTCTTATTTTACGTTCCTGAAGACCGGTCGGAACAAGGTTAAGTTAATTTTGTTTATTTTAAAAATCTTAATGTTTTTATTTTGATTAACGAAGCGATTTTGATGATTTTTTAAAAGAAATCTTATTATAGATTTTCTCATTATTTGGACCCATAGTTTAATTAATTATAACTGTTATATCCTACAATTACATATTTATGAAAAAACTTGAATCTCCTTCTATAAATTCTCCTTTCTATAAATTGTATGGATTTTTTAAGCTCTAATTAAAAGTCTGTCTTTGTATACATTGGAAAGCTTAGAAGTCATTTTAAGTATAAGGAAGCAGGATAACTTAGCTTATTCTATCATAATACTTTGCACATTTTTTCAATCGCAATTTTTTAAACAGGTCGTATTTTTTCCATTATCTAATTAATAGCTTACTAGTTATTTATTTCAATTTTATTTTATTGAATAACAGTAAAGATTTAGGGTGATTATAAAAACTGTACACGTAGGCTATTACAAAGACTTCCTCTGCATAATCATTATGTTGTTAGTTTTAGATGCAAATGCAATTCCCTGAACACAACATTTCCTGAACTGAATTTCCTGTTTTATCCAGATGTCGAAGCGATGTTTAAAGACCAATAGAGAGTGACAACCCCGATGGGGCGTAAACTCAAAGTAGCCGAAAGGGATTTCAAGAGTTTAACTAAAGCTGGCAACTTTCCAACTGAGTTAGTAGCAACTAGATGTATTGACACTCTTCTGGGGAGATGGTTTACTTTCTGTCGGATCAGTTTCATACATTCATAGTGTTACTCTAATACGATAAAATCTATATGATTATACAAGAAGACCCTCGATAACAAGCCACCCTTGATAACAAGTGTCATTTTCAAATTCCCTTAAAATTATTTTACCCCTTATCACATGTTTTTACAAACCTCGATAAAAAGTCAACCTTGATAACAAGTCTTATTTTCCAATCCCCATGAGAGTCTTGTTATCAAGGTTCTACTGAATTGTCAGATTGTAAGTTTTACCATTGGGAGTTTCTTCTTTTTTTGTTTCAATCAAATATGTGTTGTTGAATTTTTACAGGTTGACTTTAACGAATTTCACTTGTAGAGGAGTTCAAAATGAGCTTACTGATAGGGAATTAAAAGCACAAGTCCATTCTGGGGAGTTAGAGAGTATCCAATTTTTGCGGTACCCATTTTAACACCGTTTTTAAATATACATGAGCTACTCGGGGAGTGGTAGTGGTAGAGGGTGTGACTTCGGTCCTTAAGGCATGGGTTCGTACCCCGTCTTGGCTTAATCTTTTACCTTTGACTGAAAATCATAATCTTGTGTAGGTTTTAAATCTATTTAAACTAAAACAATTTTAAAGAAGTAGTACATAATGTGCGGTTAAACATAGATGATTTAACCTATAACCATCACTGTTAAAATCTGAGTTGAATGTGGCTCAGAAGAAAGACATGATGTTTAAATGTTTACAGGATAATATCACGTTTTCTCCAGTAAAAATGATTCAAATTAGGAAATCAAACAATATTTTTTAAATAGAAACAAGACTATGTTGTCACTACAGTATAAGTTTGGAAATGTTGCATTCCACTTATCATACCTGTTAAAAAAGATTCCTAATGCACTGCAGACAAGTTTTTATTTTTACTCTACAAAGACATTAATTGTTAACCGACTTTTAGTTGAGGAATAAATAAGCTAAAATATACTATAATATGGTATAATTGAGCATGTATTTAATATTAAATAAAAAGTATGTCAACAATTGATGTCTTTGAAAAGTAAAATAAAATAAGATATTATCTTACTTAAAGTAAACTATACTTTTTTTAGTTATCTCTCAAAACTCTTATTTAAATTCATAATTCAAACACATTAATGATTTCATCAGCACTTTATATAAAATATTGTAAAGGGAACCGCAAAAGAATTGCAATATTATGTGAATGAATACTAACCATAAAAATGCAAAATAATAGTAAAAACCTCTTTCAATCGCACTATAACAAATCCAAATAGTAGTCACGATCACCTCAGAAATAAATTTACCAACTTTGCTTCAACTCACAAGTCCCTTTTGGCTACTCCTTGAGTCGGTCCATTGAGAAAGTCCCTATTGGTCAGAAATGTGAGCAAGTGGGACATGTGAGGTTTTAACTACTTTTTATTTTAAGAAATAGTTACTGGAAAATATACTTTACAACTAAAGCTATAGATATTACCCATACAAAATGTAGCATCATGCCCATCTTATGGGTCAGTACTTGGATTGTGATGACATTTTTATGATTACACAAGCCTCTAAACAGAAAAATAACTAGGTATTAACTGTTTGTAGTATGATATCTTTAGTAAAGAGGATCTTAGAACATGTCTTTATATGCCTAATGAATTGAATCATATAACATAAAATTAAAATCTTGATGCAATTTGTGTTTTCCCTCTCCACAAGCATTGTTTCCGATATTTGACCATATTATCTTTTTGAATTATTTCTGACATATTTTTGTCTGTATATTGATTTCATTTGTTATAAAATACAAATTTTTTTGTCTTGTTTTGCCTGAAAATATAAATATATTTTTAATAAGAATAGTTATAATATTATTACAAATTAATATGTGTAAACAATTAAGAATACTTTTATCATTATTATTGTTTTATTCTGTATAAATAATCGTCTGGATAAGACAACCCTTCATTAATACAATCAGAGAATATCTACTTATAAGCTTTACTGTGTTTCAAACAATCTATACAAACTGAAGCTGCTAGAAAATTACCAATATACAGTATATTAGTTTCAGAATGACTTGTTTTAAGCACCTTCAATAGAATTCACTTTAGCTAAATGTACAGTATCATATGACTATACAAAATTTTCACAAAATTTTTAAGATTTTTTTAGCAATTTTTTGCGATTTATTACATTTGTTTTGCTTGCAGTTACAGGCCTAATGATTTTATTTTATCGTTCAAAAGATTCCTAGTGTACTTGCAACGTAATTTCAAAACGGAAACCTTTTTTAGAGACTAATTATTGTGTTTTTTTACCAACTAATTGTAATATGGTAATTATAATCTTACCATTGGTTCACCAATTTAAGGATAATACTGTAGGCTATAATAATTCAGATCTGAACCCTTAATTGTTTAAAGCCCTTCTTAAATGAACATTCATTTGCATTTGTTATGTTGTTGTCTATTTATGATAGCTTTAAAATAAATTTTATGTTAGATTATTTTCTTTACTTGTTTTTAAGTCCTTTGCCTCTGTTTTACTTAGGACGTTGCATCTAGAGCAATTGGTTCATTTTCAAAATATATCTGCAATAAAAAGTTAAATTAGCTGCAAACTCCAACAAGCATTTCGCTAAATTATGCCATTTTACTTTCGACATATTTTATATAATACTTGGGTTTGTATAATGTATATGTTTACTTTCATAGTAAATATTATATTGAGTATTTTATATATTCATAATTAATACTGTGTTTTAAATGGGCGTGAAATTTACTTTCTTTGCAAATAAATATGTTATCAAGATGGTTCAGTTTCACAAAGATTTTTTCAAAACTAAAGTGTGACAAGGAGTTTCAAGACTTCAAACGCCAGGAGTTACCCGGCCACGGTTAGCTGGTCCTCGTAAAACAACCTTCCTCTGTGGAGAACTCCTTTTAACCCTGACATTACCTCATTTTCTCAACTGGAAACCCCTCAGTGTTTCCACAACGTTCGCACGTTTCCACTTTAACTAACAAATATCTCAAGCCGTATTGTTTATATAATTCTTGTATACAACATTATTTACAATGTGAGTATAAAATTATTCATGTATACATTTTGAGACCTACTGCAGAAGCAATATATGCATCTAAGTTATTTTATTTGAAAGTTCATGACATTTGAACTTATCACAGAGGTAGAGCAGGAAGTACTGGGAATTCTTACATTTCCTCCCACAATAATGACGTTTAATTTGTTAGCCGTGTCAAGCTGCTTTGAAATGTTAATATTTTGTACTGCACTATTTTTTTGCTAACAATTTAAAGTCCCCGAGGAATCATGTAGAAATATGGAAAAATTAAACTAAATAAATGTGAAAGAGTGTAAATGATAATATACCTCAACAATGGTTTGGGCTACGACAAGTATTATACTTTAAAATACATGTTTTTAAACACTGCAAAAGGAACATTGGATGATAAACAGATTTGCTACGAGAAAGATATTAACAATAATGTAAGATAACCTAATAACGTGAAAATTAAATATTTAGGTTTACTAAATAGTTAATTGATTTATTTAGAATTTTTCATTGTAAATTTAAGAAATTTTAAACATAAATATAATCAAATTACTAAGCTGATGTCAAGCCAAACACACAAAAAAAAAAAAAAAAAAAAAACAACAAATATACGTTTCCTGATATTCTCTTTTCTTTTCCACGTTGCAATCAAATATTCAAATGTAAGCCGTACATTGTCGAGGAGAAACGTCAAAAACGAATCTCGGCGCTGTAAAAGTATATATTCTTAGTACAAAATGGAGCCTTTTACTATCATGAAATGTCATACACTATATATTAATCAAAAGAAACATAGCATTATGATAAAGTTATAGTATGTGGAATGTTTCTATGAAAAAGATAATATTGTTTTCAAAATCAAATACAGTAAACTATACTTTTTATAAGTTAAAATATTTGGGGAGCGAGCTAGTCTAGTGGTTTGAGCGCGAAACTCCGGTTCCTGGGGTCCCGGGTTCAAACCCCGCAAAATCACCAATGGATTTTATCGAAGTTATATTGCCGTTACCCCTATGTCTAGCCTGACGTAATGTGAAAAACAATTCCGGGCTCGTGCCTAGCGGCCTAGGACAAAAAAGTTAAAATATTTGGAAAGTCCTTCCTTTTAGGGATTTTAACAACACCTTATTACACATCCTAACTTACGAAAAGTAGGTATAACCTAAGTTTAGAGAAGTAGTCAATAAGTTTAGAAATTTTAAAATGAAAATTTAAGGTAAGTCAGCAAAAGTGTTAGAAGTAAGAAGGGTCATTCTGTTGAAAATTGGCTTAATTGTCATGATGCTTTTTATTTCTTTCTCTAGTAAGATAACATAACTGAACCGTAATATAAGTAGGGCGCTAACAATTTACTGCTGGAGGGCAACCTACAAAATTAATGAATATATAAAATGTTTGACTTTTTTAAAGTAAGGTTTTTAATTTTAATTTGATAAGTAGGAATGCAAAATTTTTACGTAAAATATTGATAATATGTGCCAAAACTGCTACTTCAATCCTTGCTTTTCTCTGTCCTAGGGGTCAATCGTTAAACTCTAGCTTAAGACAAAATGACAAAATAGATAAGTTTGCTATCTTAATAAAATAGTGTAAAACCCCCATTTTAAAATATATTTATAAAATATCTTGTATTTTTTTATCAGAGTTCAACAAATGTGATTGACCCTAGCGCCGCAGTCACGTCATTGTTTATTTCCCGTCATGCAATTTACTCTGAAGCTGAAGTGCTTTGAAAACAACGCAGAGGTACTATTGGATCGTGCTATATTGTTGATGCAGCTGTCCATTGCTTTATATATTGGGGTTTGTAAACTAACTGTTATCAGTAGCTATTGTTTTTTTCGAAATGCGTTACTCTTGAAATGGTAACTTGGTTAGTAAAACCATTATAAATTTAATTATTTAAAGATGACAATACAATAGAGGATTTGACAAAATAAAATATTTTAAGTGAGAAGAAAATATATTGATAAGGTTTGATTAGGTTACAAGCTATAGAATAGTATACTTTAGTAAATGTAAGAATTACGTTTAGTGGTTACTATTTTTGAAGACTTACAAAAGATTATTTCGGCAAGAATCTGTTCTCTATATATCTGTCGATGTGTGGTTAGCCAATGGTAGATATCGGGACACAAACCTATTCAGAACACTGTCTTAAGGATTATACTGTATATTCCATTTATTTATGTCATCTAACAATTTAATTGTGCTAAAACGGAGAATAATGTATTGATACTAGCACTTACTATACACAGAATAAACTTCCCATGTAATGTAAAAAATTAAAGTAAAAAACGTGGCACAATCTGTTAAGATGTTCTACCAACTAATGAAAATATTCTGTGTAAATTGATAAATCCATCAGCTTTTTTATATGATACTGCATTGGTTTTAAATGAAATTAACCTAATAGTACCCTCTAGTGAGACGGTCCTAACTTTACATGGGAAGTCTATTAGTCCATAATACATGTTTGGGATTATTTCAGATTAATTTCTTGATCCATGACCTATGTCTTTGTTTGTCCTGAACTTATACACTCTTACTGGTGAGTTTTCTACGTCCTGTGTTGTACTGATGAGTGTAACATATGTATATTTTTACAGATCACTGTTGCAGAAAACAAAGGGTGGGATAAGAATATATAGATCCTAAAGCCAATCTTCTCAAGGTGTCAGGACAGCTCAGACTTCTACAATGTTCTCCACCGGTAAGCAGCTTTATGTTGTCCGACTCACCAAGTCCTCTTAGAGTTGTAATACGGTATATTCTTGGGGTTGGTGAAAGAAATTTTAAAAGTATGATAAATATAACTATTGTACTGACTTTAATTGCTTTTATATGGTCGTTTTTGATCTATAGTAGTTTTGTTTTTCTTAATTACTTTGATTGTATTGTAAATATTGTTGTTAAAATAATAGTTTGCTACTACATTCCGTTTTATATTCCATTAGCATACGTTGAGCTATAAAAAGTACTTAAAATATGTAGGCCTACTTTAAAAACTGAACAGGTTAATTGCATGTTTAAAAGTTTATTATATTCAATACCATTTTGGTGGAAAAAATATTAGAAAAGTCATTATGTTATTTATAAAAAAAATAATATGTAATTTAGGTCTAAATAAACGAAAGGTATGAATCTCAATAGCCTCATAACAAGTCTCATTTATTATAAATAAATATTTTTTTTATTCCTACAACAAACAACATGGTTCACTTATTAGCTCTAATAATTTACTAGTTCAATAGCGAATGTCGGTAATGGCGTGAGGTCTTCGCGTGTAATATAACAAATTAATTCAGAATGAAAGTCATTATGCTGTAGTAACCTTAGTCAAATCTCATTACGTGTTTTGCAAAAATAGGTACTACAAACAACAATTCTAAAAACTGCAGCTGTTAAGCTGTGTGAAGATTAAAACCCATTTTTTCACATTTTAAAAAACTATTGTATAAATGACTATTGATATTGATATTGACTATTGATATAGAACCTGTTCCCTTGCATAGTACAAGCCTACACAAAAGCACGAGATTTCATTTTGTAAAATCAAATTCATTGTGAAAATTTTTTACTAACAGACTGTGCTTAAATTAAACTACACTAAGTTAATTTAGGTTTGAGTTACTACTTAAGCGTACCCAAACACTTCGTCGCAACGCGGACGGTAAACTATTATTTAGTTTGATATAACTTTGCCAAATAAATTTATTTAAAAATATCTTAGGAAACCAAGCTGTGCCTTACGGAAATTATTAAGAATAACATACAAACATCCAAACTATGGCACAAATTACTACGCAATTCATTCACAGATTTTCCATTTTTAGGGATGTGTAAACTACATACAAAATCGTTCTTATACGTTTAACAAAGTATAATTTGAGTTTTTATCAAACACAGTTTTTTTTTTGTTTGAATTTAATATTTGTTACTGGAGGTGTAATAACATCTTATAAAATAACTTTAAAGACGTGTTAAATTCTTTATAAAAATTGAGCTTCCTAACAT
Source organism: Macrosteles quadrilineatus (assembly GCF_028750875.1). Lineage (NCBI taxonomy): Eukaryota > Metazoa > Arthropoda > Insecta > Hemiptera > Cicadellidae > Macrosteles > Macrosteles quadrilineatus. Next base: position 165,394,653 of record NW_026542595.1, on the reverse strand, counting down.
CCAAGCAAACCGAATATGTGTTTTATTATAAGTTTTATTAAAAGCTACTCTAAAGAAGTAATTAAGATTAGTAACATCAAATTGTATTTAAATTCAATAAGCTACTACGATTGTTATGTTATAAGATGAATATAAACTGCATACAGTGCACAAGAGCTGTACGTTAGAGCTGAACAGTACAATGCATTATCCATGAGTTGCTGGCAGCCCCAAGCATGTTTGTGTTCTACTTCCAGCAATGTCTCGAGCTATTGGTTGATCTTAAAACTCCTTAAATAACACTATGTAGTACGAAGAATTCAAATCGGTCCGTAAATAAGGTCTTGCCATAAGACCTATTTCGAGATAATTAAAACGTGTTCTAAATAGCTTGATTGAAAATATTCTTCTTTATGGCATGAATCTCAAAAGAATAAGTGATTCGTGAGTTACGCTTTACTGTTTTATTTTGAATTTAGAAATATTAGCCTCTTTCAAACAGTTTAAAAAATAATTCCACATTATAACCGAATTAACCAACTGTACCTCTTTACGTAAGCTTGTTTTTTTATTATGATTTCAATTGTAAGTTAAATATAATATACCTTGAAGCAGTTATTCCTGTCCGTGTATGTCCAAGCTTTATAGCTTGGGACATTCTAGAAAGCAAATACATAGTTTACGAGCTCCCCCTCCACAAATCCAATACTAACTTAAGACTAATGTTGAGCCATCCCCATCGTAGCCTGTGGACCATTAACTGTTTATGAGACCCATACATACTCCACCTTGCAACCTGCCCGATGGTGATTATATGTTTTCATCTATATATACTTGTTTAATACGCAAGCAGGTTTTTCGTGACAATTACTCCTCCGAACTAATGAACCGATTGACATGTTTTTTGGTGTCATTGGAAAGAGCGTAACGTGAAGTTGTGCAGGATACTTTCTTTTTATGGAAATAATTGGAGAAAGAGGCCCTGGGGCCCTTTCAAGTTTCGTATTTCTCCATAAGATGAACATGGGAAACACAAATTGTTACGATATTCCAGCTGTTGACAGAAATTAAAAGTGAGAAGAAGAACAGTTAATTGTAAACAGTCAATAAGTTTGCTACAAACATTTACTGACTTGGTTGAAATGAAATATTTACTTTTTGAATTTGGATTAGCGTGAATATTAAAATGGAAAAAAGTGAGAGAGTCCAGATAAAATGGTACAATCGGTTATGTACATCTCGAGTATTTCCATAATCTTTGAGTCGAATCTTTTTAAGTCATCAGAAATTATGACTGCTAATCGTTTTAAAATAACACCTGTAATACTTAGCAATTGCTCGAATTTGATCAATAGGGACACTAGTTAATAATAATACTATTTGTAATAGAATAACATAAGGGAGTGTAAAATAAAATAGAATCAACCTAATATGTATTGCAATATATAGATTTAAACTAGCTAGTACGAAAAAGGTCAGATAAATATTTTTGTAGGAAATATAGGAAATAAAGTATTACTTTAAAACATTCCAATATAAGATGGTGATGAAATTATGTGTGTTATCAATTATATTACAATATTCTTTCAATTTATGTATGGAACGACATGACCTATGTAGTTTTGATAGTAACTCCAATGACTTGTTCAGGCTTAAAGATATTTTGATGAAAATATTAGGTAGGTTTTACACTATTAATTAACATTGTCGAATACTCTCTTACTTATCATTGTTATAGAGTTAGGTGAATTAAATATTTGGAGAACAATCAACCTGGTATATGTGATATGAGTTTTGATCTAAGTATTTATTCTTTTTTATTCGACATCCGCAATGAATATAATGATTACAAATTATTTAAGTCCATTAAAAGCTGTAATGTGTTTAATTTAATTATTTATTATTAATAATATATTTATATATAGTCTATGTATGTTTTTTTAGGTAGTTAGGTTATGTGTTTCTAACATGCAACGTCAGCTAACGACTGCCGCAGTCATTCTACAGCTACTCTGTAACTCATTGTGTATTGATTCAAACAATTATCCTTGAGTTGGTCCTTAAGTGTTTTTACCTACCTAGATGTAATTCTAATACAATTCTACAACAAGTGTTTAAATGCTTTTTATGCCTACATTTTAACTATCCTCCATGATATTTTATTCTCTAAGTAAACCATACAATTTTATTTTGTGCTTAGTTAATATAACAAACTGAGTAAAATGTATATTTGTCCTGGGAAAGCCAAATATTTAGCCTATATCGACCGATCGTTGGTTTTGAATTACACAGCTAAAGTACTTTCTGTCCCAAATGTTTATCAACATTTTAATATTCTGTTTGGTTTATTTTTAAACGTAGCTTTGTTTTAGTTGTAAAATGTGATTACATACACAATAATATACTTTTCCAAAACCTATATTCAAAACAATTGTTTCACAATAATTTTAATATCTAATTTCTACGTTACAGATCATTAAAACATACCACAGAAATGCTGTGTTGGCTATCCCTAGACTGTAACTCACTGTTTATCTTAGGTCTTTTACTATTTACAGACATAAAAGCTCTCTTTTTGCTTTGGTCCTTTCTTTTTTTTTTGTAAGTATCATTTTCGTTTATTCACTTACATAATAATTTTGTCGTCTAGTTTAATATTCATTATTCGTGATTTATGGTTGGTGCAATGTAAAATGTTACAAAGACTAATTAAACGTTTAGGATTATAACCTATTGTTTCGAAGAAGAAATGTAATGAAGTGTAAAATCTACACATCCGGGGTAAAGCAAAATCTCCCCTTTAGGCTTCTAATGAACTAGAAATGTTCCTTTTAGGCAAACTCCGCTCACATCATTTATGCTTGAACGGTTCCTTTCGTTTAGTTTTCTACTGCAATGTATTTGTATGATACCGTTTCGTTTTATACTGCAATGTATTTTTTAGATACCGTTTCGTTTACTACTGTACTGTATTTGTACGATATCGTTTTGTTTTATACTGCAAAGTATTTGTAGGATACCGTTTCTTTTTCTACTGCAATGTATTTGTAGGATACCGTTTCGTTTTCTACTGCAATGTATTTGTAGGATACCGTTTCGTTTTATACTGCAATGTATTTGTAGGATACCGTTTCGTTTTCTACTGCAATATATTTGTGGGATACAGTTGTGTTTACCACTGTTATTTATTTGTAGGGTATCGTTTTGTTTTCTACTGAGTTGTATTCGTAGCATACCGTTTCGGTGAGTAGAGGAGTATTAATAAGTTATATCCTGAAAACTTATGTATTAATTTGTACAACTATTAACCGTGTAAGAGTAAAATATTGTATAGAGAGCATTGACAGTAGTAGAGATGCTTATACATATATGAAGAAAAATTTCAAACCCAAATGAAAAAAATCTAAGAAAGTTCTCTTGTTATAATTTATACCATTTGAAAATGTTTGCGTCTCTATTTGAGTGTAAACACCATATACAAGTTACTTTTGAATACGGCAATTATTGTCTGGAATATGTGTTATCTATTTTTAATCTGTGTAACCTGATTAATAACTGAGGTTTGTCAAATAAACGAATCATAAATAAATTCATAAGAGTCGTATAGATTTCCAGATCTAGACAAAAGGTTACTTACCCTTTAGTTTATGAATCATAAATTGTTAAAATTTTCAGAAATTAAATAGTAGAATCTTTAAAGGCTGTTTTTGAAGTTTTTTTTGCTTAGCTCTTAACAAGTTAAAACGCCTTTATGTAAAACTAAAAAAAACCTAGAGTTTGACGTTGTAAAACGTAGCTGTTCTTGGTCCTATTTTGGAAGTCAAGGGGGAAATGTAATACCATTAATCATTATATACATTTTTTATTGAGAGGTTGGCTTGACTCTCTAATAATATATATTTCCAATCCACAGCTTATAATAAAATATTAATACAATAAATAGAGTTTTAACTGTAAAAAAGTTACATATAGAAAAAAACATCATTTGCATAAAGTTTTATTGTGTAACGAATCTTCGGTAAGATGAAACTCTAAAAAACACTGACTTAGGTAAGTAAATTAGGTTTTAAATAATGGAGAAGATGTAATGTATCTTTAACTCAAACTCAAACTCAGATATCTTTATTCTTTATGGTTACAAACTGCATAGTAGCGTCAATAAAGCAAAAAACAGTTCTTCATAAAGCTAATTAAAACAAAGCTAAAATTTGTTCTTACAGACAAAATCTAAAACTAAACATCATTGTTTCGTATAAATCACTAGAGAATTCTTAACATTTCTTGACACTGTAGCAACGTAAAAAGGTAAAACCTAAATGGTTGAACGATTTCTCATGAAATATGACACCAAGAGACGAAAGTCTATCAACACACGATGTAGATGACGCCTCGTTTACCCTCCACAACAAATGACAGCACTTAACTTTTAGCTTAGTTAAGTTAAGCTTAGTTAGTTAACACTCTATCCCTCACGAGATATGAGGTAGATAAATTGTGTACAACAGTTTTTTTAGCATTTAAATTTTATTTTAATATTAAGCTTCCCTATATCCTTACTACTGGCTTGAATGTTAGCTAAACTTCTTAAGACATCCTCGTCAACCAACCATAATTCGTTTTGTAGCACTATGTACATGCAAACACTTTTTTTTTAATAGCATATTACAATAATTAGATTACTTACATAAGCAGGCAAAAAATGCTATGGAGGCTCAGGCTTTTGTTTGTAACAAATTAATAATGGACAAGGACAAGAAATTGCTTATCAATAATTACTTTTCAGTTGATTTAGGCAATTAACTGTATAATGACTCAATATTTATATAGAAATCATGACGGGAATGTTTTCTTACTAAGGGTTGTGTTATGTGGTACTTGTATCAAATATGAATGTACTATTCCATGCATTTATGTATTGCTGGTTTACAAAATCGAGATGTATCGAAAAAAAGTAGGCCTAAATATAAATTTGACATTGATGGTATTATAATATTAGAAAATAGATGCACTAAACTGAAAGTGCTCAACCTGCACATTGTTTGATTAACAAAATTTAATTTGAGTTTAATTGATTCACAAGCTGAAGTGACTGCATAAAGCTCTTAATCTATTATGAGTTCTAACTATACTATGTAAAGCATATATGTTTAAAGTGTTATTAGAAGTAATCGTATTTTAATTTAATTTCCATATTAAATACACATATTTTTCTGGTTAAGAAATTATTTAAATATTTGATTATAATGATAACAATCTATTTAAAAAGACTTTATTATGTTCGTAATGTGTTTTAGTGGTTTCGATGCATACTAAGACCAGTTAAATGTATAAAATACCTCCGCCGCAGCAAACCTGCCGTCTAAGCGAATTTTTATTTGGCCGAATTGATTTTCAATTGATCTATTTAAATAACATTAGGTTTAACGAGTACCTAGGTTTGCTGCTACAAGGAAACTAATAAAGTAGTGTGTTTTTAGTAAAATATTGATAGCTTACTATAAAATAAATAAATTTGCCAAGTTTGATCAAAACATATCCATAAACAAGCAAACTACAACATTTTACAATATTCTCCATAAGAATAACATGGGAATTTTAAATTTACCATTTTTTTAGTTTTCTCCGTAACCAATAACCGTACAAAAACACTTTGATATACTGAATTGTTTGTTTTTTTAAGCTCTTTAAGAAGGTTTAGAGAAAAATTGGGAAATCTTGTGTTTTGAGGGTAAAAAGTGAGAAAAACCAATTTTTACCCCATAAAACCCTGTTCCCATGGTCCGATCATGCTGGATCGCGAACTCATTCAAGTTTATCCCGCCTTACACCTTCAAACCAAATTTCATCAAAATCGGATAAAAATTACTCAAGTTATCGTGTTCACGGACACATATATATATATATATAAATCTATATATATATATATATATATATACATATATAAAAATTTGAATGAATGGTGTTTTTGGCCTCTGGGGACATTAAAATGAAAAAGTAAATCGGTCCCGGGCCTAAGTCTTGCCATGAGACCTACGGTAATAGCTACTTCCCTATGGGGAAATTCGCTAAAATTGGATTGTAATAACTTTTGAAGAAAATCTAGAAAGTGATGGAAATATTCATTATTGTAATTATTCTACTACAAGATTACTTTCTAGCATTTAGTCAAATATCAATATTTTGTCAAATAAATCATTAAAATCCACTTAGGTTGTGTTGTAAATTACATGAATGAATGTATCTAAACATTCATGTTGTTTGGCAAATATCGTTAGTACTGTTAAAAAATATTATAACAAGAATTGATTTAAGTTTAACATTCATTAATTTAAAAAATCTTTCTCTTCTATGTCTTGATTTTCTATGTCATTACAGTATAAGTAAATTAGGTTATAAAGCATATAATTCCAACTCTGAGTATGATTATTTCCCTCGATTCTTCTTAAAAACTGATTGTATTTGTTTAACTTACTAGATGTAGCAATAGAGATAGAATACTTGTATTAATTCGAATTAAATATTGACATGTTGTCTCGTAATAAAAAAAACTTATAATATTCTTTTGCAAAAGATTTTTCTTATTCCATCTTAAAAAATACTATGGATGAAAATGTATATTTATTTTCAATGAACGATAGTTGTTTTACCAAATGAAACGAACAAAACCTTAACATAAACGTTATACGTAGATTCAAAATGTTTTTAAGATGTTCACTGGAAATATCTGGGTTTAAATGTTTATACTAAGAAAACGAAAAGAGAACCCAATTAAACTACTGCCTCTCTCCGAAGGTTCTGCTCATTAGGGTTCGTTCTCCTTATTAGATTTACTCAAGCACTCCTAACCACCTTTGTCTGCAGTTTATAGTGTTGAAATGGATAAATGTTTGTTTTTACTAGTATTATTTAAAATAGTAGTTTATACGTTATAGGGTATTGGTAGTCAGTGTGACAACAATTGTTTGGTATAAGTACAAAGTAAATTAAAGTGATGATGCACATTAGAGGTTCCAAGTTTAAAAATAAGTTTCCCAAAAATTATTTTAAGTCTTTGACATTTTTTTTAGGATTTGAATCGGCACTTTTATTTTCCTCGCAAAATTGAAGTAACTCACATCAATTAAGGTGATATTTTATCCACTCCCAATAAATATTGGCCAGGTTTACTAATGAGTTCACTCCAAACATACTATATTTTATTGACATTTAAAACTTTATTGTTGTATCCAACCAAAGAAGTTATAATAGAATTAATAATGAAACGTAAAAAAAATCTACCAAAATATTTAAAAATGCTGGACTACTTGATGATATTCAGAAAATTGTAAGAAACATTGTAAATATGTAATTTAAAACTATTGTTGAATTTACATCAAATTAAAATTTTATCGTATTGTTAGTTATTATAATGTCTCTTTGAATTTGAACTTTCAGAACCCTCCCTAACAAAATAAATATGTTCAGTGTTTTATTTTTTACGATAGTTAATAACATTACCTGCGTTCATTAGTTGTTTACTCAATATGAGAATAAACATAAAATCAACGACTTATGATTGAACGATTCTCAAAAATAATTTTATTTGATAACCATAATAACAAATTTACGTTAACTGTAAGATAGTACAAGAGGAACCGAAAGAATAAAACGGCTGGTTCGCGTGATGCTATAGCTTGTACTTAGGTTCTCCGTAGACTTTGGTGAAAAAACCAACTATTTATTGCCTAGCACAGTTATTATTAACTCCATTTTAGAACCAACAATAAAAGTGCAATAATTTTACCTCTACTTTTACAAATCCACAATCATACAATCATACAATAACCTTATACAACCTTATACATATAACGTCATTTATTATGTTACATTGTAAGTGTGTTTGTCTTTTTTATTTTTAAAGAGTATTTATTGCTTATCTAAGCAATACGTATTTAGGATTTATATAGATTTTCAGGCAAGAAATTACTCTATTAATAATCGAGACTGATTGTGATAGTGTACAATAAATAAAACCTGAAAAAATATAAAGATATGTCTAATAACACTTGTAATAAAAATATTACACCTATACTGATGACTCACAAGATGGTAAATACATATAAAAGATTGTAAGTCGTAATTGATTTCGATTAGATCCTCCAATCATCATCAGACCCAAAAGGCGAATGTGAGCCAACAGTATATGTGTAAATATATTAGTACAAGTGTTATTATACGTAAATATTTTTTTTTCAAGTAATTTAATAACACACGTACAGTGCTGATCAAGAAGCTAATCAATAGATAACAACAAATTTATCATGCAATAAAACTTTAATGTCTTTGCTTGATTAAATAACTGACGATTTCGATTTTACAATGTTTAACATATTAATTTTTCTACGCATTTCGGTATACATATATATCGTAAAAAATTTCATTATCATCGGTTTTAATACATTTTTTGTATATTTAAAAAAATATATTCTACATAATATAATGATCTCATCTTCAGTAAATAACTTTAAACCAAAAAGTATGTTTCTAATGCTATCAGTTTTTGGGATATCCTTGTATAACGTAAATGTTTACATTTAATAACCACAATTGAAAATCATATCATAGGAGCCAATTTTATGTTATTTGATGTTACATATAATTCTTAAATGCATTTTGAAACCATTCAAACTCCGTGTAAATCACAAGCTAATGAGCTGCCTTTAGCAACATTATCACACTCATTTATAGCACGCTATAGTATCACGCTATGTTACTTAGCATGGGTCTAACATATAATTACTTTTTCCAAATCCCTAAATAAATATAATAACTTTTTAAAGGGGAGGTGTGCTTTAAATCGTTTCAAGGATACGCTATTTTAAATTGTACTTAAGTCAATACCCCTTTAACGTAAAATTAGAATTTCACTAGGATTATAAGATAAGCTATGTTAGAGAATAAATTACTTTAATCACTTATTCCTTGCTCAAAGTATTTTTGAGAATCTTCTGCCAAACTTGGTTAAAAAGTTGTTTAGCCAAGATTTGTGTATTGTTATTTATTTATTCAGAGATTATTATCATTTAACTAGCCTATATAGATCTTTTATCACATCCTTTAATAGTTACAAAAAAAAAAATACATTCAAGAACTGCCTATGTATAACATTGTATAATTCATTATAATGGGATATACTAAAAAAACTTTCTATTATGGTATACAATCAAAATAATCCAGCCCATAATACAAGAAAGAACTTGGGATATTTTGTGCACTACAACTACCATTCACTGCAACAACTGCAGTTCCTAGCGTGCAAAGTTAAGTTGGGGATGTACAATTACCATGAAGTGTTTTAATGCATGTTGTTAGACTTGAATGAGGGCCATTCTTGTAACATGCAGCTGAACAGCAGTAATTCTGAATGAAAAATCTTAGTCTTAAGTCTTTATTCATGATAAAATTAAAGATTGTTTCTTATTTACTTGCAACTTACAAGATTTTTCATTTTTGTTCAATAAATTGTGATGACTTGTTTTTGCTTGCATTATGTATTAAACATGAGGTTATCGTGATATATCAAAATATTATTTGACTGTCTTCAAAGATTTTATAATCGTTGAATCTGTGTATATTGTAACTGATATACAACAGGTATTTACATTGGAAATTAAATTAAGTTGTGTGGGGCACATAGTATAAAAGGGCGGTTCTTCAAAAATCCCTACTTTTAAATAATTTTTTTTTTAATAATAATTTTAAAAAATGGTTTTTGATGTTTCAAGGACATATAACAAAGGAATAATATTCTGTATTATAGTCCAGTATAATTAGTGTTAACTAAAAATAACATAAGACAAATTTTTGTGTTGAAAATATTTTTAAATAATAAGATGGAAAAGATCGTAACATTTTTTAATGTAAAATTACACAGTCCAAGAGAAAAGTAAACATCAAATCATATCTTACTGTTGCTAGGACTTAAGTGAATCTTTAGTATTGTATCTCATTCAGTTCGTTTCGTTTTAATTTCGTTGTACAATACACTTACAACATGCTCCCACATTTCATAGATTTTTAACCATTCTTAAATATTTGTTACAGACATATAAAATGTTTCTAGCCATGTATTTTTAGCTAACAAACTTATGCTATTTTCTTGACTGTCATACGATAAGAAAACTATTCTTAATATGAATGAGTGCGTTTTATAACACGTTTTAGTATATGATTACAAGTAATTTGGTTTCAGCTTTGGTGAAAGCTTATACTTAAAAGGTTAGTACCTAGAGTGCATTTTCATAACGGATAAGTATTGTTTTGAATAGAAACACATGACCAAGGTCATTTAAATGATTTGTTGACAAATTGTAAGTAAGCAAGGTAAGTAAGGTGACAGAAGTATAATGGTTGCTCACAAAGGTTTAATGCACGAGATGAAATATTTAATTTGCTTTCGTTTTTGCTGTTCATTTGGACTGGTTTTGCCAAAGGGTATAAAGCTAGATTTTGTTTACCTTCACACTCTTCTCGTGTGCTGTTGAAAAGTTACAAAGAATAATATGTATTTCTTAGAAGAGAGTTGGTACGGTCTTCGCTTGAAAATATTGTATTTTTTAATTAAATAATATAACACATGATCCGATGTGTGAACGTCTTAGAGACAGTTTCCAAGCCGTTGAGCTGAGTGATGCTTCAAAAGGTTATCGGGAAACCCTGTTTTTACTTTGAGTCATTGTTATTTTTTTATTCGTGATGATATTGTCAAGAGTGACATAAAATCACATATTACAGTTATATTATAAGAGTATAAGCTGAAGTAACTAGCAGCGGTTTAAAATATCAAATATAGTACGTTCTAGTTTTATAGTTATGACTGTCAATGTTTCTTCGTTTGAATGGTATATTAATGTTAAAACCATGTTCCAATTTAATTTCAAGTTTATGTACAACAAATGTTTCATGAGTATACATTCTTTTATGAAATACATTGCCTCATTCATAATTCCGAAATCACTGTGTATCTTTCAGATCAAATAAGAACCTTTAAATTTTTTTATTTTATTAGAACACATGAGGGTTATTTATTTTTAGATACAGTAAAATTTAATCGAACTTTAATAAGACATGATCAATGGGTTTATACAAACTATTTCAAGTACAAACTATGTTGATTACAATCGGCATTCAGGCTTTTCTATCTAATCAATATATGAAGAATAAATTATTTTTATTTTTCTATTATTCGAATTAAATAAACCTGAGCTTCAATTAGAGGGTGCAATTGTAGACAATCAGATAGTATTCATAAAGTAAGGGGAAGCCAATTTTACTTACTTCATCTGAGCACAGAAATCATTTAATGATGTATTTTTTTTAGTTTCAAGATAAAAAGAGTTTTGTTGTGTACGATTTTTTACATAATGTCATCAAATTCAAACCAAGTTTAGTTGAGTTACGTTAGATTTGCTTTGGCAGGATTAGGTTGGTAACGTTATGCAAGAAAAAGGTACGGTGTGTTAAATCAAATTAGGCTCTGTTGTATTTTTTAGCTATATTCGTTATTTAGAAATTGCTTTACCAATTTGTTTCTGCTCCAAATGTAAACGAATTACTAAAGCTCGACTACTGAGTGACAAAGACTTACTGAGAAATGTTTAATATTGGAATTGTGTAATGTTACGTTTATAAATTTCTTTTGATAAGTTTTTATTTAAATACACCATAGGTTCTATATAAGGTAAGTCATCCGTAGCAAGCTTTCATGTGAATGATAATGTGGCATCAGCAAAATTGTGGCAGAAAATCAGCACCGATCGTAGGATGTGCAATTAACAAACTTCGTGATATGCTGAGTCTAAATGTGCTGATTGGGATTATATAACATTCCAGTGTTCCTTTGATGAAATTACTAACTCGCTTGTAATAGTTTCGTATAAAAAATATTTTCAAATTATATTCTGCGCTTTTACTTTTATTTACTTCCACTGTGTTTCGTATAATACCTTGAAAAAAAAAATAGAAATAATGCAGCATAGGGTAAAAGTATAGCATTAAATTATAGACATAACATGTTAATGTAAATCAGTTTGAATTCAGTTGAAAACCTTCGTAAAATTATGATATACGAAATCTGTATTGATTTTTAAATCAGTTTATATATGAACTACAAAATATGGATTTTACTATATGTAATAACACCAGATTTGGTCTATACATATAAAAAAAATCATCTAGCCCAATTATTTCCTAAGTGTGTATACCAGATATATGCCATAAATGTGTAAGTTTTTATTTTTATCTAAGACTTCTAACGTATATTTTTCAAGGAACAAACTTACAAGCCTTAGAAGAACCCAGCCTTAAAGAAAACCATTTAGCCATAACTACCACGTTCCACGGTACCGCCATTATTATCAGTTATGACGTCATAACTCTTACCAGACTCTTAGATGATGTCATTTACAAGGCGCATCAGCCCTATTTATGAATGTATTTTAGAAAAGTGGAAATATATAAATACATTATTACCTGTGGTTCAATCTTTTATTAGTATTGTAGTTTGAGTCTTTCTTGAATACAACGTCAGTTTAACTTGTGTTCCAAAATTAGACACATGGTGAATGTTTAGTAATGTTTGTTTTTTGTGGTTCTAAATTTGATTTACTTTTATAAAATATTTGTATCACATAATTTTGCATGAGCAATCTAAAAGAATATTTGATTTTATAATGCCTATATCATAACAATATTGGTATAACCGATTACCTGTTTAAATGCATAAACAGGAAAAGTAAAAGATTGCAACAGTATTCCTGTTCGCAACACTACACCGTTTAACCCTAACAAAGATAAAAAGCCAACAAATTATCCAATTGTACGAATTTAAGTTTTAATACACTCCCGTTGGCTAATTTATATTATTAAACACTCTACAATATAAAAAGTAAATATCCTAATACACTATAATTCAAAATCAAGACTTAATAATTTAATTTATAAAATAAATTTATCTCTGTCAGAAGATCAATCTGTTACATTATTGTTTTACTCCCCGCTAAACCATAATAGCTTTCTGTTTTACAAGGTACGATGTGGTTTTAGTTGATGGCTTTCAAACTATAATGATCACTTTGCAACAACAATTTGTGGTTTTGGACTTTCAATTGTTGAGATGTTGGAAACTTCGGCCATTAGCTTTAACCTCAACAATAACCATTGAAGAAGTTGATTTTACGTCTTTTTTACTTATTTGGTATCATAAATACTTTTTTTCAAACTTCGCTAACTACAAATTATTCCTCTGAAATTTTTAAATACTTTTCCTAACTATATATAGATTATATAGCAGCCAACGTTACAATTCCTGTCTAAGTACACTTGGAGATAAATTTTATTTTACTGTACTGCCTTACGTTGCAAAAATATTTAGCATACTATGAATATTATTTACCTTACTATGAATATTATTTACCTTACTATGAATATTATTTACCTTACTATGAATATTATTTACCTTACTATGAATATTATTTACTTTACTATGAATATTATTTACCTTACTATGAATATTATTTACCTTACTATGAATATTATGTACCTTAATATGAATATTATTTACCTTACTATGAATATTATTTACCTTACTATGAATATTATTTACCTTACTATGAATATTATTTACCTTACCATGAATATTATTTACCTTACTATGAATATTATATACCTTTTATTTTTGCCTTAGTTCAAATTAGGTTGTAGCCAGAATTTGACACAATCTGCGTCATTATCACTTAATTGTCGAGAATATCTCATTTTACAGAAGTCCGTCACTTAGACATCGTCAATGGGTTTCTGGACTTTTAAACACACACGGTCACTCACATAGCTTGTATAAAAGTATCAAAAATATATGTATTTTTCTAGTGGATGGGAACAAGCCTGAACTTGTTCAACGGTATACAGTCGCGGGAGCCGGTGGTAAAACAATTACAATTTACACAACAATTTACACTGTAACAATAAACAAATTACAATTTACACAACAATTTACACTGTAACAATAAACAAATTACAATTTACACTGTAATTTGTTGTTTTTTACCTTCCAATAAAATAAATACTAGACTGTATTTAGGTTTGCTTAAAAAACACTGTGTGATATTTCAACAAATTATTCAAATATCGCATAAATAATCGATTTGTGTATATCTTGGAAGCTTGGAGAATAAATCTGTTTTTACACTTCTGCAGTAAACTTAAGATCGAGTAATAAAACCACACGGGTACTCAAATAATAATTAATATTATGGATCTTTATTGCAGAAATGGGAGTTACTTTTTGACATAGCAAGTAGATGTATTATATAAATACTGTTTGTATACATTTTGTTTACATATTAGAGTAGGATACTGACACTGCATTTTGTTTGAACCTTTTGGTCCATGGGTTCAGCAGTTTATCCCCACTCTTCGATACAGAGAAGGAGAATACTTGGTCACCAGAGAGGGCTATAACCAGATTACAACCCCTCTGGCTGATCATCGTCCTGCAAGAACATTTATCAAGGAAGGGGAGGTTTAGATATAATTTAGTTTTACACTTTCCTTCTCTACCTGCCGTATTTCAGTAGCCTTTTAACAATGAACTGAAATAAATTCAATAACGTAGTGACTATATTCCATAATTGTTTACGTACAAAAACTAAGGGTATAATTCATATAATTCCTTTAAATCAGCCAAGCTGTGTCCAATGTGAATGCTTGAAACGATTAAAACATTTATATTCAAAATACCTGAGGAAAAAAAATCTGAAAGATTTATGAACAAAACAAAAACAATACAGAATTACAAATTTTCATATAGGCTACTATTAAGTAATAAGCAATTTATTAAATGGTATGGTATTACGGAGGCTACCCTTATACAGCGTGCTGTGGGGGTAATGTTAGGTTGGGTTGTCATAAATAGAAAGTATAATTCATCTGGTATCATTTGATTCATAAACGAGGAAAGTCCTACAAACATATTTATGATAACACGACCTAACATAACTGCTGCAGCACGTTGTAAAATAGGTCTCCGTATAATACCAAAGTACCTCAATAAATAACTGAACTAAGCAATGTTTTTATTTATTGGTTATTTCACAAAAATATATACATTTAAGGAATAATTTGGATTGTTTATGGTTTCTATGGAATGGTGACAGTTTTTGGCATTACTACGAAGCTAACTTAAAAGCAACAGTTTTCCTATAAGGACCATTTTTATGAAAATTAAATTTTCTGTACTACAATATAATTATTTTGCTTGATTTTTTATAAATTAAATCTTCAAAAACCATACATCGATTTATATGTGTTAAGAAATTGCTAATTATACGTTTTGTTTTGTTAAAACATACAAATAATATAAAATAAATAATAAATTAATACCTTTGAGTAAGTAAACTTAATAGTACATGTATTGAATGTTAATAATCTCTCACCATCAAGATGAGTCAAGAGTCACTTCATTATAATGACCCTATAGAACACCTATATGCATATTCAGGGGTTGGCTCATATGTAAAGTGTTCTCAATTATTCATTGAGAAGTAGGTGTTAAGTACATGCTTTTGTTAGCAGCAAAAACTTTGCCATCAGAATCAGAGACAGTGGCTGTAAATTGCGTTTGGAATAAAATTTAAAAATAAATGACAATATGTTTCAAACCATATTTACAAGTTAAGAATAGTTTTGTTCATTTTCAGAATGTATTATAATTTGTTTGTATTACTCTGCCGATCTGCCAACGAAAAATTAAGTGTTTTTTTTTTGCATGATAAAGCTACCTCAACTAAATAAATAAATTAAAAGTATATCTTATATGAATTGTGGGTATAATCTTAAGCTCACAGTTATGTAAGCAGATAGAATTTTATAAAACAATATCATACGGGCAATCAAAATTAACGTTTAGATTATTGCTTTATATTTACTAATGGAGCTAGGCATTAGGTTAACAAATAGCCTTCAAAGGTACGTAATACAATTCATATATAATATTTAATCTTGTTTGTTATTCTTCCAAACACAGATACATTTTCATATTCAACATTCTATATTAATTTGCTAGATACTCTTCAGTCCTTCGTATACTAGCTAATTACCTATATCAATTCAAGTTTAATCATTTTAAACACGTTTTACTGTATATAAAAAAACTTTAAACTTGATATAAATTGTACTTGTATTCAATTTATTAATTAAAGATTATAATATGACGTCAGTAAGACTATTTGTGGACGAATCTGTTTAACATCATTACTATCAAATTATTAAGTTTTATTTCTAACCAGTCAGGTGAAACAAGACTTTAAGTAAAGAAGGTGTTGCAAAAGTCTTTGGCAATCGATAAATTTATTTTGAATCAGAATTGGTTTTTAAAAATATTGTATTCATAAATTATTGAAAATTACTAGAGCTTTTTGTTCTAGGCAGGATGACAATCAGTAAATAGCAGAGATGGTATAAACTGAAGGTTTGCCAGCCAGGCAAGTTTATTAGATTATAGTGACGTCACGACCATCCACGGGGCCTCTGTCAGTTATAGCCATCTCAATATTGACAATAACTCTGCCTTCAGTCGTTCTGCTGTGTCTTTTATGAGCGATACTGTAGAATCAAAAGCTATTTAATAAATTTTGAGGAAAAAATGATAAATACAAAATTATTTGTCATCCTTAATTATACATTTGGCTAAATAAAAAAATCCTAAAGAAAATATAGATTAAACATAGAATCAAATGGTATGTTGTGTAAGTACACAACAAATAAAACCTATGTTTTTCCATCTAACTTTTGGAAAGTAAATATCAAAATGCAGTAGGTTCCGAATAATATAGGCCTATTTGTATCATACTAATTTATGTACAAGTTGACATCATTATGACCGTCCCTAGACACTGTGTAACCATTAGTCTGGTTAACAACCAACCTACGCTTGAACTTAAACCGAGATATTACCTACTATAATATGTGGATAATTTGCTATTTAATTTCTTAATTTGCTAAACAAGAAACTTCTCACTTGTTGTTTAGGTATGGAATTAAATATCATTTAGATGACAAAAGGAATCGCAAGAGTTATGCAAATAATCAAAGGCTTTCTCATACCGTCATTAGTTTTATCTTTTGATTGTTTCAATTAAGACTTATTGAATTTTTATCCAGTTACCTGTTGAAAAATTATATGATATATTGAAATCTGTCTTTAAATATTTTTAAAACATAGATTACAGCTAGTTGTTACATATATACCAAATTATAGTTTTGACAATTAGCACAATATAACCTAAAAATTTGACCCTTCAAAATAAAAGATAACAAAGCAAAAAAATTGCAGGCATGACTATGAGGTTGTGTTACAAAAAATTTGGCAAGTAAAATTAAGCAATATGCAGTAAGAATGGAACATAACAGCTACTTTAGTAATTACTCGAGAGATAGCGTGAGAGAACATAACTGTTATCATGCTGCGCTGTTTGTTGTTGAAACAATGAATTGCGTGTAACAGCTACAACGGTTCCAAGATTGAACGTTATACGGTTCTTTCGGCATCACGATTATGATGACGGAATTTCAAGTTTAATACGTCAAAAGTTCCTCTTGCATTAAGAAAATTAGGTATCTATTTACTTCATTTTACAATGATAACGATAAACTATCCTTGATGAGAATCGTGTAACACTTTTTGGTAGATCTGTATGCCATTAATGGTTTGATCATACAGTTTCAATTCAAACCCACCCTTCCTTAATAAATGTCCTTGTCGTTAGATGAACAGTGTGTAAGGTTATGATCTAGTTACTCTCCGGGGTCCTTCTTCCTTAGCTCTTAGCATACACAAGTTTCTACTAGTCATTTAGGTGTAGATATTCAAACTGATAATCACCATTCGATTTTAGCACCCTGAAACTCGCTTAACATCGTCTCAATAGTAAGTTATACAATTTATTTTTCTTTTTTTTACCTTTTAGTAAAATTTTGTTGAGAAATGGTAAATATATTTGGATATAATAACATCAAATCATATTTATAAGTCAACCCTTCGTTCAAACTTGTATTCGCGTTAATTTGCTAAATATCAATACTTTGTTTAACGCCTAAAACCGTGATAATTGTATATAAAAAGGTATTTGTTTGATAAAAAATTAAACCAGTTCTGATATACCTCTGCAGAATAGTTTTAACTAGTTAATTAGTAAGTTTTGAAATTTTAATAATAGGAATAATACCACAACGAAATTTAACATATTTTCAATATACTGTACAAACCAATAATTTTGTAAGTTAACATAATTATCTTACAAGGTCTAAAAATCACGGCAATAATCAAAGCACTGCTGAACCATGATTATGTTTTATGTCTTTTAAGTTAGACTGGTTAAGTTTGATAAGAAATGGAAAGATTTACTATTTAATGCATTTCTGAAAAGGCTCTTGCCTTCACTCATGATTTTATAATGTGACAACAAAATACTGAAATAAATTTGTTTTGTTGTTGCCGTTGACGTAAAAAAAGAAAAAATATTAAAGCGAATGACACATTCTTTCATTGGCGAAACCCTTTCCAGATCATTTGTACCTTTCAGAGTGGCCATAGTTTTAAAAACAATAATAAAAATGAATCTACTTCATTGTATAATATAATATTTTATAATGTTATTGATTTTTTATTATGACTTTGAATGGATTTTAAATATTTGCTGTCTTTACCATCCATATTTTTTGTAAGTCTTTTTAAAGGTATCTAATTTATCAGTGTAGATAAAACTGGAAGACGAATAATAATTTATGTGTTTGAAAACCTTGCCATAAAGTGAATTTTAAACATACAATCTGAAAGTACTCATGAATACATAGCCATGTTTGCATAAGTTGTCATTAGCATACGTTAGGTCATCTCTGGAACGTTTCTAAAGTAATATTAATCTTTTGAGGTTTCTATATTCACTTAAAACAGGCTTACTTTTACCACAGCAATATGTTAAAATTTAGATAATTGATATTATTTTGACCTTTCAGAATATTAGAATATTGCGTATAGATTATGTTTGTTCTATAATTTTAATATTTAAAGAAAAAACTGAAATGCCACAGCATGTGATAAGCGTAGTTCTCTTCATTAACATTTCATATGAAAATAATTGTAAAATATGTTTTAATTCAAGAAACATCTTAAAATAGTTCAATAAAGACATGTAGAACCCCGGTTTCTAAAGGTATATACAATAAACACGTTGGTTAAAGTTTTTTATATGTAGCTAGTGGCATGGAACCTAGTTGCATGTATTCTCGATACTTTAAATCCATACAATTTGTATGGTAAAATAAACTTGTAACCATTTACAGCTTAACATTTATTGCAATTTCAAATAACCCCTCCGCAGCAAAATTGCAACCTAAGCGAGTTTTCATTTGCCTGTTTGGATTTTCACTTGTATAATACATTTTTAAATATAATTTATACTTATATAAAAAAAAACATCAGTTTACTTCAACTGTTTAATTCCATAAGAATATCATGGGCATTTCAAATTTTTATTTTTAATTTTCTCCGTAATTAATAATTGTCTCTGTTAAAAATATATTCATCTCATCATGACATACTAATAGACTTTATTATTTGTTGTTCTGCTCTTCAAATGGAGATAAATAGGGATATTTATGATTAGAGAATCAAAAATTAAAAAAATAAATCTTTACCCAATGAAAATCTCCTTAACCATGGGCCTGTCCCATGGTCCAATCATGCTGGTTCGTAAACTCGTCCGAATAAACGTTAATTTACACGTTTGTACCAAATTTCATCAACGGTCCGGATCCAGGTCTTGAGACCTACGGTAATAGCTTATCCCTTATAAGAGAAATTTGCTAAAACATGAAAAAGTAACATATATGCTACGACACCCAATAAATTTACCATGAAAGGGAGTATTATAACGATAGCTTAATATTACTTTATCCTAACCCACAGACCAATATTACATGGTGGGTCGATCTATAATGCCATTATATTGACCAATGACCAGAATACCACATGTGGTCTATGTGCCAATCAAATTCATTCAGTGAGCTTATAACACAGAGGGCACTCAGATGAAAATATTACGGCTGAATTCATATGGCTTGCCATTTTTAATACCTTACGAAAAAACTGGATTTGTTAATTATGGTTTTATTCTTTTCAATTTATTTTTTTTGTAAAACTATCTTAGTTGAAAAATTATTTAAAATAAAACTCTTGATGAGTTTTATTTGAAACCTACGTATATCACTAACATAAGACATTTAAGTACGAAAATCAATTAATAAGTGTTTGAACTTTAGGTAGGTAATATTTACCGTATAATACAAAAATTTAGCATAGTAATATTTTTTATTACAGCTACAACGGTTCCAAGATTGAACGTTATACGGTTCTTTCGGCATCACGATTATAATGACGGAATTTCAAGTTTAATACGTCCTAATAAGTCTGTTTAATAAGTTCCTCTTGCATTAAGAAAATTAGGTATCTATTTACTTTATTTTACAATGCTAACGATAAACTATCCTTGATGAGAATCGTGTAAGTCTTTTCGGTAGATCTACCCAAATAATAAGATAGAAAGAATATTGAAGTGTTTTAACACTTACCGGTATTAACATTAAGTTTATAAAAATATACTTGTGTTTTTATTCATTTTATTTCGATCAGTAAAACAATTTAAGCAAACATTTTTGGTTCTATTGACATGAATGGTTTGATCATACAGTATTAAACCGACCCTTCCTTAATAAATGTCCTTGTCATTAGATGAACAGTGTGTAAGGTTGTTATCTAGTTACAAGTCTCTCCAGGGTCCTTCTTCCTTAGCTCTTAGCATACACAAGTTTCTACTGGTCATTTAGGTGTAGGTATTCAAACTGATAATCACCATTCAATTTTAGTAACCTGAATCTCGCTTACCATCTTCTCAATAGTAAGTTATACAATTTATTTTTCTGTTTTTTTTTTGTTTTTTTTTACCTTTTAGTACAATTTTGTTAAGAAATGGTAAATATATTTGGATATAATGAAAAAAAAATCATATTTAAAAGTCAACCCTTCGTTCAAACTTGTATTCGCGTTAATTTGCTAAACATCAATACTTTGTTTTAACGCCTAAAACCGTGATAATTGTATATAATAAAAAGGTATTTGTTGGATAAAAAATTAAACCAGTTCTGATATATCTCTGCAGAATAATTTTAACTAGTTAATTAGTAAGTTTTGAAATTGTAATAATAGGAATAATACCACAACGAAATTTAACATATTTTCAATATACTGTACAACCAACAATTTTGTAAGTTAACATAACTATCTTACAAGGTCTAAAAATCACGGCAATAATCAAAGCACTGCTGAACCATGATTATGTTTTATGTCTTTTAAGTTAGACTGGTTAAGTTTTATAAGAAATGGAAAGATTTACTATTTAATGCATTTCTGAAAAGGTTCTTGCCTTCACTCATGATTTTATAATGGGACAACAAAATACTGAAATAAATTTATATACATTAAACACGATGGTTAAAGTTTGTTATATGTAGCTAGTGGCATGGAACCTAGTTGCATGTATTCTCGATACTTTAAATCCATACAATTTGTATGGTAAAATAAACTTGTAACCATTTACAGCTTAACATTTATTGCAATTTCAAATAATTCTTCCGTAGCAAAATTGCAACCTAAGCGAGTTTTCATTTGCCTGTTTGGATTTTCACTTATATAATACATTTTTTAATATAATTTATACTTATATAAAAAAACATCAGTTTACTTCAACTGTTTAATTCCATAAGAACGTTAGTTACAATAAACGTTAGTTTACACGTTTGTACCAAATTTCATCAACGGTCCGGATCCAGGTCTTGAGACCTACGGTAATAGCTTATCCCTTATAAGGGAAATTTGTTAAAACATGAAAAAGTAACATATATGCTACGACACCCAATAAATTTACCATGAAAGGGAGTATTATAACGATAACTTAATATTACTTTATCCTAACCACAGACCAATATTACATGGTGGGTGGATCTGTAATGCCATTATATTGACCAATGACCAGAATACCACATGTGGTCTATGTGCCAATCAAATTCAGTCAGTGAGCTTATAACACAGAGGGCACTCAGATGAAAATATTATAGCTGAATTCATATGGCTTGCCATTTTTAATACCTTACGAAAAAACTGGAATATGTTAATTATACTTTTATTCTTTTCAATTTATTTTTGTAAAACTATCCTAATTGAAAAATGATTTAAAATAAAACACTCATGATGAATTTTATTTGAAACCTACGTATATCACTAACATAAGAAATTTAAGTACGAAAATCAATTAATAAGTGTTTGAACTTTAGGTAGGTAATATTTACCGTATGATAAAAAATGTTAGCATAGTAATATTTTTGGCATTCATATCGAGGTGCTTAATTCGAGTTTATCTATATAAATAAAATTAGAGTTTTGTCTGTACATTGCTCAGAATTATATACTTTTAGGTTATTTTTACGTTTTATACATTAAAGAAGCAGAAACGAGTCTTATCTCAATTTCTGTCTGTCTGTCTGTCCCTTTGTCTGTAACACTCAAGATGGCATTTTACGCAATCTTCTCCGTGAAAACCAGAGTACATATCAATATCAAGATCCAAGTCATTTTAATGTATTCACTGGATTGGCGAGAGTGTCTTTAGTGATTTAAATATAGCCTCACTACTTTGTAAATAAAATTACGGACGTTCAAAAATGCAGTTTTGTGCGATTTTTGTCAAATTTTCGTTCAATTTTTATCACATAATCGTCTATGAAATAACGAACAGCTGTTCGGATCAAGATTATTTTTTCTAGCTGTCAATGACATGTTTACAAATGTTGTTTACAAATACCGCAACTATTTCGAATCACGTTTTGAAAGCAAATCCCAACCAAGTGAGATTAAAAACGTTTTTCTTACATAACGGATTTAATTAATCGCAAGTGCAATAATATAGTCTAATAGTGTAACCGTAAATGAAATTAAATAACTAGACATCGTCCAAATCGGAACCAGAAATTCTTTGAGTATAAAATGTTTCTTGAGTTTTGACAACCAGAAAGAAGAAGACCTTGAATCATTGTTGTATAGGGCTGTGACACTGAAATGATCGTCGCCAATAGCTTACAAAAAAGGTTTCCACTCATTGACAGCGCTTCAATGGCGGTTGTGTTAAAGTGTAAAGTAAAAAATCACAACTGCAGTGGGTGATTGTAACAGAGGTTTAACAGAGGAAGTGCTAAACTCGCTTTTCCAATGTGTCACTTTCTGTTTCTACTCACCGTGTGATGCAATCGCTGGACCATACAGCCAACAGGCCCATAGCTCATATCTTGGGTACGTAAGCCTACATATTTATTCATAACAACCTTTTTGACGACGATCCTTGATACCGGTACTTTTCCATAGAATACATGGCCTACCTACTTAAGAAATAAAATTACAAATGACCAAAACCCCAACATTGTGTGATTTTCGTCACATTTCCTTCTAATGTTAATAGATATACTAATCATTGTTTAGAGAATGCGTAATCTATTAAATAACAAAAAGTTGTTTGGGTAAGGTTGCTTTTTTTCAAACTGACACCGATAAGTTTACGCTATAACTTTTTACGAGAAAATCCAAAAGCAAGAGATCAATAACCTCGGGACTAGATATTAATGCATTTAATTGGTCCGATCTACTATAGTTCTTAGGTAGGTTCTTACGTAGGTACTGGTTCTTTTCCTTAGAACCGGTAGTTTACAAATTTGATATCGTTGGTGTTGCACCTTATTTATTAGAGCCGTCCGTATTCAATTTAAGTGATGTCTTAACTCTGTATAAGTTTTGCTTTTTCTGTCTGGATTCCAAATCTTAGCTTATCCGGTATGCTAAGAAAATGATAACCTATTTGAGTAAAACATTTGTTGGGCAAACCATCATGAATTGTTTACGCCTTTATATTGTTTATGTATCAATAGTTCGTGGCCTTTGTTGGATTGTTGTATTGTGTTGTTTTGTTGTATGTTGGTAACGCAATAATGTCCTTATTTATCAGTGTTTCAAGGAATGGACAAGAGCACCTTTGATACTGAAAATGCCAACCGGAATAAAGTGTTAAATGGTGAGGTTGAGGTAGTACTTTAAATACGTTTAAGTTAACCGATGTGGAAAGTAACTTTCAATTATAGGCCTATTTTAGGGCTACGCTTCATGGATCTATAAAACATTTTTTAGTTTAATCATTGGAAATATGGACCATAACGATCCGGGTGACATTTAATTGCGAAGCATTTATTTTGGCTTGAACTGTCAGATACTGTATTTGCGAAGGTTTATATATAATAGTTTTGCCAGCATATCTGCAAATATGCAAACTAATTGCTGTTCTTAACCTTAATATAAGAAGGTTTCAACTGACTACTATAAGATCCCCGTGCGTAGAACGGGCACACAGCTAGTGTACACTAAATATATAAGAAGAAGGGAATTGGTAATGCACGATCAACAGTGTAAGATTCACACCCACTAAAATCCAACATAGTTAAACGTGGAGAAGCGAAGCGAGCTGGTCCAGTGGTTAGAATTCGGGACTTAGTACCTGAGGTCCCGGGTTCGAATCCCACCAAATCATCAATGGATTTTATCTAAATAATATTGCCACAATACTTAGGTCTAGCCTAAAATGATGTAAAAACAATCCCGAGCACATGCCTAGCGTCCTAGGACAAAACTATATAGTTAAACGTAATTATAATATTTCCTTTATTGTAGTTATTTATAAGGTCTGGTGGTACAGAAAATAAATGCTCTGTGGCTGCTTGTACTTTTTGGTAACTAAAAAAAATATCGTTTGGAATTTCCATACCATACTTTTAAATTGATAAGTTCAAAAAGTAAAATTAACAACAAACCCTATCACGTATCTATAGCTTTTTGATGCTGGAAACTATTTTAGCCTTGACTTTAAGAATCGAATTCCTACATCTAGCCACGCAAAATACACACCCTCAAACTCCATGTTCACGCACAAAAAAATTCCAATCCGATATTTAGAACATTTCAATGAATTATTATATTCCATGTAAAATATTCTCAGTTGGTCAAAAAAATACATTAGGAAACACATGTTATCTTCATATCGCATAATTTGATAAAAATAATTTGTCAAACGAGGTTGAAAGATTTCTTTTTCCAGAAACTTGCGACGCTACTTTCTGCACTAAAAAAAAATATTAAAAGTGCAGTCGCAACCGTTTGCCGGGGATAGCTCAGCCTACAATGGCCGGGTAAAGTTCCAGGGTCTGCGATAAGGTCAGGGAAACCACTAGGCCAAAAGCCGGGTCTAACCGGTATAGGACTGGCTCATACACGGGCACTGTGAACAAGTCAAAAACAAGTCACCAAAACAAACGTGCAATAATCACTACCAGGCCTACGCCGATTCTGCACACTCCTAGGGGGTCGTTGCTGACTACGCAACTCGGGCTTCGTCCTAACTATCCAATAGTTAAGCCCAGAGTGCCTAAAACACGGTGAGTTACACGACGACTTGCCAATAAAAACCACAACGCGTGTTATCACCAGGCGGGGTCTACTAGGCCACTATAATCCAATACACAACTCTAATGCCCAAGCTAAGAATCAAACAGTTCACTCAATAATCGTACCACATAATAATATACAAGTACACTATAGGTAGAGTGACTACACCACTAGTAGCTGGTCTCAATAAATACCAAGCCGAACAAGCAAAACTAAATGGCAATTGCACTATTAAAATATTGAGCTACTTAGTAGCAGATAAATAAATATTAAATACGTTCCAAACACTAGATAAATTTTATAGGCTATTATCTGATAGCCGGTACTCCGCTATCCAAGCTACCAAGCTAACGTGTTGGATTACTAAGCAAGCTGTTCAGGTTAAATTAAAATAATTGAATGAATAAACAATAACAACCCTACTACTGCTACTGCTACTACCAACTTTATGTTACTTAGCTGGGCTTCTGTTAATAGGCTAATAATATTAGCTACTAGCCTACTGGCCACGTGTTTCCAACTACGCACGCTAAATCGTGCAGCCTAGGTTTGTCGGGCCTCAGAGTTATTAGTAATATAACTAACTCTAGGGACAACGCAAAATAATATCTACTACAGTCAATTAAATTATATTATTTGCGCTCTAGCACCTGCCCAGAACCGTCAGGAATACACTTTAATATTATTCCTGACTAATATAAATCCTAACTACCGTCAGGCTTTGACCAGCACGGTTACAACTCTAACTCTCGCAATAAAACCAGATATTAATATTATCAAACTAATAATATCAAGTCGTCCACTCACCACAAGTGGGTCAGTACCCAACTTACACCAACACTCGGCGCGATCACACCACCAGCATACTCCGACACCACTGTCACACCTCGTACACTCCGTACCACCAACGTACGCCAGCCGTCTCCACAGGACACCAACACTCACTCTTCACTGCACGGGATCCACGACTCGAATGTCCGTCCTCGGCTGTCCGGTAGTTCCAGGATACCCAAGCTTATCCGAACTGATAAGCCGGGTCAAAGGGCGCTAGCCAGGATCGCCGCCGCCGCTTGCTTACCTCAACAATCGGTGCGCGGCCAAATAGCAAAAATATACCCCCCTAGGGAAAATAACTCGTTACAAACTGTATTGCAAACTCGCATTTTGTCTATTAGGATTATTATTGTTTAATTAAATATTATGTCATGCAATACATATAAAAAAATGTTTATATAAATTAGGATTTAGGATAAATGTAACTACATTGAAACGCTAAGCAGCTTTAAGACCGATGGGAAGTATCATACCCGACAGGGCGTAAACTTAAAGTAGCCAAAAGGGATTTAAAGGGTTTAGTTTAACGTAAGCTGAACACTTTTCCCGCTAAAATATTATTTATTAGACGTGTTACTGGACACAACCCTGATTTAGTGTGATTAATTTGACAATTTGGAACATAATTAAGCCGTAAAGTGTGTTTTTTAATATAACCCTACATATTATTGTAAATATAATTTCTACCATACTCGAATAATATTAATTGTACTGTGCTCTGAATTAAAGAATATATTTAGGCTATTTTAATAGCAGTTGGGGTTTAAGAACTTCGTTATCGATTTTAAGTGAAACCGACATTTAAGGTCATAATATAATTGATTTGTAATTAGTTTATTTTATTTTTCGTTTGAAAATAATCCTAACACATATATGTTTTTCATAATTGTAGCCTATTTTGGCGTGATCCATGTGTCAACAAAGTTTAAAAAATTATATTACTTAAGTATTTAGTGGGTTTGTAAACTAATTGCAAGCACCAAACATATTAATGTATCTTTGGAGTTCCAAGAACCATGTCTAAGAAACGATGTTGATACACAGGACGGAAATTAAATTAATTATGTCACATACATGCTATAATCTGCGTTTGATATATGACATAGTATTAATACATTTGTACTGAATACACATTGGAAATTCCTACTTATATTTTACATTTTGCTAATAAATGGTTTCCGCTTACAATGAGTTAGTTACCTATTTACCCTGTAATTCAAGGCACAACATGATAAATAACGTTGAACGTAAGCATAACTTCGTCTATTCCATTTTAAATGCATTAACGAAACACTAATGACCAAAACTTACCCAAGAACTTGTTTGTCAAGCTGTGAATGGTAATTTGCCTAACGAGTTAGAAGCACGAACAGCTAAACATTAACACGGCCATTTTAATGTGTATTTGAGGAAAAACTCTGTATATCACACAAAAAGTTCAAAAGATCAAATAACAAATAGCTGAAACATCATCATAAAAAAAATGCTTAACTAGTTATTTTTTCTAACATTTAATAGATCTCTTCTTATTTTACGTTCCTGAAGACCGGTCGGAACAAGCTTAAGTTAAACATTTTTATGTAAAAAACTAAATGTTTTGATTTTTATTAACGAAGCGATTTTGATGATTTTTCTAAAGAAATGTTATTATAGATTTTCTCATTATTTGGACCCATAGTTTAATTAGTTATATAGCTGTTATATCCTACAATTACATATTTATGAAAACTTGAATCTGCTTCTCTAAATTCTCCTTTCTATAAATCGTATGGATTTTTTAAGCTCTAATTAAAAGATTTCTGTCTTTGTATACAATAATTGAAAAGCTTGGAAGTCATTTTAAGTATAAGGAAGCAGGATAACTTTGCTTATTCTATCATAATACTTTGCACATTTTTTTCAATCGCAATTTTTTAATAATGGTCGTATTTTTCTATTATCTAATTAATAGCTTACTAGTTATTTATTTCAATTTTATTTTATTGAATAACAGTAAAGATTTAGGGTGATTATAAAAACTGTACACGTATTACAAATACGTCCTCTGCATAATCATTATGTTGTTAGTTTTAGATGCAAATGCAATTCCCTGAACACAACATTTCCTGAACTGAATTTCCTGTTTTATCCTGATGTAGAAGTGATGTTTAAAGACCAATAGAGAGTGACAACCCCGACGGGGCGTAAACTCAAAGTAGCCGAAAGGGATTTCAAGAGTTTAACTAAAGCTGGCAACTTTCCAACTGAGTTAGTAGCAAATGTATTGACACTCTTCTGTGGAGATGGTTTACTTTCTGTCGGATCAGTTTCATACATTCATAGTGTTACTCTAACACGATAAAATCTATATGATTATACAAGAAGACCCTCGATAACAAGTCGCCCTTGATAACAAGTGTCATTTTCAAATTCCCTTAAAATTATTTTACCCCTAATCATTTGTTATTACAAACCTCGATAAGAATCAACCTTGATAACAAGTCTTATTTTACAATCCCCATGAGAGTCTTGTTATCAAGGTTCTACTGAATTGTCAGATTGTAGGTTTTACCATTGGGAGTTTCTTCTTTTTTTGTTTCAATCAAATATGTGTTTGTTGAATTTTTACAGGTTGACTTTAACGAATTTTACTTGTAGAGGAGTTCAAAATGAGCTTACTGATAGGGAATTTAAAGCACAAGTCCATTCTGGGGAGTTTAAGAGTATCCAACTTTTGATGTACCCGTTTTAATCTCGTTTTAAAATATACATGGGCTACTCGGGGAGTGGTAGTGGTAGAGGGTGGAACTTCAGTCCTTAAGGCCTTGGTTCGTACCCCATCTTGGCTTTATATTTTACCTTTGACTGAAAAACATAATCGGGGTACACAATAAATATATTAAAACAATTTTTTTTGAAGTAGTACATAATGTACGGTTAACCATAGATAGTTTAACCTATAACCATCAATATTAAAATCTGAGTTTGAATGTGGCTCAGAAGAAACACATGATGTTAAAATGTTAACAGGATCATATAACGTTTTCCCCAATGTATGGGAATCAACTTAAACCTATTCCGTCTTGGAGATTAAACAATTTTTTTTTAATAGAAACAAGATTAAATTGGCACTACAGTATAAGGCTGTATAATATTTTGTGGTCCTTTTAGCATTTATTAAACGTGTAGAAAATTATTCCTAATGTACCACCAAGAGCTTTTTATTTCACAGCACGAATACATTAGTGCTTAACATACTTTTTATTTAAGATTAAATAATATGCTAAAATATAATATAACTTTAGGTAAGTAAACTACAGTGTTTAAGTTATCCTTCAAAAATATTATTTAAATTATTATTAAAAAACCTTTTTGATATTACATTTAGTATTTCATTAAATCTTAATATTGCTAAGCGAACCACAAAAGTTATGCAATATTATGTGTATAAAAACTAACCAGAAAAATGTAAAATAATAGTAAAAACCTCGCTATTCACAGTTTAACAATCCAAATAGTAGTCACGACCATTGATGGTCACGATCACCTCTAGAAAGAAAGTTACCAGCTTTGGTTCACCTCACAAATCCCCTTTGGCTGGGGGGTCTGACTTAGGGGAGGTACGAATGAGGCATTTAGTTCAAAATTCCTCCGTGAACAGCGCTGTAACAGAGAGCACTTTGGCAATGAAGGTTTACTAATCGCAAAAATAGTTTGTTCTGTTCATAAAATAAAGTTATAAATGCCTCAAATTCAATTTTATTATTTTTTAATTATAAAATTAAACTGTCATAATCTAACCGAACTAACCAAACTTGCTGTTAATGAAATAATATAACAAAAGTTTAGTAATATAAAAAATAATTCTGTTTATTAAATAAAACTAGAAATTGCTCAATTAAAATTTTATAATGACTTAATAATAAAATTAAACTGTCATAACCGAACCAAACCAACCAAACTTGCTGATAATAAAAAAAAATCTTGGACAAAAAGTTAATGCCTCCAGCGGGATTCGAACCCGGGAGCTTCAGCATATCAGCCCGGCACGCTAACCATTAGACCATCGAAGCCGATGGCTACCAATCGTTTTGTTACGGTAATGGCGTTCCCTCAACTAATAAGAAGCCCACAGCTGTCATCGTAGCCTCTTCTATACCTCCCCTGAGTAAATACCGGCTACTCCGGGTGTCGGTCCATTGAGAAAGTCCCAGTTGGTTAGAAATGTGAGCTAGTTGGACATGTAAGGTTTTTACTACGTAATAGTTCCATGTATTACACATTCAACTCTGCAAATGTTTTACGGGTATAAAGAAGTAAATGCTTCCTTTTTTAACATATCTGTGATACATGGAACATGTAAAAAGAAATTAAACTTAGAATAAGGCTCATTTAGCATGCAGCATATCAAAACTTTGAACAGCCATAACCTTTTCAGGATCATTGAATTTTCATTTTTTTATGTCATTGTGTTTATCTCATCAAGACCTTTAAAATTATATGCATAGCAACCCATGCTTACATTTAAGATTCGTCACCTACTTCTTTTTCTGAAAAATCTGCCATATTCTAAAAAAAGTAGTTTTGTATACACATAAACAGTTTGCAAAGTTTAAATTGTGTAAGTGGAACTTGGAAACATATATTGGGTTGTTCCGGAACCTTTTGCTATTCCTGTATATTTATAATTAATACTGTATTTCAACTGGGTGTGAAATTTACTTTCTTTACAAATAAATATGTTATCAAGATGGTTCAGTTTCGCAAAGATCTTTTCAAAGTTAAAGTGTGACAAGGCGCTTCAAACACCAGGAGTTACCCGGTCACGGTTAGCTGGTCCTCGTAAAACAACCTTCCTCTGTGGAGAACTCCTTTTAACCCTGGCATTACCTTATTTTCTCAACTGGAAAACCCTTAGTGTTTCCACAACATTCGCACATTTTCGCTTGAACTAACAAATATCTCGGGCCGTATTGCTTAATAATTATTGGATACAATAATATTTACATTGTGAGTATAAAATTATTCATGCATACATTTTGAGACCTACTGCAGTAGCAAGATATGCATCCACGTTTTTTTTTTATATTTGAAAGTTCATGACATTTGAACTTATCGCAGAGGTAGAGCAGGAAGTACTGGGAATTCTTACATTTTATCCCACAATAATGACATTTAATTTGTTAGCCGTGTCAAGCTGTTTCGAAACGTTAATATTTGGATAGCACATTTTTTGGGGCTAGCAATTTAAAGCCCCCAAGGAATCATGTAGAAATATTGAAAAAGTAAACTAAATAATTGCGAGAGAGTGTAAATGATAACATACCTCAACAATGGTTTGGGCTACGACAAGTATTATACTTCAAAATACGTGTTTTTAAACAGTGCAAAAGGAACATTGGATAATAAAGTAGATTTTCTGTGAGAAAGATATTTACAATAATGTAAGATAACCTAATAACGTGAAAATTAAATATTTAGGTTTACTAAATAGTTGAATGATTTATTTAAAATTTTTCATTGTAAATTTAAGAAATTTTTAACATAAATAAAATCAAATTACTAAGCTGAGGTCAAGCCAAATAAGAATAAGAATAAGAATAAGAATAAGAAAGTTTATTGCCATTGACCAAGTTGTACATAGGAATAGGCATTGTCAAATTACATTAAATAAAATATCACTAAACATGTTCATATCTATAGATAACAAAGATTAAGAATAACGATTGAAAGTTTTTGATTTACAGTATGAAAGATTCGGCTTTAATTTTATAATTCATAAAGTCCTTAACTGAGTAAAATGAGTTAGCTATGAGCCAGTTATGAATTTTTGACTTAAAAAGAGGAAGAGAAAGGCTGTCTGCCTGAAGAGGCTCAGGCAGCTTATTATAAAATTTCACACAATTAAGTTTAAAAGAATTACCTGTGATGGCCAGCCTGTGATGTGGTATATCCAGTTGTTCCTTGTTTCGTGTATGGTGGAAATGGTAATTCTGCCTGGTGGAAAACTCATTGAGATTAGCTTTAGTGTATATAAGTACATTGTAGATGTATAAGTTAATGATTGTGCAAATGTTTAGTCTGACAAAAAGTGGCTTGCAGTGCTCCGCAGGGCCAGCCCCCGACATAGTGCGGATGACTTCTTTTTGTATTAGTAGAAGCTCATGAACATGGGGGGAATGGCCCCAAAGTTGGATTCCATATTGAATGTGGGATTTAAACAGTCCAAAGTAGGCTAGTTTGAGATATTCAATGTCAACAAAAGTCTTGAGTATCCAGAATAGACATGAAACTCTCGATAGTTTTTTGCTTAAATTTGGGTGAATGCCAAGAAGTTTGACTGAATGGTCTTATTTGTTTGAAGAGAGTGAAAATTCTATTTTCTGGGTTTTGGATTGGTTACAGATGAGTTTATTTGTAGAAAACCAGTTTAAAACACTGTTTTCTGCATTAGAAAGTGTTTCTGAGAGCTTTACAAGATCTTTATCAGAAGTAAAAATTGTGGTGTCGTCTGCATATACAGGGTGTTCATTTGAAAACTTTCCATATCTGTTGTGTGCAAAGGTAAGGCTTTTAACATTTGTTTGTTCTCATTTCCCCCTAATTTGGACATGCCAAATCCAATAAAATTATTTTCAATTTTGAAAAATGCCCCAAAAGGGCCCAATTTGGGGGGTAGGGGTGCTTTTTGAGAAATTTTCAAATGTAAACATGGGTTGTGTGATACATCAATTTAAAGGTCTAATCATACCAATCATTTTGGTGCAAAAAAAGTTTAATTATCTTTAACCGTATTTACAGGGTGGGTCAAAACGTTTTAAAAAAGGACTTAGAAGTTAAGTACCGTATTACCCTAACTACTGAACGGAACAGCGCCAAATTTCTTTCCAAGCTTATTCTTGAGCTACCCTTTAAGATAACTTGTAGTAAGGCATTTTCCAAGTTATTTTCTAATTTTTTAAAAATCCCAAATTTTAAGAATAAAAGAAAGCTGAAAACTCAAAATTCTTAAATAGCAAGGTATAACAAATTTCATACCACGTGAAAGGTCCTTTTTGAACAAACATTTTACGTGTTTAAGTTTTCTTTCTATCTCTTACCGTTTAAAAATTGCAGTAGAAAAACATAATTTTCTATGGTAAAATTGTAACTAGTTTTCTAATAAAACACATTGCACTTTGTTCAACGATGTAGTAGGATTCATAACAAATTGATCGACTACTTTTACGTGTGTCAGAATTCATCTTGGACCCCTCATCCTGTTCTTTTCTCATTGGTAACTGAGCCAGTTTCAGAAAACTTCCTAACTAAATCATTTACAGCCATATGACTCAAGGTCTTACCTGGATATCTATTGTTAAACACTTTGCAGTTATCCTGGAACACTTTTGTTATGACCAATAAGTAAAATAAAGTCTATTTTTTAAGTTTACACCATATTTGATTAGGTACGACAGGAAATGGTACTTTTGAAATTAATACTACCATTGACTAGTCAATGGTACTACAGAAAGCGGCCCACGCTTGGGTTTTTCTCATCAGCTATAAAACTTGTTTTTCACAAAGTAAAACGTAATGACTTGTTTGCCTATCTGCCTAAAAATAATTATGAATTGTTTCATTCAGTTATTACACCATTTAATGTGTCTATTGACGAATTTTGGCTGTTTTATTAGAAAACTAGTTACAATTTTACCATAGAAAATTATGTTTTTCTACTGCAATTTTTAAACGGTAAGAGATAGAAAGAAAACTTAAATACGTAAAATGTTTGTTAAAAAAGGACCTTTCACGTGGTATGAAATTTGTTATACCTTGCTATTTAAGAATTTTGAGTTTTCAACTTTCTTTTATTCTTAAAATTTGGGATTTTTTTAAAATTAGAAAATAACTTGGAAAATGCCCTTACTACAAGTTATCTTAAAGAGTAGCTCAAGAATAAGCTTGGAAAGAAATTTGGCGCTGTTCCGTTCAGTAGTTAGGGTAATACGGTACTTAACTTCAAAGTCCTTTTTTAAAACGTTTTGACCCACCCTGTAAATACAGTTAAAGATAATTAAACCTTTTTTGCACCAAAATGATCGGGGTGATTAGACCTTTAAATTGATGTATCACACAACCCATGTTTACATTTGAAAATTTCTCAAAAAGCACCCCTACCCCCCAAATTGGGCCCTTTTGGGGCATTTTTCAAAATTGAAAATAATTTTATTGGATTTGGCATGTCCAAATTAGGGGTAAACGAGAACAAACAAGTGTTAAAAGCCTTACCTTTGCACACAACAGATATGGAAAGTTTTCAAATGAACACCCTGTATAACACTGTCAATAGGGATGTTACATGGAAGATCATTGACTGCGACAATGAAAAGAAAAGGGCCCAGGACCGAGCCCTGCGGAACTCCTGCTTTAATTGCTGTCAATGTTGAGTTTTTACCCTCCACACTAACAAATTGCCTCCTGTTGGTCAGATATGATTCAATTATGTCTATTGAGTTTTTATTAAGTCCATAAAATTTGAGCTTTGTCAGCAAAATGTCAAACGGAATGCAATCAAAAGCTTTTGTTAAGTAAAAAAGAAGCATGGACACAGTATTTTTATTTTCAAAAGCATTAATAATGTAATTGGAAATGTGAGAGACTGCCATAGTGGTTGATCTACCAGCTCTAAAACCGAATTGAGAGTCAGACATCAACTTATTGGAATCAAAAAAATTGTTGAGTTGTTTCAACATGAGAGCTTCAAAAACTTTAGATAAAATTGGAACTATTAAGATTGGACGATAATTTTGACAAAGGTTCTTATCGCCCTTTTTATAGATTGGAGTTACTTTTGAAATTTTAAGTAAATCAGGAAAATAACCATTACGGAGGCAACTATTGAATACAGTAGAGAGGGGTGTAGAAATGTAGTGTATAGTATTCTTGATTATATAATTTGAAAGCCAAAAATGGTCCATGGTTTTTGAGTTTGAAAATTTTGAAACTGTTTTTATTACCTCGTCTGGTGTGATTGATGTCCATTTAAATTTGGAAATGTTGTCCAATTGTTTATTGGATTCCAGCAGATCACTGGGTGTGGTTTGGGTTTGGCCAACTTGGTTGACCAGTTCCTCAACAGAATCTGTAAAATATGTGTTTAGTTCATTAGGGTCAAGTGTTACATGAGATGTGCGTGTGGTGGTATTTTCTTGTGTTATTATATCCCAGGCTGCCTTACATTTGTTTTTGGAATTGTTAATATATTTTTCACAAGCTGATTTTTTAGCAAGGGTTAAGTCCTTCCTATATTGTTTTTTCAAGTTATTATAAATATTGTAAGCTGCCTGAGCCTTTACAGAGTTAATTTTTAAAAGATTCTTGTACAAGGAATTATAAGCTAGCATGGTTTCCCTACTTTTCCTTAAACTATCATTGTACCAATTAAATCTATTTTTCTTTATAAGAGTCCTACTGTCTGATCTAGGTTTCTTCTTTACAAGTGGGGAGCAATAATACCAAAGGTCAACAAATTGATAAAAAAAGCTATTAAATAAAGCTTCTGAGTTACTTTCATTGTCCACAATGTTTTGCCAGGACTCATTTTGTAAGGCCTCACAAAAAAGATTAAGATTTTGTTTATTTTGTTTCCTGACAAATAATGTAGGTTGGTTTGCATTTTGAGTATTTGTGGATGATGGTTTACGATATTTAAAAAGCAATGGGTCATGATCGGCCAAAGCACCTTGCAGAACTGAAATTGTATATAAATCTTGAGTAAAATTGACTAGAACATTATCTAAACAGGCGTAGTTTCTTGTTGGGAGTTTATTGCTACATACCAGGTCTAGTGACCGCAGTAAATTCTTGAAATTAATTGAGACTTGCTCATCTAGTTTTGCCATTTCAATATTGAAATCCCCACAGACTATTACTTTTTTACCCAAGCTAAGAACATATTTCATTGCCTCTTTAAATTGAACAAAAAAAGTGGGCAAGTCACCATTCGGTGACCTGTACAAACTTACTACAAGCAAATTTTCATTGGCTTTATACAACAAATTTCACAATGTAATTCAGAGGAAAACCTATTGAGATCAATTTTTTTGTAATGATAGTCTTTCTTAACATATATAGCTGAGCCTCCGTTCTTAAAATTAGTTCTACATACAATATTTTGCCAAATCAAAATTCCGTGGAATAAACATATCAGCTTGCTCTGGAGTTAACCAGTGTTCTGAGGCACAAATTATATCTACATTTTGTAACTGGCATACATGTTCTATGTCTAATAACTTATTCCTAATACATTGACAATTAGCCTGTAAAACTGTTAAAAACTGCTCATTAGGCCTAACATTTTCATACTTAGTGATAATTTGAGTATTTGACCAATTATTATTGAGGTTACTTACAATTGCGGAATCATTAAGTTCTATAGGCGTCCTATCGGGCAATGCAAACCCCTGAGTTACTAAGTCCTCTCTAAAAAAGACATTTCATTTGAACACTACACTCATTCAAACACTAAAAAAAAAAAAAAAAAACAACAAGTATATGTTTCCTGATATTCTCTTTTATTTTCCACGTTGCAATCAAATATTCAAATGTAAGCTGTACATTGTCGAGGAGAAACGTCAAAAACGAATCTCGGCGCTGTAAAAGTATATATTCTTAGTACAAAATGGAGCCTTTTACTATCATGAACTGTCATACACTTATATATTAATCAACATAAACATAGCATTATGTTAAAGTTATAGTATGTGGAATGTTTCTATGAAAAAAATAATGTTGTTTTCAAAATCAAATACAGTAGATTATACTTTTTATAAGTTAAAATATTTGGGGAGCGAGCTAGTCTAGTGGTTTGAGCACGAAACTCCGGTTCCTGGGGTCCCGGGTTCAAACCCCGCAAAATCACCAATGGATTTTATCGAAGTTATATTGCCGTTACCCCTATGTCTAGCCCGAAGTAATGTGAAAAACAATTCCGGGCTCGTGCCTAGCGTCCTAGGACAAAAAAGTTAAAATATTTGGAATGTCCTTCCTTTTAGGGATCTTAACAACACTTTATTACACTCCCTAACTTACGAAAAATAGGTATAACCTAATTTTAGAGAAGTAGTCAATAAGTTTAGAAATTTTAAAATGAAAATTTAAGTCAAGCCAGCAAAAGTGTTAGAAGTAAGAAGGGTCATTTTGTTGAAATGGGGCTTAATTGTTATGATGCTTTTTATTTCTTTCTCCAGTAAGATAGCATAACTGAACCGTAATATAAGTAGGGCGCTAAAAATTTACTGCTGGAATGCAACCTACAAAGTTAATACAAATATAAAATTTTGGTTATTTTTAATGTAAGATTTTTGAATTTTCATTTGATTAGTAACACGATTACTAGAAGAATACCGGTATGGATCATAAACGTAAACAAATGACGTTTTTGGCCCGAAAATAAACATTATTTAACGTTGCTTAAATGGAACTGCAAAAACATTATGTTCAATGATATTAGTATAGGATTCGGGCCAACAAGGTAATTTGTTTATGTTTATTATGATCCATACCGGTATTTTTCTAGTATTCGTGATTATGATAGTGCATAATGTTTACGTAAAACAGTTATAATAATATTACTAAAAAAAATTATTACTATTATAATTTGGCACATATTATGTGCCAAAACTGCCACTTCAATCCTTGCTTTCCTCTGTCCTAGGGGTCAATCATTAAAATCTAGCTAAAGACAAAATAACAAAATGAAATCTAATTTCTATCTTAATAAAATAGTCCAAAACCACGTAGATTTGTTAAAATATAAAAAAAAATGTATAACAATTTTGTATTTTCTTTATCAAAGTTCAACAAACGTGGTTGACCCTAGCACCGCAGTCACGTCATTGTTTATTTCCCGTCATGCAATTTACTCTGAAGCTGAAGTGCTTTGAAAACAACGCAGAGGTACTATTGGATCGTGCTATATTGTTGACGCAACTGGCCATTGTTTTATATATTGGGGTTTGTAAACTGTTATCAGTAGCTATGGTTTTTTCGAAATGCGTTACTCTTGAAATGGTAACTCGTTTAGTAAAACCATTATAAATTTAATTATTTATAGATGACAATACGATTGTGGATTTGACTAAATAAAATATTTTTAGTGAGAAGAAAATATTTTGATAGGGTTTGATTAGGTTACAAGTTATAGAATAGTATACTTTAGTAAATGTATGAATTACGTTTAGTGGTTACTATTTTTGAAGACTTACAAAAGATTATTTTGGCAAGAATCTGTTCTCTATATATCTGTCGATATGTGGTTTGCCAATGTTAGATATCGGGACACAAACCTATTCAGAACACTGTCTTAAGGATTATACCGTATATTCCATTTATTTATGTCATCTAACAATTTAATTGTGCTAAAAACGGAGAATAATGTAATGATAGCACTTACTATACACAGAATTAACTTCCTATGTAATGTAAAAAATTAAAGTAAAAAACGTGGTACAATCTGTTAAGATGTTCTCCCAACTAATGACAATATTCTGTGTCAATTGATAAATCAATCAGCTTTTTTATATGATACTGCATTGGTTTTAAACTATATTAACCTAGTAGTACCCTCTAGTGAGATGGTCCTAAATTTACATGGGAAGTCTATTAGTCCATAATACATGTTTGGGATTATTTCAGATAAATTTCTTGGTTCCATGACCTATTCCTTTGTTTGTCCTGAACTTATACACTCTTACTGATGAGTTTTGTATGTCCTGTCTTGTACTGATGAGTGTAACATATGTATAATTTTACAGATCACTATTGCAGAAAGCAAAGAGCGGGATAAGAATATATAGATTCCAAAGCCAATCTTCTCAAGGTGTCAGGACAGCTCAGACTTCTACAATGTTCTCCACCGGTAAGCAGCTTTATGTTGTCCGACTCACCAAGTCCTCTTAGAGTAATGCGGTATATTCTTGGGGTTGGTGAAAGTTATTATATAAATATATATAGCAAATATACTCATTGAACTAATATTAACTAGATTTAAATTGTCATTAGTTATATATCGTAGCTTTTTTTTCAACTACTTTCTTGTATTGTAAATATGTTGTTAAAATAATACAACAACAAAACTGTGCTACTTTACTACATTCCGCATTATATTCCATTAGAGTTGAGCTATGAAAAGTGCTTAAAAATATGTAGGCCTATACACAGTGTAGTTGAAGTCCATGATACGGTTATTATATACATTTTCTAAAAAAAAAAAAATATATATATATGAGATCACTTTGGCGAAAAAAAAGTTATAGACAACTAATTTTGTAATGTATAGCAAAATATATCTGTAAGTAAATTAATGAAAGGTATTAAATTTAAATGGTCTCATATCTAGTCTAATTCATTATTAATTCGGTTCCTAAACCAACACAGTGCATTAATTAGCACTAATAATGATATCGTTTGATAAACATGTAAAAAATGGTGTGAGAGTCTGGCGTGTAATATAATAAATTAATTCAGAAGGTTATGCTGTAGAAACCTTGGGAAAATCTCATACGTTGTTAATCATCAATAGAAAATAAAAGGGACTTACAAACTACAACAGCTGTTATAAGCTTTGTGAGGGATCAAAAAAACTAATTGATCAAATATTTTTTAAACATTGTATAGAGGACAACTGATAGGTGTTTACCTTTTTCAATGTATGTAACCTCCTCCCATGCAAAGTAAAAGCCTACACAAAAGCTCGAGATTTAATTGGTTAAAATCAAATTAATTTAAAATATTTTACTATAAAACTGTGCTTAAATTAACTAGAATAAGTCAATTTAGGTTTGAGTTACTACTAAAGCGTACCCAAACACTTCGTCGCGGACAGTAAACTATTATTTAGTTTGATATAACTTTGCCAAATAAACTTATTTAAAAATATCTTAGGAAACCAAGCTGTGCCTTACGGAGATTAGTAAGGATAACATACATACATCCAAACTATGGCACAAATTACTACGCAATTCATTCACAGATTTTCCATTTTTAGGGATGTGTAAACTACATACAAAATCGTTCTTATACTTTTAACAAATTATAATTTGAGTTTTTATCAAACACAGTTTTTTGTTTGTTTTGAATTTAATATTTGTTACCGGAGGTGTAATAACATCTTATAAAATAACTTTAATGACGTGTTAAATTCTTTATAAAAATTGAGCTTCCTAACATCCAAGCAAACCGAATATGTGTTTTATTATAAGTTTTATTAAAAGCTACTCTAAAGAAGTAATTAAGATTTGTAACATCAAATCGTATTTAAATTCAATAAGCTGCTACGATTGTTATGTTATAAGATGGATATAAACTGCATACAGTGCACAAGGACTGTATGTCAGAGCGGAACAGTACAATGCATTATCCATGAGTTGCTGGCAGCCCCAAGCATGCTTGTGTTCCACTTCCAGCAATGTCTCCAGCTTTTGGTTGATCTTAAAACTCCTTAAATAACACTATTCAGTACGAAGAATTCAAATCGGTCCATAAATAAGATCTTGCCATAAGACCTCTTTCAAGATAATTAAAACGTGTTCTAAATAGCTTGATTGAAAATATTCTTCTTTATGCCATGAATCTCAAAAGAATAAGTGATTCGTGAGTTATGCTTAACTGTTTTATTTTGAATTTAGAAATATTATCCTCTTTCAAACAGTTTAAAAAATAATCGTATTCCTCATTATAACCGAATTAAACAACTGTACCTCTTTACGTAAGCTTGTTTTTTTTTTATTATGATTTCAATTGTAAGTTAAATATAAACATAACTTTGGAGCAGTTATTCCTGTCCGTGTATATAAAACTTGGGACATTCTAGAAAGCAAATACATAGTTTACGAGTTCCCCCTCTACAAATCCAATACTAACTTAAGACTAATGTTGAGCCATCCCCATCGTAGCCTGTGGACCATTAACTGTTTATGAGACCCATACATCTCCACCCTGCAACCTGCTCGATGGTGATTATATGTTTTCATCTATATACTTATTTAATACGCAAGCAGGTTTTTTGTGACAATTACTCCTCCGAAACTACTGAACCGATTGACATGTTTTTTGGTGTCATTGGAAAGAGCGTAACGTGAAGTTGTGCAGGATACTTTCTTTTTAT
Organism: Macrosteles quadrilineatus; assembly: GCF_028750875.1. NCBI lineage: Eukaryota > Metazoa > Arthropoda > Insecta > Hemiptera > Cicadellidae > Macrosteles > Macrosteles quadrilineatus. Next base: position 165,353,086 of record NW_026542595.1, on the reverse strand, counting down.
GGAAATAATTAGAGAGTGAGGCCCTGGGGCCCTTTAAAGTTTCGTATTTCTCCATAAGATGAACATGGGAAACACAAATTGTTACGATATTCCAGCTGTTGACAGAAATTAAAAATGAGACAGTCAATAAGTTTGCTACAAACATTTACTGACTTGGTTGAAATGAAATATTTACTTTTTGAATTTGGATTGGCGTAAATATTACAATGTAAAAAAGCGAGAGAGTCCAGATAAAATGGTACAATCTGTTATGTACATATTGAGTATTTCCATAATCTTTGAGTCGAATCTTTTTAAGTCATCAGTAATTATGACTGTTATTCGTTTTAAAATAACACCTGTAATACTTAGCAATTGCTCGAATTTGATCAATAGGGACACTAGTTAATAATAACACTATTTGTAATAGAATAACAGATTATAAGGGAGCGTAAAATAAAGTAGAATCAACCTAATATGTATTGCAATATATAGATTTAAACTAGCTAGTACGAAAAAGGTCAGATAAATATTTTTGTAGGAAATATAGGAAATAAAGTATTACTTTAAAACATTCCAATATAAGATGGTGATGAAATTATGTGTGTTATCAATTATATTACAATATTCTTTCAATTTATGTATGGAACGACATGACCTATGTAGTTTTGATAGTAACTTCAATGACTTGTTCAGGCTTAAAGATATTTTGATGAAAATATTAGGTAGGTTTTACACTATTAATTAACATTGTCGAATACTCTCTTACTTATCATTTTTATAGAATTAGGTTAATTAAATATTTCGAGAACAAATAAACCTGGTATCTGTGATATGAGTTTTGATCTAAGTATTTATTCTTTTTTATTCGACATCCGCAATGAATATAATGATTAAAAATTATTTAAGTCCGTTAAAAGCTGTAATGTATTTAATTTAATTCTTTAAGATTAATAATATATTTATATATAGTCTATGTTTGTTTTTTTAGGTTCAGTGTTTCTTAACACGCCACGTCAGCTAACGACTGCCGCAGTCATTCCACAGCTACTCTGTAACTCATTGTATATTGATTGAAACAATTATCCTTGAGTTGGTCCTTATGTGTTTTTACCTACCTAGATGTAATTCTAATACAATTCTACAACAAGTATTTAAATACTTTTTTTGCCTACATTTTAACTACCCTCCATGTTATTTTATTCTCTAAGTAAACCATAAAATTTTATTTTGTGCTAAGTTAATATAACAAACTGGGTAAAATGTCTATTTAGCCTAGGAAAGCCAAATATTTAGCCTATATCGACCCTACGTTGGTTTATAAATACAAAGCTAAATGTTTATTAACATTATATGTCTTCCGTTTGGTTTATTTTCAAACATAGCCTTGTCTTAGTTGTAAAATGTGATTAGACACAAAAATATTTTTTCTAAAACCTAGTATATTTAAAACAATTGTTTGACAATAATTTGTACATCTCATTTACATGTTACAGATCATTAAAACATAATCACAGAAATGCTGTTTCGGCTATCCCTAGACTGTAACTCACTGTTTATCTTAGGTCATTTACTATTCACAGACATAAAAAACTCTCTTATGTTTTGGTTCTATTTTTTGTTAGTATCATTTTCGCATAGCATTTTCGTTTACTCACTTACATGATAGTTTTGTCGTCTAGTTTAATATTCATTATTCGTGATTTATGGCTGGTGCAATGTAAAATGTTACAAAGACTAATTAAACGTTTAAGATTTTAATCTATTGTTTGGAAGAAGAAATATAATGAAGTGTAAAATCTACACATCCGGGGTAAAGCAAAATCTCCCCATTAGGCTTCTAATGAACTAGAAATGTTCCTTTCAGGCAAACTCTGCTCACATCATTTATGCTTGAATGGTTCCTTTAGTTTAGTTTTCTACTGCAATGTGTTTGTAGGATACTGTTTCGTATTCTACTATAATGTATTTTTAGAATACCGTTTATTTTTCTACTGCGATGTATTTGTAGGATAACGTTTAGTTTTCTACTGCAATGCATTTGTAGGATAACGTTTAGTTTTCTACTGCAAAGTATTTGTAGGATACCTTTTCGTTTTCTTCTGCAATGTATTTGTAGGATACCGTTTTGTTTTCTACTGCAATGTATTTGTAGGATACCGTTTCGTTTTCTTCTGCAATATATTTGTGGGATACAGTTTTGTTTACTACTGTTATTTATTTGTAGGGTATCGTTTTGTTTCCTACTGAGTTGTATTCGTAGGATACCGTTTCGGTGAGTAGAGGAGTATTAATAAGTTATATCCTGAAAATGTATGTATTAATTTGTACAACTATTAATCTTGTAAGAGTAAAATATTGTATAGGAGAGCATTAACAGTAGTTGAG
>NW_026542595.1:165318692-165350619 GCF_028750875.1 Macrosteles quadrilineatus | reverse complement strand
ATAACCTCAGAAAGAGCAATATACGTTCAACTTCAACTATATTTTTTTAAAGGCAATTTTCTGGGTCTAAAAATCCATTTTTTTCATACCCTTAATTGTTTTGTCTCTTCCTTCAGGTATTTTGGCTTCCATTCTCAAGTAAACTACTAGGAATAAAAGCCTTTTTAGCTGCCATACACTTTTAAATAATACTAAAAATGGTTTACATTAGTTTTACACAATTTTTATATCAGGTATTGTGTAAGGCGTGTACATTGGTGCTTTATCAAAAATGTAACGCTCTTTCAAATAAAAGTAACAATCGCAATTTTGGTAATAGTTAATGTCTACTCAAAACATGTCAGACAAAATAAGCAACATTCAGTTTACTTGACCATTAAAACATAAATATGATTGGTAATTCATTAGTGTAATACGAGCTTAGCAGTGCATAGCAGAGTACTTTACAATACCCCTACCTTTATTTAAATTACTGTCCTAGATTTGTTTTAACACTTTTGATCATTCAATACAGGCTTTAATTTGCTTTTAATCAATAAATGTTATTTTAATTTTATATATTTCATATAAAATATTACATCAACTTAAAATATTAATATTATTATTAATAATAATAATATTAGTACCTCTCTATAATCAGCCATGTTTAATGGTATACATATTTAAAGGTAAAGCCGCAGTCAAATACAGTTTTTGCGTTACAATGTGTTCCTAATAACTAGTCTTTCATTTTGATTCAAAATATAAAAGTAAGTTACTACGTATGGAGAAAATTATTCTTTCGAATTAAAAGCTAAACGAATTCTAATAAAATATGACACCAAGAGACGAAAGTCTATCAACACACGATGTAGATGACGCCTCGTTTACCCTCCACAACAAATGACAGCACTTAACTTTTAGCTTAGTTCAACACTCCATCCCTCACAAGATATGAGGTAAATATGTTTTGTGGCACAGTTTCCGAGAGGGCATATTGGTTTGATTTTAACCCTAATGTTATCTTAAAACCAAAACGATTTGTGTTATGGTAAAAACATTTATTGGATTTAGATCATTTATTGGTAAAATATCATGAAAGTATACCAGATGCTTGTCTTTGATTATACTTCAAAGTTTTTAATTTTTAACTCAAATGGTGATAGTTTGGATTTCTCTTATTCGCTGTAGATATCCAACATTAAACGTTATGGCTAATGATTCGTTTTCAAACGAATATATCCAAAGTATTCTTAGGGATGCAATTTTCTTATCGTGAAACTAAACATACTAACACACTAGTTACGACTAGTTACACTTTCAAATACTGCATACCTTAAAATATGCTTTGGAAACTATGTATTTCAATTACAAACTCTTTTAAACAAGTAAAATGTGTGTTAGTTTGGTTGCAATTTAGTTTGACTGCAGATAGAGGAAGACTGTTTAACATTAAATTAATGAATAAACAATTTATTTTGTGAGATGTGAATACATAGAAGTAGCACCATCACTTACTGTGAACAACGTCAAAACTAATGTGATTTCCCCAAGGTTACTTCAACATAACGATCCGTTCTCCAAATTAATCTGATGCGAAACACGACAAACCTTCACGATATAACCTACCACTAACGAGTAAACTATAAAGGTTGTAAGCTATAATTTATGAGTAAAGTATAATGAACCGTTTTGGTCAAGATATAATAAGCATAAAAACTGATGATAAATCACTTTTATGAGATAAAAAGTGTATGAGAATATTAAAAAGTGAAACAATTACTTTACATTTTCGATAATATTTTAACCATTTGAATATTGTAATCTGAAGGAGATCATTCGGCATAATTGTGTAGCTGTTTGATAAAATACGTTTTCACACTTATTTTACCCATCATTGAATTTAACTCATTGTTATCTATCACAGCAAAACAGTATTTTAGACAACTCTTTTGGTAAATTACTCGACGGTTTGTAGCTGGTCTCTGCCCAATTAACAATTAAATTAAATTTGAATAATTTTGGGCATGTATTTTGGGCTTTTGGGCAGGTCTCGGAAATGTATCTTTTAATTACTTATAAATTGTTTATATGTTTTTATTATATTTGGTTTCAGTATTGAGAACATTATTTACATGACTTTGTACGACGTGGATTCTGGAATTCACCGTTTAAAATAATGAATCACATATGCAGATACCTTGTTTATCGGAAGGATTTGGCTCTTTGAAAACTTACTCTATTCTGTAAAAAAATGAAAAAAGAATAAAATGTTAACGGGCTCAAAAAAGAATGCACTTGAATGTGTTAACAATAAATGACGAAAAAATCCATTACTTAAAATGCAAACAAAACGTTTTCCAATAGTTCACCAACCTATGGAAATACATGTTTCAATTTTAAGATGACTTGATGAGTCGGACAACATAAAGCTGCTTACATGTGGAGAACATTGTAGCAGACTAAGTTGTACTGACACCTTGAGAATTTTGGCTTTGAAATATAGTTGTGAAGTATTTTGGTTTGCTTTGTAAAAATTCAATAAAATCGTTGTAAAATAAAATGTTTTTTTTTTGTATATACGTAATATCAGGAGTCCCATTTTCGTCACTAAATGAAAAAAAGGAACACGGAAAAGTTTCTATTCAACAATGATATGACAAGTGTTAAAATTATAACATAAGGATCCAAAAATAATTGTGTGCAATTGAGTGCACCCAGAATTTATCTAGGCACTAGACAATTTGAAATACTGTAATATGGCAATAAATTAAAATTAACTGAGCACCCTGAAATTAATTATTTTTTATTAAAGCTACATATTTCGGAACCTAGTCCACTTTCTAACTTAAATACATATTGTAAATTACTGTAAAGAATGGTATTATCTCACAGGTAAGACAGTGTACCTTTCTAACAAAACCATAAATTGTATTGTAATTTCTAGTTTCAATATGAATCAACTAGGGTTTAAGTAAGGTGAAAAAGGCAAATGGTTGTGATTGAAAAAGCCTTAAGAATCGTTAGTACCTTTAGACAAACCAATGTTTCAGGTTTTACTTGATAAATTTCCTTTTTTTTGACAGGGAAGAAATACGTTGTACTCTGTACTGAGTTTATTAAACTTAATGATTAAATTTTAAAATGTACGCAATTTTCATTTTACTATTCGCGTAATTTTCCTTAAATTGATATTAACTGCCTCTTTTTTTATGTTAACATAGGTAATGAATACTACAGTTATAGATATTTCGTACTAAAATCTGTGTTTTATGATCAGGTTATCAGTCAATGCATGTATGATTACGCTATTCAGTTTATGCTATTTTTTATACTCAATACACTTTATACACTTATGTATTATACCACATGGAATCTGTGATTGTACTCAATTAATCTACTTGGCATTTTACCAAATTAACCTACAACAAACTAAGCTTGTGTCCCATTGTCCACTACTATATACCACCCTTAAGCTAATAGATAATATTTTCAGTCAATATGACGATATTTGCAAGCATTATGTGATGTGTTACCTAGATTCATCTAGTTTCTAAATATCTAAAATCTGTATATTATTACATAAATATGTCATACAAGAAGTGAAAATTGTTTAACATCGGCTCCATTAACATTTAGATTTGAGCAAAACGTTTAACGAGATGTATTTTGTTCTACATCCGTCTCTATTCTACCTTGGATCTACGTTTGACTGACATCGTAGTAGACGCAGTATACAGAGTTAGAGTTGAGTGTTATGCATCACTGGCCTTTGAGTCTGACGTATCTTGTGCTGCGTTACAGTTGAGATAAGCTTATATAGATAAGCTTGCGTTTACTACTACAGACAGAACCAAGTTTATCTCAAGTATCGTGGTTTAAACAGTACTACAGAATGATGATAAGGTAATTTAATTTGATGCATATTTTAACCCACAGTAAGATGAATCTTTTGTTAAAGTTGGGAAACTCAGGATTAGTTTGAAAAGATCAAAACTTGAATGTAAAATAATTAATATAAATTGGTCAAAACTATTTGTTTACACGTGATAAAACTAAGTAATAGCTGCAATGCCTTTACGTTGGAGTTTATTTAGTGTTAACAGAGCTAAAACTAAATAAAAAAGTAATATTCTATAAACAACTGTTTTTAGTTTGTATATTGAACTTGAATATAAATTTCACAAACATTTAATAAGTTCAAAAGGTCGTTGTATGTAACAGACTAGTATACAAGTGTACAGTTCATGATTGTAAAAGCCTCCGTTGTCGACAATGGATATGTGTTTTCCAGTGCTGCGAATCTTTTGTGACGATCCCCGAGAAGGGAAGAGATAATGGGAATCAGGAAGTATATCACCATCTTTCAAAAGATTCAATTTTCAAAAATTTGTATGATGAATAGTATTTTTAAACTATTTTAAATGCTGTGCACTTTACCCTTTGTTACAATTTAGTACTTAAGAGGCACTAAAACTTTCAAATAACTGAATAATGTAAACATTGAAAATTCATCTTTTTATGTTGGGGCTATAAAACATTTAAGCATTGTGAAAATATTTGATAACCCTTTTAACTCTAGGCCAGAAAAATAGCAAGTAAAGTCCGCGAAACATACTCTATAGGATCTGTAAACCTATTAAAATCAAAATTATTATATATATTATATTCTTTTATATTTTAAAACAACACTTCTAAATCGGGTATAAAAGAAATGTGTGATGTTGTGGTAACACTAAGGGTTTTCCAGTTGAGAAAATAAGGTAATGCCGGGGTAAAAAGGAGTTCTCCACAGAGGAAGGTTGTTTTACGAGGACAAGCTAACCGTGGCCGGGTAACTCCTGGCGTTTGAAGTGTCGATACACCTTGTCACACTTTAACTGCACTTTAACAAACCTTTTGCACATTGACAATTTAAAAAAAAAATGTAATGGGTGAATTATTTTATACAAAAAGATATATTCATAGTAATGTTAATGTGTAAACAATATTAATTATGTGCAAAAGCATAATTATGTCTTCTAAAAATAAATGTTCGCATACAAAACTGGTTGGTTTAATAAAATAAATCTTTACGACTAGCTTCAAGTAGTATAAAATTTACAGCCTGATGAGATAAAATCGACCTTTCATCATGTAAGATTTTCTTGCATACTAACAATGTTGTAACAGCAGTTTCGGTCAACAATCAAATAAATAGGCTACAACATAGTCAAGTATGTTCTTTTGGGGTTTATTTAGAGTCGTTATCTAAATTAGTCATTATAACCCTAAAATGAGTTTGAACCAAGACAGACCTGTCTGAGTTTCGAGGTTATATTTAACCTAAAATATACACCTATTCGTAAATCCGTTATCGTAGTCCATTATATTATGAAACTACCAATCTTAATAAAAAAATTAAAAATAAATTATAACAACATACTATAACTGTGGTACTGCATAAATTCTGTTATTCAAATTCCCCATTTACTTATACTGTAAATATAATAAAGGCTAGTACTATATTTAAAACCAGGTTTACGTTAATAGAACAAATTTACGTGTCTATCAGCACCAAAGTTAAATGCCTCCGTAGTTATGGAAATAAAAGGAATTATCTATTTCATGTAAAGATAAGATATAAATAAAAAACTAAAACTTCTATCACAAAAAGAGTATTTTTTATTTTGTTATGTTCCTTACGTTTTCGACCAATTAGGACTGACTTCTCGATGGACCGACAAACTGGGTATTGACGACGTAGTGTGTTTTTGAAATTCTTTACTAAAAGGGTTGTTGTCAAACACTTTCGTACAGGAAAATTCGTTCTAACTAGTGTTCTTCCAGGAAATTAGTTGTTAATTCATGTTAGGTATCTAAACCAACGAGTAAAAATCCCATTTCCCATAAGAGTGTCAATACATCTGGTTGCTACTAACTGAGTTGGAAAGTTGCCAGCTTTAGTTAAACTCTTGAAATCCCTTTCGGCTACTTTGAGTTTACGCCCCATCGGGGTTGTCACTCTGTATTGGTCTTTAAAACATCGCTTCGACATTAGAAAAGAGTAATATACAGAGTGAATCTACCTTAGTGATTAAACTTTATTTGCACGGAGCCTAGCATAAACAAAAAGTATAATACTGGCCTCTAGTTCATGCATTTTACTTTAATTAACTTGTATGGTTATGAAGCTGTCAAAGTAATGATGCTGATAAGTTTTATTAATTAATAAAACCAATTACATTCATGCCAAGGAACGAAAAAATCCATAATTATGTTTTTAAACTAAACCACTTGCAAAATAATACGATTTATAAATAGGGATAAAACATTAATCCCACATCAAGATATATGAAAATATTGGCTGTTTTGACATTAAAATAAGTTTTTAACTAACTATTTCACCAGCGTAGCTTTATTTTAATACAATACTATATAACTTTATGAAAATCGTAATACGCAACTAACAAAATTGTTTTTTAAAGAAGTGCTGTCGTACTATTGTTGAAACTCACAAGTTACATAGGATGTTAAATTATAAGATTATTTATATATGTTAACTGCAATGAGAGATGTCTTTGGTCATGATAATTCAAACTATTTATTTTTAATGTTTATAACACAATAAAATTATTTATCGGCAAACACCACCATTAAAACCGTGTAATGGCATTCATATTATCTGTTAGTATTAAATTGGAACATTGACAAGTTGATTGAAATCTTGCCATTTAAAAATGTGATTAACAAAATAGTGATATTTTAACAATTTAGTTCACTATTTAGTACATTTTTGTAGTATCAAAAATGAATATATAAAAATGATAATATCTTAACTTGATTATGTAATACCACTATTAGTTATCAAAATATATGAAATGTTTAAAAATATATTAATTTATACGTGAAAAAATAACAAATGTTATTGTAACTGAGTAATTTCAAGCTGTCCATGCTTCTAACTAATTAGGCAAATTACCATTAACAGCTTGACAAACAAGTTACTGGGTAACTTTTGATCATCAGTGTTTTGTCAAAGTAATTAATATCGCATACACCTTTTTTTACTAATAACCGATTTCATACAAATAATGTATAAACAAATGTATGAACATAATTATGTATTACACTAATATAGATTTTTTATATGTTTATAAAATAAACGTATAAATCTAACTTTAATACATCGGAACGTAATATTTATTATACGTATTTTATTTTTAGTTTTTTTATGTCGATTCATTAAGAATATGTTTCATGACGTTCTGTAACATTTGTTATGAAGGCACATTTAACATTCACGAGGTCTTATAGAATAATAACCCTAGCATTTCAGATCATGTAAGCCTATAAAAAGGATCGCATAAAAATGCTTTGATATTTTTGGTTTGGTTTCATTACTCAATTTGTATGCCAGTTTGCAGTTAAAATTGACATCTGAAGAATCCTGTGAAACTGTTTTGTATCCATTATTGGAAAACATGTATTATATGATTTTATAATATCAGAGATTGTAAATTTATGTCTGGTTCAGATTTATCTGACTTTTACTTCAAGTATGCAAGGCTATTTCTATAAACTCAGAATTTAAAATAAAAGAAGATAAAATAAAATTCATAAATGCTTACGTTCAACTACAACAATATGTTGTGATGTTGTTCAATTTACATATATTTTAACACGTAAAGTGCACGATCCGATACATCAATACTTGGCTTAGCTAGCCTACGTATTACTAATCTAAAATTTCTACACTATACTTGCTCCTTCAAACGTACTTATCAATGACAACTTAACTGTTGTGCGTTTCTGACGTGAAATATGAAGGCGCAGTTAAGCTGGTAATATTCGCCACATTTTTCATTATAGGAAAGCTGCTAAAACTTTTATATTCTATTGTCATACAATTGTCAACTGGGATATTTGGTTTTCATTTGGCTAATTAAGGTATCATATGTAGCTGAGTAATGTTATACGAGAAAAAAACACGATGGATTTATGTAGTTTGATCAAAACGTCATTTATACATGGAGTATGTAGCTAATTACATTAGCATAATGTATTCTACTTAGATATAAATGTTAATAGATCTAAAATAAATAGACATAATTCAATGGACGTAATCTTAACTCTATTAGTAATTTAGGCAATGATTTTTGATCATATACAGTTGACACATGCAAAAATTACATAGTGACTACACAAATTAAGCTGAAAAACTAAAAGAAGGTAGACTTAAATATAATATTTCATCTATTTATTCAGAATGAGAAGATACAAATGTAGTAAACGAAGTACAGGTTTTTATTAAACTACTGCACCTCTCAGATAGCTCTTCTCATTAAGCAACGTTTTCCTTATTTGATTTGCACAAGCACTCTTAACCACCTTTTCTTAAGATATTCTTATTTCAATGTAATATACAACGTTGAATGCTTTGCTTCTTGGATTATACTGCAGATAATTATTTGTATTTTATAAAATGTTCTAAAGCATAACTGTTAAATAAAAGATAGATGAAAGTTTTACATTTCAACAAGTTTTGTTACTCCGAATTTAACATAATTAATCAATATACGACGTAATTCAAAACCTGTGCCAAAACAGAGTTAATTGTAAAAAAAAAACATTAATGAAATTATTTCAATAACAGTCAATTAGGAAAATTAAAACACTTCTATTGCTGAGATAAGCTTCAAATCCTGTACCTGGTCTTTATGGTTATATATCTATTTGTGTATTATTTCCTGGACATATTTTCTATTTATGAGGGTTTGTATAGTCAATGATAAGTTATCACTTATTGTATTTAAAATAAAGTTATCGTTGGGTTTCAGAGTGTTTCTAGTAATTTAATCAGCCATTGTTACAATTTAAGAGATTAAAGTTAGATTATCCCACATGAAGAAAATATAGTAAAAATTCCCTGTGAAACATGACACCAAGAGACGAAAGTCTATCAACACACGATGTAGATGACGCCTCGTTTACCCTCCACAACAAATGACAGCACTTAACTTTTAGCTTAGTTCAACACTCCATCCCTCACGAGATATGAGGTAAATATGTTTTATGTTTCAGTTTCTGAGAGTGGGGATTGGTTCAAAAACCTTAAACCTACCTTTAGAAATAATTACTACAAGTTTGACATACTAAGTTTCTTTACCCTTCCAAAACGCCTTTACATCAGTTCTTAGCGTTCACAAAAGATTTTTTTGTAATTTATATTCTTAAACTTGTTTAAAAAGTAGAAAAATAATACTTGGGAAAGACGAAATATTATTTACGCAACTACCAAGAGATTGCATTTCAATATTATAAGAGAAAATAACATATCTTTTATTCGAGTTTTAAATTTGATTATTGCACTTGCTGTAATCACAATTAATCTTAAGATTGTAAGATTTTGTAATATTATATGATTGATTTAGTCAAGGATTATGTTTAATATAGTTTCACTATAAACAAAGCTAGAACAAGTACATAATCGAAAAAAATATGATTAAAAATAATATTCCTTGCCGAAATTTACACGCAAACAAATATTTAAATAGAATATACATGCGACAGAAATAGAGAAAGAGACTACTGTATTTATTAGAACGGAAAACAAAATCTAATAAAATAACACGGTAGGTAGATTGTCTTACAAAGGAAATCTTAAACAAAGGTTGACAGGATTATTTCAAAGGGATGTCTGGTTTTATATCTCAAAGAGAATCCAAGAGTTTTAGCTTAAATGTGTTTATGTAAATAAGTTTTGTAAATAAATATTTTCAATGATATTACCTAATGAAATTAACTGGCGTGCTTTAAAAATCTAGTAAATTAAGTACGCTGTACAAATTCTACACAGTTATTTTGGAAACTTCATATTAAGCTACCTACAGATAGAAAAGGTTGTCTCTTTAATTACGTTAGGAAAAGCTACAGTTACTAATCTAATTTTCCTTCTTCTCCACTAAAATATTACATTTCTAAAGAACCTGGCAACCATATTAGGTACAATCAAGTATACTGTATACAAAAATAACAAAGCAACACATTATACATAATGTTTTTATTTTAAACTCAACCCAAATTACAAGTACAATTAAGACATTTTTTTACCACAGAATAATGTCATGTGATTTTATCCCTGTTTTCTTTACTTTTTTGCTAATTAACTAAACTAAATTAATGTATAGTTATTTATGAGGTTTAGTTTTATTGGGAATTTATTGTGAATAAGACTTAACATGGGGTTTTCGCAAGCTCGAATACTTTTACTGCATACAAAATGAAATCTTTTGTTTCATGTCAAGATAGGTTTGAAGATAGTTTTCACGTATGATTCCAGTACTTAAAAAACAACTTTTCATAGAATCGTCAAACATTTAAAGAAATCGGATCACTAGTAACCCAGAAAATAAGAACTAGAAATCCCACCATACTCGACCTTGCAAATTGTTGAGTCTTAATTACAATAAAATATTAATTACATTAAACCACACAGATTCTTTTGGACCAATTCATATTAACGAATTTGCAATTAAGTAAAGGAAATAATGTTAAACATGTTTTGTCATTAAAATGTGTCTTAGTGAGGTTTGGGTAATGTGAAAACACCCTGAATAATCATGTATTTCTAACAATTGATTAATGTTTCATTCAAAATGCAATACATATTCAATACTCTACCAGTTTTGGGATATTAAAAATTAGAAATACTTTATTGACTGGTGAGATAAAGAAGTATTTGTTCATGAATCTTGACTTGAGCAACCTGTATAAATCAATACACAAAGAGTTACAGAATAGCTGTAGAATCACTGCGGTGGTCGTTAGCCAACTTTGCGTGTTCATGAACCACATAACAATTCGGACATCACAGCCATTAGCTATACTTCAATGTATGTTGTGGTGCTTACAGGTGAAAACGATGAACATTTGAGAATAACCTGCGTTCTTATTATTACAGCAAACATATGTTTTTAGAGTATGATCATTTTCTTTAAGACACATTAAGCAGATTTTTAACTAATGGTTAAGCTCTTTTCAATGTGACTTTTACATCTGGTAATAGTTGTTCACACTATACAATGCACTATTCAAGTTCTATTGAATATTCTTTGTGTTCGTTTATTTCTAAAATCGGCGTTTGAATAAACATATTTATATTGACACTCCTTAATTGATTTTTTTGTTACTTAAAAAAATCATATTGCCAATGCATTTAGCACTTTGGGTTTTTTAGTCTATCCAAATAAGTGGGGTTTACTGAGAAGCTCTTCGATGTGCTTTTCATACAGCTTACCTCCATCGTTTAATTAAATTTTAATGTTAGCCATTTATGTAATACTTACAATCTATCATCATTTTTATACGTACAAAAAACATCTAAATGGATTTAAAATTAACACGTTTACTAGCTTAACATGTTTATCGTATTAAAGTACGAATTCCGCTCTGTTTAAAAGCAAATTGTACCACAAAAATACAAGTTTTATCGTTTTACAGTATTAAACGAGAGTTTCACACCCTTTCATTTTTGCGCAATCCATGTAATATAAAACACTTGAAAGAAAACGCTTCGGAGTTTCCAGTTAATAATTTAATGTGTGGGTATTAAATATTTATTTTTTATCTTCAATTTGGCTACAATAGAACGCAAAATATATACAGTTGGTAGGAATCCCACAAAACTTAATTTTAAAAATAAATCGAAAGATACCCTTTCTAAAATTCTAAACCTAAAATTCTAAAACCCTTTCTTAACATTTCGAGTAAGAAAAAACTGTTCAAGCACAATTTATACATATTTCATGACGATTGATAATTTATTGACCAACTTTCCTATTGTTTAAACAAATCAATTGTTTACCAAGTAAAATATCCGTTGAATTGCAATAATAATATAAAATAACGTCTTTTGTAAAACTATTCACCAACAGTTTCTTGGTTTATCATAAGTTATTTAAAAATACTAATAACATTCTGAAAAAATTGCAGAAATCACTTGACTCCGTCTACTTCTGTTGAAACCTTAAGTGGTGTCGTCAATCTTAAAGATCCGCTGAGGAGCAAAATTGTCACGCACACTTTTTCAGTGGTGCTTAAATGTTATATTTTTGGATCACTCGAGTTAAAAAATCAATAAGAAGTATATTATGAATGTAACGTTCTTTTAGGTGTACTAGATAAGTTATGCAATGTAAATACCACGAAATAAAACTTTTTGGAGTTTTCAATTGATGGTTTAATGTGTGAGTATATACAATTTAATTATTTATCGGAAATATATTTTAATGTGTCATTTGGCTACGATGGAACGCACAAGGTGTAAAGAGTTCTACTAAACCTTAAATTAAACAATAAATCAAATCAACGGTAAAAAAATATTAAAATGTACATTTGGTCGATATTTGGTTATGTTGGATATGTATCTGTATTACAGTTAGTATTACAGGAATATACATACCATTTGTAAATGTTCTGTAAAACTTAAAGAAATAAATCCGCCCAATGGGTATTAATTGTTAAAACATCATTGCAGTAATCTATATATATAAAATCCAATGTATGTTTGTATGTTTGTATATTTGTATGTTTGTATATTTGTATGTTTGTATATTTGTATGTTTGTCCTTTATGGACTCGAAAACCGCTCGACAGATTGTAATGAAACTTTCAGGCATTATTAAGCATTATTCAAGGATGGTTTGTGTGAAGTTTGGTGCAGACCCGTCAATAGGGCTCAGCCCCAGTGGCTCTGGAGTTTCCCATGTTAACCTTATGAGTACTCATATTTCAATGGAATTAACGAATCTTAACAGCTGGTGCAACTAAACAATTTGATTCTGTGATGTTCAATAGCATTAAAAAGTTAATAGGTTTACCAACAGGGTGCAGCACTATTATTTTTTTAAATTTATGACAACAGCTAATTTGCAACCAAAAGGTGAGTGAGCGTAGCGAACGAACTTCAACCTCGAGGCGAGTTAGCGTAGCGAACGAGATAACCTGAAGGCAAGTGAGCGCAGCGAACGAGCTCCAACGTAAAGGTGAGTGAGCGTAGCGAACGAACTTCAACCAGGACGTGATTGAACCATGCGAACGAGCTCATCTTGAATATGAAAATGAACGAGCATGTGACATAAAACCACAATAGGACAGGACGACGTCTGTCGGGCCAGCTAGTTAATTTATAAAAATAAAAGCTAATGTATCAGTTAGAAAATTAACTGAAGTTTATCAGGTTAGGATATAAAAAATATTAATTAATGTGGGATGACGAAGCTGTTTTAAATGCTCCTCAGGAAACGAAAAATCTCTTAAACCATTATTTATACACGGTAAGATATTTAAACGTGGATGTATTGGTAAAATAAAGTACAACAACATGTATAGGAACTGTATATTCATTTGTAAATGAAGTGTTTGATAATGTTTTTCAATTGTTGTCAATCAAAGTACAGTTTTTCAAACTGTTTTACAGTATCATATTCTATTTCAGTTTTAGACACTGCTGGAAGTAGAACACAAGCATGCTTGGGGCTGCCAGCAACTCATGGATAATGCATTGTACTGTTCAGCTCTGACATACAGCTCTTGTGCACAGTATACAGTTTATATCCATCTTATGTCTTAAGGAGAAGAATCTAGAAGATTTTAACTGTTTGATCTAACTCAATATTTCTAGGGATTTTTTCAAAAATACATATACAGTATAAGCATAATTATACAAGTTATTTTAAAATACCAGTTTGACAACTTTGAACTTTTTCTTGGGTTAACCAAATACCTTAATAAGCAAAGCGTCAAGAGGCATTGAAATTTAATAAGAAATACTTCGTTTTCCTACATTCTGTAGTTAATACGTTTTAAGATACGCTTGACTTAAATACAAATATTAGATAGATAAACACTGGTTACATTGAAGAGAACTAGTGCTTTCACAGATTTCTCCTAATGTAGTTTTCTAATAGCTAACGGAACATATCATATAGTCCTCATTAGGAAAGAACAATTAGTTACACTTTCTAACACTGCACGTCTTGAATTCCCTCCGCATAACTCCATTGTAATAACATGTGCAGGGTTGAGATTATTTACGATTTAGTTGGATCACGCAATTTTCGCCTTCTCATGTATGTTGTACAAATTTGTTTAACTTATGATAAATCTTGTAAGTGCAATTAACAGCCCTGAGTAAAATGTTGACTAAAAACTTCACATCAGATAAATGTGGCAATGATTCCAGGAAACAGAAATGTCCTAGTCCAAGGAGTGGTACCTTTATAGAAAAAAACTAATAGCAGTTCTAATTCACTCAAAAATATGTGTTTATTTGTAATCAGGAATACACAATAATTAAAAGAATGGTAAAACTAGTTCGCATACAAGATATTATTATACGGTTTTAACTAACTTCAATCCATTTCAATTTTGATCCACCTAACTAACATCTGTATTATCAAATTATTCATTTCTAATTCTAATGGTTTGGATCTACAAAAACTACAATTTAGTACCCACACTGGAGACGTATACTATTCTTAACATTCAATTTTAGTCATCAATCAAAAAAGTATGATCAAGTCTAACCCCTAAATAGCATCTAGAATAATCCATTGTGCATTATACCTTACTACTTCACCTCACTAAGTGGGCGAAACATTACTTCATAGTTTTTATTATACATTCCAAGAGAACATGATGCAGAATACATTCACAACAGTATATGTGAATAAAAAAAACAAAAATCAATCAACCAAACCATCTATAATTCAGTAGAGTATGTACATGAATTTATTGAGTAGAGTAAAATCCTATAACTAATGACATTAAATAAAATATGACACAGAAGACCTCCTCTTAACCGACTTCCTATAAACCGGTAATTTGATTATCCACCCTGCTTGAAATCATGGAAATATATTGGAGAAGAACTCATTGGAATCATTGGAAGAGAAGAAATCATTGGAAATCATGCTTGAAATTGATAATAAATATATTGTTATATATTTAAGAATACAACTGTAGCGTAGGTTTAGTCTATCTTTTAATAGTTTAGTAACCCTAAGGATATACCGCATTACTCTAAGAGGACTTGGTGAGTCGGACAACATAAAGCTGCTTACCGGTGGAGAACATTGTAGGAGTCTGAGCTTTCCTGACACCTTGAGAAGATTTGAACATTAACTTTTACATCTGCTTTTTGATTACATCTTTTTGTTTGACTAAATAAATAAAACGAAGAAAATCCTTTAAAAACTGAATACGTAAAAGCATTGATACAGTGAAAGGTATTCTGTATTCTGTAAACTTTCTGTTTTCTTATAAATAAATAAAATATATTGAGATAGATTAAAACGATGATGATGTGAAAAGGTTAAAAATGTAATGGTAACTTAAAGATCTGGCAGAAATTAAGTGTTTTTTAGTATAAAACTGCACTAGGTATTAAAACAATCTAAAATAATAAATTTACTTCAAAAAACGAATGCTAAAATAACTGAAAACCATTTCAATCAAGTCATAAACGTGGTTACAGTCAAAGCAATTTAAATACAGATCCTTATTTTAGTTTAAGTGAGGTAGAAAAGACAATCGTCATGATTGATAAAGGTTTTAGACTTGTTAATGTCTTTGAGAAGAATATTGTTTCAGGTTCAATAATAAATTGTATTTCAGAGAGGAAATCATTCGTGACCAGGATGGCCTATAATTCTTAAGACAATAAACATTTCCTAGTATATTTATATTTCAATTATAGAAATCATGTATATTTTCTTATTTAGTAGTTTGTGGCGATATTTACTGCTTTTGATTGCCAATTTTACATGATATCAAGGAATACGATTTCCTTAAAGTGTTTAAGTATTAATATTTTTACTTAAAAAGTAATCACTATGCACAATACGTACACTCTTAAAATAATGCTTTCTAGCCTCTGTCAAAATGTACAACAGGCTTAGAAAATCCGGTAAAAGTCTTCGATGTATTTATACCGATGCATACATCAAAGACCAGTATATAAACAGTAATACACAATAAAAATAAATCTTAACGTTGTTTTAAATCAACATAAATTTCGCTGTTTTAAAATCAACATCCGTTTCGCTGAAAATTGCATGACGTTGGGAAATAAACAATAAACAAACAGCAATGACGTGACTGCGGCGTTAGGTTCAATCACTGTAGTTGAACTTTGTCAACGCAAAGACACGACTTTTGCTATATAATTGTATGTATAAAACCATTAAAATTGCTCTTATACTTAATAAATGTAAAAAAAACTGAGACCGATATTACTGACATAGAATATATCCTTTTCAATATATTTATGATTATTATGTAGCAAATACAAATACATGAAATTAGATGACGTCATAAAGTACACTTGCCTAACTATACAGAAAGTAAGGTTGGGCAACCCACTTGACTCACATATATAATAAATAATAGAGTAACTTAAAGATTTGTAGTATAATCAGTAGTGCAGTCTAATGCCTACTGTAGTTTGGTTGTAGTTTGGGAGTTAAACTTGCTTTACTGCTGCTACAGATCGTTACTGCTACTACAAATCTTTACTGCTACTACGGATCCAAGTTTGACTCAAGTATCGTGGTATAAACAGTAGTGTAATCTAATGACATTAGTGTTTAGTGTTACGCATCACTGACCATAGAGTCTGACTATCTAGTGCGATGTTGTAGTTGGGGAGATTAACTTGCTTTACTGCTACTACGGATCCAAGTTTGACTCAAGTATCCTGGTATAAACAGTAGTGCAGTCTAATGACATTATTGTTTAGTGTTACGCATCACTGACCTTAGACTCTGACTATCTAGTGCAATGTTGTAGTTTGGGAGTTAAACTTGCTTTACTGCTGCTACAGATCTTTACTGCTACTACAGATCCTTACTGCTACTACAGATCCAGTTTGACTCAAGTATCGTGGTATAAACAGTAGTGTAATCTAATGACATTAGTGTTTAGTGTTACGCATCACTGACCATAGAGTCTGACTAACTAGTGCTATGTTGTAGTTGGGAGATTAACTTGCTTTACTGCTGCTACAGATCCAAGTTTGACTCAAGTATCGTTGTATAAACAGTGGTGTAGTCTAATGACATTAGTGTTTAGTGTTACGCATCACTGACCTTAGACTCTGACTATCTAGTGCTATGTTGTAGTTTGGGAGTTTAAACTTGCTTTACTGCTGCTACAGATCGTTACTGCTACTACAAATCTTTACTGCTACTACGGATCCAAGTTTGACTCAAGTATCGTGGTATAAACAGTAGTGTAATCTAATGACATTAGTGTTTAGTGTTACGCATCACTGACCATAGAGTCTGACTAACTAGTGCTATGTTGTAGTTGGGGAGATTAACTTGCTTTACTGCTACTACAGATCCAAGTTTGACTCAATTATCGTTGTATTCTACTATTACAAATAGTAGTGTATTCTAATGACATTATGTTCTGCATTATACATCACTTAACTTAGAGTCTAGGTAATTTGTAGTTACACTTAGGAAGTTCTATTGGTAATAAAGATCGAAGCTTAAACCAACTATTGACTGTCTGATATTCCAGCGAAATTATTTTACTGACATTGTTATCTTACTTTGCTAGGCCTATATTTAGTATAAAAAATTGCCATTTTTTATACTTTGCAACTTATAACGTGACCTGTATTGAAATTAAATGTAGATATAATGGTCGTACTACTGTAATAAAAAATAGGAAAAATGTACAAATTGAACTATATAATAAAATTAAAGACTCCAGTACGAGAAGTCATTGGTTTGTTTCTGCCTATACAGACAGTGATCGTTAAAGTTATGTGTTTTAAATAAGAAAAAAACAATACAAAATTTATAATTTTAATTAGCTAATAGTTCACAATTGCAATAATAAAACCATCGCAAAAGTCTTATGAATGATAGTGTAGTTATTTTAGAGAACAAAATTCAATATATAATTTGGTTAAACGAAGATATAAACATGCAATTCATCTTTTTATTTAACGCAAAAACACATTACCTTATAACTTATTCCGTCATAAAAACATTAGGTGCATTTATATGTTTCTTCTTCTGAAATGAACAACATAATTCCAATGATAATGATAATAGGGATATTTTCACTCTACGAAAATTCACCAAAACGGTCGAACAAGGATTTATGAGACATTGATCAATTGAAAAATCGTGAATATTCCTTGGTGTCCATGAACATATTTTTTATTATATCTAAAACAATATGTTAGCTTTTAGCTTGATGGTGAAATAGCGTAAAATAGTGTAAAATAGCGTTGCCAGTTAGCTTAATTGTATAGGGGTGCATTACAGTTGGTAATTGCCCAGGCATTCTCGATGACGTGGAACATACATTTTTCCACTGCCAGCGCTGGGAAAGGTCCCGCCTGGAGGTTCAACAATTAATAGGACTGCTGTCGGTGGACACGGTCATACCGATTATGACGGAGGGTGAGGACATTTGGACCTGTGTGTCACATTATATCCAGGGTATTCTCCGCGCCAAGAAGATCGACCTTGACCGGGATGCGGTTGTAGGTAATTAAGAATCGAAATGCCAGAAACGGTGCGAGCCCTGAGGGCTTAGGTCACATGTTGGCCTGACTTGAAGTAATGTGACAAACAATTCCAGGTCTGTGTCCAACAGAGTAGAGGGGGTTTTTTTAGTGAGTAGTCTGACAATTTTCAGGAGTCTCACACTACAGGCTGGCTACCTGTGTGCGTAAAAGCATTTTCCCTCCTCTCCCTAAAAAAAAAAAAGAAAAAAAAAAATACAGTTGGTAATTGTAAAGGCCTCGTTGTTGACAATGGATATGTGCTTATTTTTCCAGCGCCGTGATTCCTTTGTGCCGTTTTCCCTCGGTAATTCACAGCTTACATTTGAATATTTGATTGCAAGGAGATTAGAGAGAGAGGAAAATCAGGAAATGTATACTTTTCTTCCTCAAAAGTTTAAATTTACAAAAACTTTCTGATATTCTGTGTTTTTTCCTTTTAAATTTTATATTAATACACATATATCTGTGGCTGCGTACACATAAGTATTTTTATTATTATAAATATATAATATAAATTATTGTCCTGAGACCTAGTAAAAGTGCAAAGTACGAATATTGTGGAAACACTGAGGGTTTTCCAGTTGAGAACATAAGGTAATGCCAGGGTTAAAAGGAGTTCTCCACAGAGGAAGGTTGTTTTACGAGGACCAGCTAACCGTGGCCGGGTAACTCCTGGCGTTTGAAGTATTGAAACACTCTGTCACACTTTAACTGTGTCAAAGTTTAACTTAAAAACATGTATTGTGTAATTTTATCCATATTATACTTTGAAACGGTATGGTAATAATACAGTATGCTTGGTTGGTTAAATAATTCATACTATCATTGACTAATAATGTAGCCAATGATTGAGGATGTAGAATAACATGTTTTATTATTATTTCTTAACATTGGTGCCGAACAGATGTGTATCACTTAGAGAAATAAGTAATATTTTTAAACTAGCTTGACGTAGGATTATAATAACACACGATACAGAATAAATCTTACTTCCTGCTAATTCTTCTTGCAGTTTAATCTTATAGCCTACCAATTGGAGCTACATTTCTCGACGAACTAAGTTGCGAAGTAGCCAAAAGAGATTTGTGGGGTTGGACCAATGTTGGTAACTTTCTATCAGAAGCAATTGTAACTTAAGTTGGACTTTTCTAAAGAAAGAATAGATTTGTGTACTATTTGTAATAGTAGTTAGTATGGGTCTTTTTAAATTTATAATATATACCTTTTTATAAAGAATAGTTATTATTTAAATCTAATTTTGAAAGCAAAAAACAACATTGATTCATTTTAAAATTGTATAAAACAAAAGATAAGAAAATTTTAACGAAAAACTCAATTTTTTCAATGTAGATAGATGTATTTTGCCCAGTAAAAAAGCATTAAATGACAAGGAGCTTCTAATTGAAGTAGGTACCTAATGTTTTCTTATAGGTAAATGTTTTAAATAATTTTAAAGGTGAAGTCATCAAAACGTATTTAAAAGAGTTTATTACCGAATTTCCCTATAACTGCTATTTAAATTTTTAAAGGTCAAATGTAAATCCCCATGATTAAAAAAGCTCCTGTACTTTTTATTAAGATTAATCTGCAGTAGAGAAACAGAACAATGTTAATAAATTTTAATAAAGAAAAACATCCCAATTCGCTGAAGAGTGTCAATACATCTGGTTGCTATTAACTCAGTTGGAAAGTTGCCAGCTTTAGTTAAACTCTTGAAATCCCTTTCGGCTACTTTGAGTTTACGCCCCATCGGGGTTGTCACTCTCTATTGGTCTTTAAACATCGCTTCTACATCAGGATAAAACAGAGGAAATCCAGTTTAGTGGGCAATATTTAATCGTACTGTACTGTATTTTTTACTAAAGAGAGATTCATAAAAAATATGTACAACAGTTCACACTTGAAGATTATTTAATTCCATTATATTTTAATAGTAATTACAATGTTGACTTTACCATTATCGTTTCAATAGTCTTTCTGTACTTTGCCTTATATATAATAAACATTCATTTATGTAATGAAATAAAATGCAACATTAAGTTGAGGCAAAATAAGGTAGGCCTAAAAGCAAAAAGGATATCCTATTTAAGGAAACAAAATTTAAAATTCAAGTTTCAATAGATTAGTGGTTTATTTTTCGAAAAATATTTTAGTAAACAAATATTTTTTTTAATAATTAATAAACAAAGATTATTGTTGTGTGTTTTGACAGCTGCATAATGCACCAGTACTACTTAAATTGTCTTTTTTAAGTTTAACAGGTAAATAAAAATGTCTAATACCATTTGACGATATTATTTGCATTTTTTGGAAACATTGTACAGATTATCTTAAAAACACACATTTATAAAAATAGTTACAAATATAATAAGTGGTTTCTGTCAGGAACTTTCTCTTAATATGGCAGAGATTTAATTAAAAGTTTCACAAAACTCCAGCATAATAATATTTTATACACTTATTGTATTGACTAAATCTGTTGTATTATTTACTTATATATTTATGAATTACAGTCTGTATGGTGGTATTGTTTAGATTTGTAGTAAAACAATTTGTATTTGCCCTAAAAAATATTTACCTTATCCATTTTTAATTCAAAGGCAATATCTGACAATATGAGGAAGTAGCTCATAATCAATTTTAAATCAATGACTAATATTTTTAACCACGTCTTGAATCAAATTAATAATGTCACTAATGGAAATTAACATATGTTTAAGTAATTACAGTATATTTAATGTTAATGACTACCAGACTTTACCATGGCCGTGTTAATGGCAAGCTTTTCGTGCTTCTAACTCATTAGGCAAATAACCATTAATAGCTTGACAAACAAGTTCCTGGGTAACTTTTGATCATCAGTGTATCATTAACGTAATTAAAATGGCTTATACGTTACTAAGCTAACAACATATAACGTTACACAATTTATATTTATAAATTATAGGATTAGAAATCATAAACGTATTATGGATGCAAAGTCTATATTACATAATTTAACATCAAGTTTAAAGCTTTTTACCCATGTTTGTTGGAAATTTCAAAACATTTATTTGAACCCTCTTATATAGAAAAAAAAAAATTAAAAACATATTATCACGAAGAAATCTGTATAAAGCTGTAACTGGTTATACTATTTGTAATAAAAAAATTTAACATATCCAATTGAACTAAAATTAACATTTTGTGGAGTTAAATGAAAATAGAATACTTTTCCAACACTTTTGACACATCCGCAGTATAATGTAGACCTTTAAAAAACGGAAATCTACATAATACAGAAAAAAATCATAAAAAGAAGTTACAAATATACCGATCGTCGTCATGCCAAACCTGAAATTAGTTAGAACAGAACATAACTAACGGTGTTGATGAGTTTTAATTGCTTCAATTTATATATTGGTACTAGCTGACCCGGCGAACTTCGTATCGCCTAAGTTATAGGTTTCCCCTAAGACAGACCGATGGAAAGAAAGTACCGTTACGTTTAATTTTCAAGATGATCTCGTTCGCATCGCTCAATCACGTCCTGGTTGAAGTTCGTTCGCTACGCTCACTCACCTTTGGGTTGGAGCTCGTTCGCTACGCTCACTCACGTTTAATTTTCAAGATGATCTCGTTCGCATCGCTCAATCACGTCCTGGTTGAAGTTCGTTCGCTACGCTCACTCACCTTTGGGTTGGAGCTCGTTCGCTACGCTCACTCACCTTTAGGTTGGAGCTCGTTCGCTGCGCTCACTTGCCTTCAGGTTAGCTCGTTCGCTACGCTAACTCGCCTCCAGGTTGGAGCTCATTCGCTACGCTCACTCACCTTTAGGTTGGAGCTCGTTCGCTGCGCTCACTTGCCTTCAGGCTAGCTCGTTCGCTACGCTAACTCGCCTCCAGGTTGAAGTTCGTTCACTACGCTCACTCACCTTTTGGTTGCAAATTAGCTGTTGTCATAAATGTAAAAGAAATAATAGTGCTGCACCCTGTTGGTAATCCTTGTAACTTTAATGCTATTGAACATCATAGAACAGAACCAACTTGTTTAATTGAAACAGCTGTTAAGATTCATTAATTCCATTTCTCATAAGGTTAACATGGGAAACTCCAGAGCCACTTGGGCGGAGCCCTTTTAAGAATTTCGAAACGGGAAATAGTTTACGTCCGATTCGCATACCTACAGAATTTACACACCAAATTTCATAACGATCGGTGAAGTCGTTCCGGAGGAGTTTGCAGACAAACACTGTGACACGAGAATTTTATATATTAGATTTATACAACCTATTTATCTGTACTATGCACGTTATTTGGATGAAAATCAAAACAAACTATGGATACCTAATATTTAATTTTGGTGTAATTGAAAAAAAAGGTGGGGAAAACAAACAAATATACAGTACTAAATCAAGTACCCTCAAAACACTATATCAATGGTACTTAGGATAAAAATAGAAGACCGCAAAATAATTTAATAATTGGTGAGTGTTTATCGTTTTGTATATTGTTCTGACGGTTACCTTTTTATGCCTATTTAATATATTTAACTCTGTGTAAAGCTTGAGAAAGTTTTAAGTAAATAACAAATAGGAACATTTTTTACAGATGTAACAGCCACACGATTTAATGCACTATGAAAATAAATATATATTTTAAGTTTTGTAACTTTTTTATACTTTTACAATCAATGACTAAAAAGTCAATATTATGCAATTACGAACTTATTTATTTGTTTGATTCCTTTATTTCCCCTTATGGACAGATCCGTGGTAAAATACCAGTTTAGTTGGAGTTATACCAAGAACATTTCTATAATAAGTACTGTTTTACGACAGTGCCGTTGGACAGAGCAAATGTGCGTTATTTTTAATTTATTTTTTAATTAAAAGCTTTAATACATTGTTTGTGTTTGATAGATCGTGGGTTGTGATTGTCCGGGGACTACGAGTGAGTGGGTGTTAACATCAACAACATGTTGTGAGAAGGAAAACTATAAGTGTACCACAAAATACTTTGACCTTTCTTTCATCCTTCATAAATAATAGTCCTTTAATGGTAAGTGAACACATTTTGATACGAATATTTACAAAAGGTAAGTGTAGGATGAGTTAAATACTTCGTGTACCATTGTTACTGACTATGATGACCTTTATGCTAGTGATCTTTTTTTTCTGCAGTCAATGGAAAAAAGAAGGACATTAATAGGGGAATGAGATGGTCTAGTGGTTAGAGTGTAGGAATTCAGTCCTTGGGTTCAAATCACCAATGGGTTTTATCTAGATATTGCCGCAACCCCTAGGTTTAGCTTGTAGTATTGTGAAACACAATCCGGATATCATGCCTAGCATCATAAGACATAAGGAAAACAAATTTAAAAAGACGGCAAAGTCACGTTGAAAACCACCAAACATTCTCCTTTAATTGCACCGATGACATTAGGCGACCAGTGAATCCCAAATTGTAGCATCCAGCACCTGGACAATAGTGCTATTTATTGAGCTATTCAATGTTTCATTCATGCAAGGTTTCCTGTCTAAGCTTGACTCGTGTCACTACATCATTAATGTGACGTCGCTAATTCGGTTTCTATCTCGTGTATCAAGCTCTTTGCATAGCTCGAGAAACATTAGTTATTTTGTCCTTTAGCTCACTAAACAAATTTAATAACTGAATTTAAAACTGCTTTGTTTGTAGCTTAAGCTTTACATTGAAGAAAGACATAAGCAAATTAGTTTTCAGCTTCAATTTAAATTAAATGTTTTTTAATTAGAAAAAAGTATTTTTATAGAGATGATTGATGCAACGTTTTTTGTAGAGACTATTGATCAAAGAACACACATACTGTATAACCAGGGCATTTGGAAACTACTAGATACTGGTTTTGAAGTATGGTTCATGTCTGGAAATGTTTCAGTGCGTTGACGTCGACTAAAGATTTCTATTAAATAACAAATTAATATTGGTCATAACCCAATACACACATTAATATTGGTTCTAATGCGAATTAGAACAAACTATTTAAATCTGTTGTTTTAGTTAACTACCGATTTCCAAGACAATATGAATCTAAATAGGCTATTTATTACCTGGATTCATTATTGACTTTAAACCGTGCGAGTCTATACTTTTGAAAAATATGAACCCTATTTTGATAATTCAGAATTTTATAATCAAATAATTGCTAAGTGAGAATGCACAACTCAGCTGGGTACTCTGAAAGCTTCTACTATCAAATAAATTCTAGAATTAAAAAGATCACCTTATGTTTTAGGTTTAGTTTATTAACAATCACATTTTATATAGATACGACTCATAAAGTACCATTTATACTAATGCAACTAATATTTGTGAAAGTGCAGCAAGCGTTGTAACATTAAATATATCAGTTTCAAACCCGATACATTACGTAACTACCAACTCAGCGGAAAAGTTACCAGCCTTAGTTAAACTTAACTCTTCAATCCCTTTTGGCTACTTTGAGTTTACGCCCTGACGAGTTCGATACTTCTCCATTGGTCTTTAAGCTGCTTTCGCGTTTGAATGTAGTTACATCTATTGCTGCTTTGTATCGCATTTACGAAAATAATTTTAAATAACCCCGCTGCAGCAAACCTGCTGACTAAGTGATTTCCATTTGCCTGATTGGATTGCACTAAAATATCTCTCTAAAATTTCATATATATTTCCTTAAAAGCATTAGTTTAACGGATACATAGGTTTGCTGCTACAGGGAAGGCAATAAGGCGTTTTTATAGTAACATTTTGATAGATTAAAATTTAAAAAAATCCAAATTTGATCATTTTTTCAAACAAGGAAACTACAACAGTTTTATTATTATTCATATGAATAACGTGGAAATTTTAAATTTAAAATTTTTAGGAATTTTCTCCGTAACCGTCAGGTATACAACAATGCTTCCCGATAAATTATTTGTTCTTTTGTCCTCTACAAAATGGTTTGGGAAGAAATCGCTGAATATTTTGTTTTTTGGGGCAAAACTGGGAAAACCTCCGTTATCATAGTCCGATCATGCGGGATCGCAAACTTGTTTGAATATATGCAGGTTTACACGTTTATACCAAACGTCATCAAAATCAAATAGTTTTTGCTCTAGTTATCGTACTAACGGACACATATAAAAATATATATGAATTGGAACGGATGGTGGTTTTGGCCTTAAATCGAAAAATCGGTCCCGGGACCAGATCTTACCATGAGACCTACTGTAACAGCTTATTCCCTGTATGGAAAATTCGCTACAACAAATATAAAGTATAAAAATATCTATGTAAAAATTTTATCGAAAATAATTTGATTCCGTTGCTCGTTTACTTGTCAATACCTTGAATGTAGACTCTACCTGTCATCATTTTATTTTGAGAAATTATTTTAAGTTAAGTCATCATATCGTAAACTGGCTTTTGCAGTAAATAAACTAATTGAAATACAAAACTGTAAATTGTCGGTATATGGTATAGCAAATAGCGGCAAAAAACATAAAAATATAATAAATACTTGTCCAAATTTAAGATTCTAGATAATGATTAAGAAAAGATGCATGTATTTTAGCTTGCTGACTTGGTCTGTTCCTATTTCAGAAATATGTTTGAAAACAAATTTCAACATTGACATTTCTTTTGTAGTTTACAGTAAAAAAATGACTGATCTATGAAATGTATAAACTCACCTTGGCGTCATTGATAAAATAAGCTGAACATTTGTGGCGTCAAAAACATTAAATAAAGAAAATATTTTAAAAGAAAGTCTATTTTGTTAAAGGTGGTAAATTTCGGTAGTCTTTTCTATAGTGCAGAACGAATGAGATCATGATTAACGTTAAACCAATCTACGAAAACTATAATATAAACAGCACACACGAGACTATAATTTAGCATGCTAAAGAAGGATTACTATTTCGTCAAAATTCAAGTTTCAGTTAAAATTCAACAGTTTCAAAGGAAAATCAGAGCAAAATGAAGGTGGAATAATCGGATTAGTGTGCGTTCAAATTGAACAATACACGTCTGAACAATGCCTCATCTGAACGCCCTCTTCGTCCCCCGTGTTCTTTGTTTTCAAGTGGATTCGGCGTCTTTAGTCTTCAATGAATTGTCTGAATTAAGGTCTAATACTTTCAAGATTCCTGCAGCACAAGCCAAAGTGGTTCTGCAACCTTTAACTTTGAGTTAAAGTTCCATATAGGAAAGTTATTGGTCCAGTGGTAAGAGTGTGCGATTGTAGGGGTGAGGGTGTTACACTATAAGATTCTGTTTGAATTTTGCAATCAGCGCTACAAGAAGATTTAACATTTTTGTAATATATTTCGGGTCTAGTATAATTATAGTTATACTCATCAGAATTAACTATCAAAATGTTAATTATATATAGGAAAAGTTATAATACAAAAATATATATATATACAATATTCCACGGTCTCTGGGGGCTTAGAAGTGTAATCGAGGTCATAACATCTTGAGCTTACCTTCCAGTTGCTATTTGGTTTAAAAACTGTTTTTATTTCAGATTGGCCAATTCTACTTACAACAAGGTTCTTATTTTTTTTTAGTTTTTTTTACTTGATTTATGTATAATAAGACTATTTTACCCAATGTATTTTGCCCAATGCTTGTAAAGGCAAAATTATGTTATCTAAATAATGATTTTTGCGGAATATATCGTATTATTAACGTATACAAAATTACTTTCCATGATTTCAGTAATCTAATCTAGTCAACATGTGAAAATTTAGTAGATCGTTGCAAGAATACATTCAGAACTAGATCGTGAAACGATGTCCAAATTATGTATTTTACTAATATGGGGTTAATAGTATTTATAATAATATTATTAATAATATTTATTATTTTTTTGTAATCCTTCTTTTAATGGAAGAAACACATTTTTTCTGTTATATGTATACTTTACGGGATGGTGTTCCTGTTTTTACCAGAACCATTTTTTGCATATCCTGGGATAGTGCTATAAATCAAATTTACATCTTCCATGTGGCTAAACAAACTAATTAATTTAAACAGCTGCAAATTTATCCGGAAATAATACAGTTGAATCTCTAAAACCTAATAAACAATACTATGTCAATTGTAAAATCCTAAACTAATTATCTCTAAGCTAAAAATCAACTATTCATGACCAGATGACTGCACTATTTATCACCGCTATTACCATTGCATTATCCATGTCACTTTAACTATCACTTTTTGGTCTAACAAACACAATTTGATCTTCAGTTCGCTTGTATTATCATTACCCAATAGCTTACCCCTAGCTACTCAGTAGCTTTATTTAAATTTCCATATTATGTGGGCATAGTTATATGGTTGTTCTGGATGGTCTTTATCAGTAAAAACCTCCCCATACGCCTTACTCATTGCAATCTTGTTTCAACCCCCTCAAAGAAAACCACCCAACCGCACTCCCCTCGTTCACGTCCCTAGTTCCCCCAACATTAACTGTGCTTCGGTTGTTTCTTTCACGCCGTAGGGTGAATGTCAATTGTTACTACTACATCTATCTTAGCCCGGGGCTTAATGTCACTTTCATGAACGCTACTTCATTGAAATTACAGTTTAGTTGCTTAGCATTTCAATGGTAGTAATAATAGTTCCACTCGATTCGTAAATATTCAATCGTAGTTCATGACTTCAAAGAGAACTTTAAGTTCAAGCCTCAGGTTTACTTCAGTAATAACATGTATTGTGCACTTTTAATAGGGTGGTAACGCAAAACTAAATACGTTGGGACCAGGAAATACTAGGTTAGGAAATGTAAAATGAACGTAAGAAAAATTTACTTAAAACTCGTTCGCTAAATGCAGTAATTTCAATTTTATTAACTATGTGGTAGACACAGAAGTAGTATTAAAACACGATTGACAACAACAAACAACATAATCAATTTAGGTTTTTAAACATTTTGGATAACAGGCTACAAATCTCATGTTCTGTTTAAGTTAACGTATTAAAAATATGAATAGATTTCAGCAAATTTCCTATATATGGGTAAAGTTATTAATGTAGGTCTTATGGTAAGACTTGGAGACCCAAGACCAGTTTTATTTTTATTTAGATGTTCCAAGATGCAAAAAACACAAACCGTTAAAATAGTGTGTGTGTGTGTGTGTCTGTTAACGCACGATAACGCAAGTAAAACTCATCAGATTTTGATGAAATTCGGAGCAGACGTGTAATCCAATGCTTATTCAAACGAGTGCGCGAAATAACATGATCGGACTACGGGAACTGGGTTTATTAAGAATCGTATTGACTAAAAGTATTTTTTTCAAAAATTGTTGCCCTAAAAATGTAAAATTTCACAGTTTTTTCCAACAAATTTTGTATACCCTCAAAAGCAAATAACTTATTATGTTAAGCGTCATTGTACGTTCAATAGTTCAGGAGAAAATTCCAAAAGCCATAAATTGCAAAGTTTCTTGATAATTTTAGTGAAAATAAGTCAAATCGTTTATTTACTTGTTTAAGAATGTATTTTTATTAAATTTTGTAAATTTACTTATTTTATACCAAACTATTACTATTTCCAATAACACCCACTTTTTAACATTCCTTATAGCAGCAGGAAATACTTATGTAAGTATTCATAAAACCAAATGTTATTTAAATTGTGAATAAATTTAACATGTTAAGAGGATATTTAAGTGAAATTACGAAGAGGCAATTGGAAATTTGTATAGTTCGCAGGTTTGCTGTGATAATATTAATATATTATTATTTTAAATCATAAAACAATTTTTCGTAAAAATTTATCAAGTTTTTACAACAGATGTATTAACCATTTATGATAACCAACAAATCAGGAATAATAGAAATAACGGTATTGTTTTCACACGAATGAAAATGTGAATGATTACAAACATAAAGGACTTTAAACTAACGTAACAATTGAACTCATATCATTACTCGATTACTTTAATGCAAATTATTGGTTAGTGGTTAGATCAGCCAGTCACTTAAGGGAATTGCAGATCAAATGTGGGCTTAAATGCTGCATCACTAATAGAGAACATCACACAATACTGGCTCTATAGAGCATAATGGGATTGGGTAGGCTAGTGCTGAAGTGAACCTTATTATGGTTAATTTTGAGCCTCTATCATGACTAAGAGCATTCTATCTGGTCAATCGTCTTTTCCGAATATTTCTTAGAGTTGAAACATTTGTAACAATATTGTTTTGCAACATCAAGATTGAAGATTCTTAAAACTGTCTCTAGATTTGAACTAGCTCATTGCAACTATCAGATGGAGTTTTTACTACATTTAAATGTATGTGTATTTAGATGTTAAACATGCACTATTAAATAAATAAGGTTTTATTTTTTATAATATTTTAAATCTTTCGCTATGTTGTACAAAGAGTAGTTTTTAGTGCCAACGACTGAAAAGTTATTTTGATTATGCACCGTAGATTTTTAAATAGAAATGTGCTCATAAAACAATATTGAATGAAATGTAATGGGTACTAATCCATAATATATATATTTATTCAGATTCTTTTGTGGTTTTCTAATAAAAAATACAAACACTATCAATATTGGATTATTAAAAACTGCTAAAATGAATTTTTGTAAAAATTTAGCTCTTTCAGTTATTAAAAAATTAGGTGAAACTACACTACTGTAAAATAACAGTTCCAAAGGTAAATGCAGCTAATTTGATTTTCCCGAATAAATATTATATTTCCCCCACCGCTTTACTGATGATAATAGTTGTTTTCAAGCTAATAGGAGAAAATTTACCTGTTAATCAACTACTTGAGTAAAATTAAATGGTAGCAGTAAATAGTTATATATTTCCGGAAATAATTAGCCATTTCCAAAAATAACTAAGGCAATTTTAAAGCTTGTATTGTTTTCAACTGAAAATAATAAATGTTACAGTTTTACTTATAGTAAACCCACGTTGGAAGAGAGTAGAATGTGGATTTGCCTCAATATAACAAGAAGTCCCAAGTTGAAGTTACGATCAGCTCAAGTAGAATAGCTTCTTTGTAACCAAAACCCAAGCTCAGCAACTTTAACTTTCCGCATATTGATACCACATACTTTAGTCTCAACCGATCTTGTTTGAACCTAACATAATAGAAACTAGGTTCTAACAGTGAAACTTAGCTAGCTCATTCGTGTGTCGTTTATAAACAGTTTTAAGGTCATGTAAAATTTTTCACCCACTGTGTGATTATATTAAACATTAAATGTAAAGAAATATTCGCATTTTTAGTTTTGAAATTAGGCTTGTGGAAATTAACTAATAATAGGTTATTTCACTCATGGTAGATGTTGAGGTTTTTTATGGCAGTACTATTTTGTACATAGAGACATATTGTGCCAACAAAGTAGGATTTTTATAAATTCAGGACTGTAGATTAATATACTACATTCGTTAACAAATTTAAACCAAAAGATGTATCCATCTGCGTTTTAAAGTGTAAATGTGTATTCAGCTCTAAAACAACATTTATGAATTTATACCTATAATTTGCGTTACATTTTGCGCATTTGCATTGTTTGGAAGCAATATAAAGCAAAACATCTTGAAGCCTTATTTAAAATTTATAATAATAAGTGTTGTGAAATATTCTTAAGCCTGTGGTTTAGAAACCAACTTTTTTAATTACATGTAAATTTTAATAATTTTCTTGCAGAAGAAACACGTGGTAAAACTCAACAACTCTTAGGCAACCTGCTAATTGGTCTCGTTTGCTCAACATTAGACGTAAAATGTTATTTTGGTGAAGATGAACTTAGTCTTGAGTACTTTGGGTGACAGTTTCCTCGTGGGTTCAGAGAATTACATAGTGTCAACTCGACACTTGCCAAACTCTTGTATTTAGTAAGAATCATGTGTTTTACTTTAACACGTTTCGAGTGATAATATGTTTTTTTTTCAATGAATCTGGCCAATCATGTTCTTGCCCCCCCCCTTGGGACAACCCCCCCTCAACCCTTGACAACCAAACTTCATTTACATACCCCTCCCTAACCAGTACGACTCTGATATCAACAAACAATTCATCATCCAATATGACATCCCCCACAACTCCCCTTGTGTTTCAGTGACAAAAACCAACTAACGGATCCGCAAGACAGCACGAGCCAGGCCTAAGTGACAAGCAATTACAGGATGTCCTGCAAAGATAGCGAGATTAGGTGACACAAGCGGGAGTGTGTCAGGCGGAATGGTGGAACATGCGGAACGGCCGGAAGTGGGCCGATTATAGCGTTCCGGTCCGCGGACCCGGCACAATGGCGACGCAACGGACCGAGTCCTTCGTCTCTGACGGGGGCTTCCTACTGGAGAGTTGGATACGTGAGTCTGTCACAAAGATTTCCCGCAGAATGTACATTATCCGGGTT
>NW_026542595.1:165284875-165318592 GCF_028750875.1 Macrosteles quadrilineatus | reverse complement strand
GTGTCAACTCGACACTTGCCAAACTCTTGTATTTAGTAAGAATCATGTGTTTTACTTTAACACGTTTCGAGTGATAATATGTTTTTTTTTTCAATGAATCTGGCCAATCATGTTCTTGCCCCCCCCCTTGGGACAACCCCCCCTCAACCCTTGACAACCAAACTTCATTTACATACCCCTCCCTAACCAGTACGACTCTGATATCAACAAACAATTCATCATCCAATATGACATCCCCCACAAACTCCCCTTGTGTTTCAGTGACAAAACCAACTAACGGATCCGCAAGACAGCACGAGCCAGGCCTAAGTGACAAGCAATTACAGGATGTCCTGCAAAGATAGCGAGATTAGGTGACACAAGCGGGAGTGTGTCAGGCGGAATGGTGGAACATGCGGAACGGCCGGAAGTGGGCCGATTATAGCGTTCCGGTCCGCGGACCCGGCACAATGGCGACGCAACGGACCGAGTCCTTCGTCTCTGACGGGGGCTTCCTACTGGAGAGTTGGATACGTGAGTCTGTCACAAAGATTTCCCGCAGAATGTACATTATCCCGGGTTATCCCACGTATGCTGTTTGAATCCCATTTTCCCGACAGTGTGTTTGAGTATCATACACCTTAATTTGCAAGTATAAAGTGTGCCCTAAAAGAAGTTCTGAACTGCTACTCAACTGCAAATTAATAAAAAGCTTCCGTGAACAACAACAAAAATCTTAAGCCTGACACATAATAACAGGTTGAATACCTGTAGTACTGGCGTTGATCCGAATTTTAGTCAGACCAAGGTTCATTTTCAATCTGTTACCAAGATAAGAACTTGGTAACAGTTACCTTGTTCTTAACTTGGTAACAGTTGGAAAATGAGCCTTTAGGTTTGAAACCTTGGTCACTGACTTTTACCCCGGATCACCGACAGTACTACAGATATTTAACCTTTTAATAAGTATGTAATGGAATTTAAACTCTCCTCTAAAATTTTGTATTGGTCTTGAGGATTCCGAGATCACCAAACTCTTCTGGGCTCATTCATTGGCGGAAGCAACAACCAAAATATAAGTGTAGATTATGCAATGGCAGAGCAATGTTGAGTTAGCTAGTATACTATTAATAGTACCAATGTTAACTGAACCAACACAGATTTAGAAAATTCCAGAGTTGACATTTATTTGAGTAAGGGCAAAGGTAATCTTAGATTATGATTTTATTACATGGTTTGCTACAGTTCCTTCTTCATCAAAGACTTTTCATCATTCTCTTAACCTATTTCAGTAAGGAATTCACTATTTTTATTGAATACGCCAGTGGCATCTTCTCAACGTGTTTTTCACGCCAACTTGGACTTGGATAGTTACAAACCCTTATATTTTTTATTATTGTTTATTTATCTGAATATTTATTTATTTACCAACATATAATTTTATTTCACAACTAATTACTTTTATTTCATTATTTGCAATTGGTAGGAACATGCAAACATTTAAGTTCATCAACTAACATAATAGTTTAATAAAAAACAACTATTGCTTCTGCAAGAAGACTCAACAAAGAAAATTAATCTCTTGATTAATCTGTCACTAAACAATGCTAACCTAAAGCTTACATCAGAGGACACTGAAATTTACCCTTATATTTTGCAGGCACCAAAAACTTCTCGTATCCGTTATACAGATCCACTAGAATCGCCGGTTACTGGCCTGGCCTTCACGGAGGATCTAAGAGAAATCTAGTCGTTGCACCATAATGTTTGCCCAGTGGAACACCGAACCATGGAGGTTGCCAAACCACGTGCTAAGACCGTATATTAGACGTGCATGAGTGTTTTTGGGTCACGTTGAAACAGCGTAGGCGAAAGCTGGTTTTTGTAAGTAGGGTTCGTTCGGACGACAGTAAATAAAAATAAAATGGAATCAGTAAAAACAACTGCTTTTGTACATAGTTGGTGATGGAATAGTGTGTCAAACTATCAAAACATTTGAGAAACATTCTTCAGGTTTAAAACTAAGCGTGGTAATTTTAATCACTTTCCAAAATATTCTGTAGATGATTTTAAACTTGTAGCTGAAGAAAGAGGTATTCACACGTAGGTATTCTTCATTGACTTTGCGTATGTCTCATCATAGGACCACAGTTTACAATAGAGCGTTTGTTGTAACTGCTTGGAGACCTTGGAACGATCTCCCTTTTATCCATTAAATCCCTTGATTGTCGTTCCCGGTTCGTAGCAGCGCTAATAATCCATATTTTGAGCTTATGGTTAGGGTTAGTATTTCCCAGGGGCTTGTATGCATGGTTGATCGCTGACAGGTGTGCTTGTGTGTTTGTGTGTGTGTGTGTGTAAGAGAGTATTTGTACGGTTTAAAATGTAAGTAATTTTCTTTTGTTAAAGTTTCAGTATCCAATATTTATATTTTGTTGTATTGTCAGTGTAATTATTTTTTTAAATTTTTTTAATATTATGAGCAAAGTAAGTGTAAGAAAGGTAAGCCGTAACTTTTCCTGTATACATAAATATTTTTTTCATTTCAATTCATAATTGGTATTGTAAGTTAGTCGTGCTCATGTTATTCTAAAGCAAAGCCAAGAATGTAACTTCACTCTGATCTATACTCACTAGTTAATTTTATTCACCTTTAAATACATGCCAATGCCTAAGAGAACGGCCACGAACTGCCCTAATGTGCTTTATAACTTCTCTGATCTGGCACTGTCTTGGATACAATCTTATTTAAAAAACAGGAAACAGAGAACTGTCATTAAGAAAAATGGTAAACATTTCATTTCAAAATGGCAAACCATCAATATTGTGGTGTACCCCAAGGATCAATTTTAGGTCCCTTGTTATTTTTAATATTCATAAATGATGTTCCTAACAATGTATCATCAAACCTAATATTATACGCTGATGACAATACAGCTATAGTAAAAGCAAATGATGTACATACTCTTAGATTAGAGCTTGATCGTTCAATTGTAGACTTAACTAGCTGGTTTGCGGCGAATGGTTTAAAACTTAATGATTCTAAAACACATATTGTGCAATTCCAAACACTACAAAATAAGCAAAACATTATTTTTGAATTACCATATAAAAATGGTATTTTAGCTTTTGTCGAACAAACAAAATTTTTAGGCTTAAATATTGATAAAAATTTGACTTGGAAACATCACATTGAAATATTAGCTAAAAAAATTACATACAGCTTGTTTCCAGATGTATGTTTTAAGAAACATAATAGATTCTAAAACAAAGGTCATAGTTTATTATGCCATATTTTTTTCCATTGTGCAATATGATATTGAGTTATGGGGCTCAACATCATATGCCTCAACTATTTTTAAGATACAAAAGAAGTTTTAAGAATCTTATCATTTACACGCAAAAAAAAGTCATGTAAACCGCTTTTTGAAACATATGGAATGTTAACAATGCCTTCACTTACATTTATAAAATTCTGGTATACTTCAAGAGTAATGCACAATTATTTATAGACAATCAATTTATTCATCAATACCAAACACGTTCAAAAAATTATTTGCAGTATCCAAGACATCGGCTATGCCTTTATGAAAGATCGCCGTACTACATGAGTCTGAGGCTTTACAACGGTTTACCTGCGCATTTTAAAAATATCAATAGCATTGTAAAGTTTAAGAAAGAATTAAAAACATTCCTTATAAAAAAGAAATATTATACAATAGAAGAATATTTAAATGACTGTTTTTAAAAAGTGACTAGTTTAATTTTAATCCTTAGTTTTAATTTTTATTTTTGTTAGCTAAGAAATGACAATGTCATCTGTTTCACCAGCTTTGCTGGAAATGTGAAATGTTTTATGACAATAAAGTGATA
The DNA here is from genome assembly GCF_028750875.1 of Macrosteles quadrilineatus. Taxonomy (NCBI): domain Eukaryota; kingdom Metazoa; phylum Arthropoda; class Insecta; order Hemiptera; family Cicadellidae; genus Macrosteles; species Macrosteles quadrilineatus. The sequence continues at coordinate 165,314,740 of NW_026542595.1, read as the reverse complement.
TTATTATTATTATTATTATTATCTTCAGAGGGCTTCCTCAAAGACACTTTACAATCACATGACGTATTGTGTATATCGATTACTTATTGACAACTAATAATCTTACTCTCACTGATAAAGTAAAAATAAATTTTTTTGTTAAATCAAGTCTTAATTCAACTTCACTTTTATTTGTTTGTATTCATAAAACTAGTAAAAGTATTATTACTACTTATTAATATATAGGTACGATGAGATATGACTAGATTCTGTCTACCGATGCATCAATTATTCGTATAAGTATATGTATTTAAATTACTCCAAAGACCCCACGTGTTAACACAATTTTGAAAAAAAATCTCACCTCATTTAACCCTATAAATGATATATTGTAGCCTATACCATTGTTATAGTGCTTTTGACTTACACTGACAGATTTTGATAGCAGTGACTGCGCGTTGTGTCACCGCGTATATATATTATTCCCTCCAAAGAAAGCAAAAGGAAACTGAACACTAAATAATGCATAATACAGCCTTTAAGGCGGCAAGATTTCGCCTCTTTGCGAGTTTACCTTCCGTTACTTACGAAAGTTATTACTTTCTTTTCCTTCCTAAGAACATTTCGAATGTTAAAGCGCGTTTTTTTTTACATTTTTAAACATTACGGTGGTCGTGGTTTTGTTTGAAGACATTTTCTTTTAAAACTTGAGGAGTAAATACGTTTTTTATGAACAGTATGGAAGTGAATTGACATAAAATAGATTGAAAGATGCTTACTGAACTTAATATTAAATTAAGCAATACTTAGGATAATTAAAAGACAATAAACCTCTGTATTAAATTTACATTTTACATCTTATAAAGAGATAAGTGAATATTCTATCCAACGAATGATCAACGTTCAAAAAAATTCTGGATTTTACAAACTCCAGGTACACCTTTCTCCACAAATACAATATACAATTATTAAAAGTCGTAAATAGACACAGATAATGATATAATAAATAAAAACCATTATAGTTCTCAACAGAAAAAATAAACACTTATTTTACTTTTTATGATTAGCATACGTTCGAAAGATTGTAAATCCTCCTAAATATTCTTAGAAGGAAATTTATTGGGGGTTCTAAAAATTAAAATAAACCCCATAAGCCCAATTTTTATGCAATAATTGCTATAGTATTTAGGGCAAGTACATGTTATTTTACAAGAAACGTTTCATTTCATTTCATCTCAGGCTAGACCTAGGGGTTCGGCATTATCACTTAGATAAAATCCATTTGTGATTTGGCGGGATTTGAACCCGGGACCTCATGAACCGAAGTCACGCGCTCTAACCACTACACCAGCTCGCTCCCCAAAAGGTTATTAGTAGTAGAGGGTTTCAACAATTTTGACACTCACTACAGGCCAGTGTAACATAAAAAAATATAATAAGTTTATGAATTATTTAAAAAATTACAAATTTAAATTTTCATGGTAGAATAATAATAGTCATATACAGATATAAGCTCCTAACAACCTGTACCATTGTTATTTAAAATTTAATGAGATTTCTAAAAATCACAATTCATTCTTAAAAAATCTAAATTAAGTGCACTCGTGGTTTTTTTTTTATCCAAGCAAGTAAAATATATTTTTTAAACACGTGTTTAGTATGTTCTTCCCCAACCGTGTTTCAACCTGTATAGCATATTCGTGTATCAAAAGTTATATTGGTTATTATATGTGGCAAATATACCACAATTTAAACTAGTTATCAAACTCCCGACAACTAATGGCGGAGAAATAGTTCTGCAACCAGACCATTCCTTGTACCATAACTTGTATTTTCCCAGAGCTGTTAACATTCCAGAGTATAACATGTTTCCAACGAACGTGTGAATGTTTCTAATCAACAATACTTAACAAGCGGTTTAATGGTATTCCAACACGGAGAGTCAGTTTATGGCTTAGTACCAAGAAGTTTCCACATCGATAAATTTGTAATAATGTCATTGTTAGTTCAATTTATGCGCATTATGTACATAATGCAACCTCAAAGAACTGTGCTTAAAAAGCTAAGTGGTTTGAATTTATTTAGTTGTGAGAGAAGCTCGTAAGCTAAATCGACTAAATTACAAATACATTTAAAACACAAGAAACCATGCCAGCAAATCATTTACAACACAAATTGACCTATACCACGACGAAACATCTATACTATTATAACATTGAGGAGGTGTCTGTCTATCTGTTTGTCTGTATGACTGCCACGACTAAAATACCAAACTGATACAGCCCAAATTAAGCACAAAGATGGTCCACATATCTACGAATGTCATATTCTTACTCACTTCCCTGAGTTCCTCTCCGGCTACGCCCCTTGGATGTCCAAAGTTTTGAGGTGAGGTTTTCAAAAAAGTAAACAATAATTGGTCTCCATAAAAGCATGCAAAATTCATAATATTTCTTTACCTTTGAGTTGACATTTTAATGTAAACTGCCAAAACTGCTAAATGCTTATTTCACAATTTCAGACAGCTGATCCGAAAAAATTGAATAACATATTTTACACAACAAAACTATGTGATACGTTTGTAGTCATTGATTATGGCAAATTATGTTATATATTTTAATGTAAACAGTAGGAAAATTTACAATGTAGGTCATACATTTTTGTTTAGATTTAGTGTGTACTTGTTTATGAATTTGAACTTGGCTACTTAACAAATGTTTCGATTAGGTTAGTTATAGTAATCGTCCCGTTGCGAAGCACGGGTACAACAGCTAGTGAAATATATCATGTGCGTGAAACGCATTGAAATGACGTGAATACTCTTGTTGAAAAAAAAAAACAAGAATATCATACCAAAATTAATAAACGATTTAATGAACATAGCATGCAACTTAAAACAGGCAAAGATCCTATATAGTCTAAATAAAAGCAGAAACACCATAAATATGCAAAATTGAATTAAACAACGAAAAACTTTATTTAAACTACAAACAACCCCAAAAAAATGTAAGCATATAATATCAACTGTAAATATACAAGACAATGCGATGAAACATGCGAGTATACGATATACACCCTGAAATGACAAACCACCCGAGTAAATCCATTTAAAAGGGCGTGTTGTAGATGCAACCACCGTGAAGATTTCAACAATGCTTCATCTGCATTCCCTTCATATTGTCTCTGGGCTAACCTAGTTAAATATACCCTTCCCAAGCCGTCACAGTTTATTTGTGTTATTGAAAAACAATGGAAGTAAAATTTGTTTTAATAAAAAAAAAACGAAAAATAAAAATAAAATTGTAAAATTTGTTACAATATGATATTAAAATGTCTTAAGTAAAAAAAAAAAACTAAATTATATTGGTCTCATTGGTGTTGAAGAAAATTTATAATATGGCACTATTAACGTGAAAAATTATTGTTAACCTAATCTTTTATTATATTATGGGGAAATGAAATAATTTTGATGTTGAAGTATAATTGCTTCAGTTGAAATAAATAATATTTTAAACAAATGAAACGTTAAGGTAATGCTTTCTTATGAATAATAATATTATTTTTTTACATCTAAAGTATTAAACATGTCAACGAAAAATCTTTCTTTTATTAAAATAAAGAGGTCCAGCAATCTAATTAGCAATGCGGACATGAAACCTCATTTATGCATTTAACAGTTATAAACATTTGTATGGCCTATTACGATATCACTTATATCAAATATTATTTTCATATTGTTTTGGCTAGTCATAAATTCAAGGGGTAAAATTAAGTTAGGAAATATATTGTTTTATAGATCTTTTGTAAACATTGAAATTTGCATTATATTATTTTAGTTTTTTTATATGCTATTTTATTTCTATGTTGGTTCCAGAAGGGAATTTTATAAAATTAAATCAAAGCAAAATGTCTTAAACAAATTGTTTATTTAAATCGTTATATTACTTTGTGAGCTAAGAAGATGAGTTATAAAGATTAAATGTAATAATCTTAAAAATCTACAAATTGATAAACTTTCCATTCAATACATAATTGTTAATCATAAAGGTAATCACAATAATTTAAATAGAGAATATTGAATACATTTATTAGTTCAAAATAAGGTGAATAAAAAAATAACCAAGACACAAAATTATTGTTCTGATTGGAATAAACTATGCTTCCCACCAAAAGCTTTAATTCATTACGGTCTCTAAGACTTTCTTTTATTAAAAACAATAAACATTGTATTAAAAATACTATTTTGTTATATCTACTCAAACTTAACCATGATAAAATATGCAGGAATGTTTCAAGGCCATGACAATGTGATTACAAAGAGCAATGTGTTGCCAGTTTCGTGTTAACCACCAATCAACAGTGGGTAAGGCTCTATTTTATGGAGGGGTTGCACGAAATTGTAATCTTATATTACTACATCCCTTTCTTCAACTGTCGATTACTGGTGTATAAATACCTTCAAGTGGTCAGCAAAACATAATTATTTTGAAATACTGCTTAGTTCCGAGTAACTGATTGACATTACATGTATGATATTATATTTTTGAAAAGTCTAAATACATTAACTAAGTTATGGACCTAGTCATATCATATAATACCGTTACTTAGAATGCATCGAGACATAAACTAAAGGTCATATGCGTTTACAAAGGTTATATGAAGGCGGCCCATGTCAGATTTTATGAAACGATCTTGTTATATAAACAAAAGGATGGATGATATAAATTGTTATATTTTATTTTTAATTAATAATTATGTTAATGATTAATTATGTTCATTTTTTTAACATAGGTCTTTTATTATTCTGTTGTTCTCTTGGTGAATATTTGGTCCCTTTTTATGCTGTATTTGTCTTGTCCATATTTACATTGTTTTAATATTTGGTGCCAAAACCCATCTTTAAAGTATGTCTAAATATATGTCAATAAGAAAACCTGTCAGGGAGAAAAATACTTCAAATAAGTACATTTTTTAAATCTTACTCCCATGGCCAGGCCGGAGATATTTGGCCACACCAACAACCCTACTCAATCCATCTCCTTGATCCTAATCACTCCTAGTCTCTCTTCATATTGCTCCACCACTTTTGCATTGGACTTCCTTTCAGTCTTCTGTCTTCGGTATTTCTAATTGAAACCTTTTCCAGATTACTATCCTCCTCTCAAAACGTGGCCTGCCCAACTAATTCTTCTATATTTAAATTCACAAACCAAATCTGGATTCTTGTTGAGTTCTCTCAATTCTCTATTGTGTTCTTCCCTACTCTTCTACTTCAAAATTTGGGCCAAAGTCTGCCTTAGAATCTTCTTTTCAAAAGTTATTATTTTCCTGTCTTCCTTTTTATTCATTTTCCATGTTTCAGCTTCATATAATAATACTGGACTGATGATTGTTTTATATAGTCCAATTTTGCTTGTACGCAAAATGTTTACACATAAATTAACAATGTATAATGGTTTGTGCAAATAATATATTTACACGTCAAGATTAGAAAAAGTATTTGTGAGAGCATTTTTAATTAGAAGAATATTCTTGAATGTTCTATTAAAAGAACGAAAATCTTCACATGGCTATAGATGCTTTAGGGAAAAAAACGTGACTAGATGCAGTTGTACAAAATGGCAATAAAATTGTAGCAAGGATGTGCAACCAACAGCAAAGGACTCACAAAAGAATCACAGCACTGGAAATGTACTTGCATTTCAATAATGCATCGAGTGGACCTTTTCACAATCAATTGTTCCCTTGAAAGGTAGAGGCCGAGATTTCAGAACCTTTCTACATAAAGTAACACATTGCGCACATGTTACATAAGATAAGTAATTTTGTATTTTCATAATAATATTTTGTAGTTTCCCAAATGTTGCAATACATGTTTTAACTAGTTTCACTTAGGGATGAATTTTGGAGGTTTGCTTATTTGAACAGGGACCTTCAGAATAAGCAAGTAATAAATTTAGCTTGGCATACTATCATAACAGTTCTACATGGGCCAAAAACATATTTATTTTTTAATTGTATAGTTATGTTGTAGGTCAACCTAATTATTTACCAAACAAAATTATCTTCATTATGATATAGAAACGCCATTTGTGTGTTTATTCTAACCCAAATATGAGTGTAGAATGTTATGAAATTATCTGTGTAGCTTTGTTACTGACTAAGATCAATTAATAAAGTCAGGATCGTTTTTAAAGACTTTAAGGACTGCTGGTAGCACTTTCGAAGCATCAAAAAGCTACAGACTTTTCTCAGGATCTAACCAGCGACCTGTCGAATTTTTTTTTTTTATTAGGTGAGCACTAAAACCATTTAGTGCGACCCAGCCAACAACTTGATAAATACAATATAACAAAATCTTACATTCAAACAATATGCATTACAGTATACCCCTGCAGAATTGATCCTAGTGAATAAAATAACATTTACTTACCATTAATTAATATTCAAAGTCCCTGTATTGAGAAAATATATCTTTTAAAATATTACTTAATAAAATGAAAAATCTACCCATAACCTAGATTTTTTTATAAAGTCCAGCCATGTCATGATTTTACCAAACAATGTTGAAAGAATCGATGGAAACAAGTTGAAGGATTGTTTCAGTGTGCGTGACATTTTAGCCTCTTAGCAGCCGCTCGAGGATTGCAATACTACTCAACTTTTCAATTCGTCTTGATAGAATTTACTGGTTAAATGCCAGATACTTATGATGAAAGTATTTAATGAATACGCTCATAAATATTTTAACAAATTTGTTTTAACCAACGACGAGATAGGGTATTGGCTAAAGTTAATCTTACTAATTATAATGTTTCCATAAATTAATGCACTGATTTACAGATGCATTTTAATGAGATAATTGTATTATTAGTCCTTCTATACGCATGTTTAAATTTGTATTGCAGACGTGGAAACGTGCATATAGGCAGACATAAGCTCCAATAATTATAAATAATATACAAAGTCTTCTATAAGATTCGTATTTTGTTATTATAGAATTATTATAGAACAAAACTATCAAGTCAATGCATTTGTCTTAACGATTTAAAAATATAAATTTAAAATATACAGTTTTATTTTATACATTTCAAGATATTTAAGTTTATTAAACTTTAACTTGTGTTCAAATTAAAAACAAATTAAAATACAATCATTACAAATTGGTTTAAGACTACATTATCAATGATATTAAGAATAAGAATGCTTTATTGCCGTTACACTGGTTCACCAGCAAGAGTGATAGTTTGCACTTATAGACATATTAAACATAATTCCGTTATTTAACAAAATTTGTTAAATAACGGTATTATATTTAATATATCTATATATAAGTTATATAAGAATTTAATTCTCTTAGTTAGTGTTAAAATAAAACCTATTTATTAATTAATACCTATTTTAAAACTTAAATTTCTTGTAAACCTTTAAAATATGATCACACTATCATAAATGTTAGTTTTATTTAATTAAAACCCCTTACTTTTAATATAATGCAAAATTATACCAATACTAGGGAAAGAAAATTGTCTTTTTCATATTTAAAAAATATAATACATTAGATATACATCTCAAAACTTTTTATAAATGTACAGTAAAATTAATAAAAGCAAAAATATTGATGAAATTTGATTTAATACAAAGAAAATACCAATTGAAGTCAACATTACGTGTAATCCTTTTATTACTGATTTCTAAACAAGAAGAATACATATTTTCCACTGTTGAAAGGTCAATACACAAATTTAGAAGTAAAAAAGTGAATACTCACTATTACAACAGACAAAATATGTATAAGCACTGTTTTAAAAAAAATGGCAATTAGTTCTTGATCAACAACTCTACAAATGAAATAGTTATTAGACAGTATATAATGGAAGCCCTGCAAACATAGTCTGCAGTAGCCTTGCTACAACTGACGATCGATGCCCTCATACACCCTACTATGTCAGCTTTATTCGTAAGTAGGTCATCTACCTTTACATGGACAGTGTGAATAAATCTCTTGAAAAAAATATTGAACTAGCAGCCTTTCATTGTACTGATTTAAAAATGTTTGATGGAATCAGTTCTATGATGTTTTTAAGGGATTTATTTTCTTTACAATTCTTTTTTAGGATTTAATTTTTCGACCTTATTACATAAAGGTTTTAATTTCAGGTTATGCTGCTAGGCCTATTTGCTAAAAGCTTTTTGCAGCTAAATTCTTAACCTCCATTACAAAAAAGTTCGCTCTTATGTCTAGGGTAAATATTATAATAGTACGAATTACTATGGACTATTGAGCTAAAGACGAGTGTAGTTTGTTTTTTATGTATCCCTGTATGTGAATTTTACTAATGTAGTTAAAACTTTTGAATCCCATAAGCGATTGAATTCAAAATTAGTACATTATATGTGATAAATAGGACCCATATGTCCACAGACATTATTGTAAGACTTTTAACTTAAAAGACTACCATTTACGGTATTTAATGTTGTATCCCTGTATGTGATTTTTACTAATGTAGTTAAAACTTTTAAACCCCGTAAGCGATTGAATTCAAAATTAGTACATTCTATGTGATAAATAGGACCTATATATCCACAGACATTATTGTAAGACTATTAATTTAAAAGACTACCATTTACGGTATTTAATGTTATATTTAAAGCGTAAGAGTTCACCTAGAACTTATTTGTTAAAAGTATTTTATGAGTAATCTGACAATACTTAAATTATAAATTCGATCCAAAAACAATTCGTATGTTTTAATTTTCGAGAAACGTGCATGGTCTAGATCTAGGTCCTAACTGTGGCAATAATGGGAAGGAATGCATTTAGTTACGTCTACACCGTATCAAAAAAGTTTAAATGATATAAAGATAAATCTTAGTTGTTTATGAACTGATTTGATAAACATTATCATCATTAGATTAATCATACAATATAATAAAGACAAATAAGATCCATACAAGTTTTAGGGGAATCCCTTCGTTTAAGAAAATTAGAGATAAAGGGATTGGTATGTCCTTCATTATCGATTTGTACAAGTCACATAAATAATACTTTATGTAAATATTGGTCTTTTTTGGCATCACGAATTTATTAAGTTTTAAGTCAATCGATTAAGGGTCTAAAATGTTCTATTTAATTTGTAAAAATCACATACAGGCATACAGAATATCTGGTATTTTAGAACCACGTTTATTTATTTGTTACGTAAGAAACAAATGCACTCTGTGTATTGACTAACATTTTCTTATTCCAATGACGCGTTGTAGAAAAGAAAGTACCTGAAAGTACAAAAATACGTCAAATAACACTTGTAATAATATATTTACACCTATACAGTTTACTCACAAGTCGGTAAATACATATAAAAGATGGTAAGTGGTGATCGATTTTTATTGGACACTCCAATCATCATCAGACCCAATAGGCACGTATCACTAAAGCTGCCATTTTTCAGTTAATAATATTCGTCCAATCTTAAAAAATAAGGTGACAATCAATTTTTATATAGATTGCCTTAAAAAAATTATTGTAAACTTATGTTAAATCTTTTCAAATCAACGGTTTTTTAGTTATTTAAGGAAAAAAACTTTAAATGGCCCGCCATTTTATTTGATCTATTTGGAAAATTTTCAGAATTTTTTGTAGCTTTGTTTAGTTGTCATAAATGTTTGTGCCAAGCTTAAATTTCTTGTGTTTAACCACGTTTCAGAAAAAAATTATAAGCAAAAAAAAACTAAATGGCGTCTGTGTGAGTAACTAAGGACTTCAGTACGATTTAAATGTGATATTAATATATATTTATTTCTTACCGAGAAACAATGCCCTAAAATAATGGTTGAGAGTTTTGGGACACACTGTATAATTATGGATAGCATTTGATTTCTTTTCTAAAGGCGTATTCCAACCCATCAGTTTATATATTAATAACGAATTTTAATGTTGTAATTTCTTATTCAGTTATCTACATATAAACTATTTATAACATGTAAAATGTAATAAGTAAATGTAAATGTTATCTAGCTATTGGTCAAGAAATTACCATAGCTTAAATAGTTTCGAAAATTAATTTTAAAAACAATAATGCATTTTTAATTGACAAAACATATATTTTAATTGTCTTGATAAAGTTATTACTTGCAGAATAACTTAGTTTAAATTGGTCAAAAATCTTTAATTGGAAAGGGGATACTTATATTGCAATGCAATCACATTATAAAAAATATGTTTATCCCTATGCCAATGTATATAAGGAGCTTAAAATCGCCAAAGTTCGGCGTCATGCAATTTTGATCACTTACTTAAGCCTCGTCAATTATTTGTATGAATCAATGTTCTGACCAGATCGGAGCAACAAAATATCTTCTTGCTGGTTAGAATCAGTTTTACTTGTTCAGTTATTACTCTTAAAGTTATTATTCCCTACCACATAATTTTATATTTTGTGTAATCTTTTGTTAACATTGAGTAATTATAGACTTACGATAGAGTTTACTGTTTTTTAACTGCTATTAAAATGTGTATAACAAATTCTAATAAAGTAAAACTTTATATTTATTTGAAATTTTTATAAAAATTTTGTTTAAAAATTAAAATAAATAAATGCTTAGAAAATTGCAGCTTTCGTACATTTCAATTTTAACTAAGCATACATTATTTCATAATATTTAAAGCATTAACTTATTCATGGAACAAAATTTATGTTTTTTTTATGTATATACCTAAGTCAAGTTCAAGGTTAACTCATTATGATTGACAATCTTTATGTTCATGGGATTAATTTTTACAAAGTCTAAGTAATGGTAAAACTCCAAATCTATTTCTTCATAAAAATTTTATGTGTAATAATAATATATAATTTTCTTTTAAGGAGGGATTATATTCCTGCTTGGCTTAATTGAGAATATTTGTACATTAAGGGGTTCGTCAATTAATTGTATATGACCTTTTATACAATCAGCAATATACTGTTGAATAATATCAGTATATAATCCAAATAAATATTAGTTCTAACGTAATTTTGAATAGTTTATTAATTTTATGTATTAATCTCCAGCTATAGTGCTTACACATACACCCAATGCTTGGAAATAGCCAGAGTGATATACACAAATGCATTCGAACCCTGATGAAGTACTGCTGCCTCTATCTGTAGTGTTTTGCCAGGAATATTGACAGATTGCTCTAATAAATCATTTCTCTTGACTTGCAGTCAGACAAGATAAATCAGTTTCAACTGTTGTTTAGAGTTTCAATTTGGTCTGTTTCGCTTGCCACTTTTAATACAATATGATATAAAATAACGAACAAATTTTACATTTATTTTATAATTTTCATGGCCATGAAGTGAAAGTATTTTAAAATTAAGAGTCCATGATTGTAATCTTGAATTTGCTCATCATATGAGCAATGTTAATTTCAAACAACCACTGAAGAGTTATTTATTCATACCCCTTTTAAAATATTTTTTCATTCTGAATTTATTGTAATTTTCAACTCATTTTTGATAACCTTTCATCTCGGTTCATGTTCCTCCCAATGTTGTTACATTCGTCATTATAGCACTTAAATCACAATCAATTATTGTCACACTCTCATTGTTCATACATACTTGTTATTGTTAAGTTTTTATATTTTATTGCACTGTCAGTGCAATTTTTAATTTTATTATTAAAAATTTTTATGCTTTCCTTTTCGATCCTGTATTTAGCGAAGGAGGCTGTTAATGCTATTTCAATTTTAAGACCATTGCATGTTTTTTTCTCTCTCTTGTTTGGCGATGTTGTATGTTCATAGTATATATATTTGTTTTTCATTTTTCATTACTCAGTTGCGAATCATTAGTGTTAGTGGTGTTAGCATGTATTCATAAAGCATAACCAAATAGCAAGATGTAAAACTTACAGCATGTTAATAGTATTTATTGATCCACAAATTGTTATGCATGAAATTGATTGTTAAAATGGCGATTTTGCCGTAAATAAATAAATAAATAAATAAATAAATTTTAACATATAGGGTACTAGGGTACTGTGGGGTTGAACATTTTATTTGTGGTTTTGTAATGTTATTATGAATTAGCACAGCATGGCTCCAAGGACTCTTAAGGTTTTCCAAACGCATATTCAAACTGACATATCAAGTATAATGTTATACTTTTTACATATGATATTAAAACTCATGTTTGTTTAAGTATAGTGTTTGAGACCATTTTTATATTGTTTGCACTATAATACTACTTATACATTTACAACAACCAATAGTTGATAAGATCAATAAGTTCATGTTATACTAAAGTATGAGTAGGTATATTATATGATATTTTTGGTATTTGCTACGATGCGTTTTATTAGTTCTCAATGTTGTAGTAGTGCATTATTTAAGTTTAAGTTTTAAGTTTAAGAAAAAATATTTAAACAAATACAGAAACATTTGACCAAAAAACTTTTTTTATTATAATGACAAATTTGAAAACATAACTAGCCTGTTATTCGAAAACATTTTCCTTGAAAAATGTAATGAATGTAAAAACCTAAACGGTATTAAAGGATTGAAGTAGAAGTATTCAAGTGTAATTTGCTTTAAAGATGTTTACAAATCAGAAAGCATTATTAAACAAAATATATTGCTATTTACAAAAGATTTGTATTTAAAACTCATTTCAGCTATAATTTAAAGCATTTTGGTTCGAGAGCTATTAAGAGCTCGTTTGTGATTGTGCATTTAGAACCACTTGATGATAAATATTTGATGACGAAGTCTGTGGATTATTTTATATTGAGAGGTTATCGAAGCAAAAGATCGATCAAGTTTGAATCAGCTGTAAAACACTCGCTTAAGGTTTAACAATGTTATTAGAAAACCAGTGAAATTTTGAAATTGTCTTGGGAAACAAGATTCATATAATAAGCGTAATAACTAATAAGCGTATAAACACGTAACACAATAGACTTAATACATTCATTGTATTAACTGTGAAAACTACTAAAAAACGATTCTAAGAAATAGTTAGCCTATGTAAAGTAATGATTTAGTGCGTTGAAGTATTTACAATAGTAATTTAAAAACACTAATACTGAGAGGTTACCTCTAAAATAAGGACATGACATTAACTCCCTACCGTAGAAAATTACTCAAGCTTTACATGAAATAAACAACAAAAAACAAGCTTTGTATATCACATTAGACCAGGAAGTCTACTTGCAGTTTTCAAATTCAATTACAATATGCATTATAAGTCACTAATTGAACAAATGTAAATTTTAGTAGGTCTAATGTTGATTGAATTATTCAATTGATATACTCTATTTTATATTTAGCACCATATTTTACCCATCTCTCTGATACATTTTTTATGACACAAATATGATATCAAGTCAATTATGATCTACTCCTCAAAGCCAGAAATCTTCAGCTGTCTTAAAAAAAAGGTTCTGTAAAAAAAATGGTAAATAAAGCTCTGTGTACTTTTTACTTTAACTCAATTTGTTTATTTACATGATGTCTTATCCAAAATAAATTGTTTTGTAGTATGGAGAAATTTTCCCATGTACACCTTACCTATATCCTAGTGTATATAAATTTAATTATTCGCTATCAAGATCTTCACCTTAAAATTTTTTCTGAACCCCCAGGTTATCGGCATCATGTGAGGAAAATTGCTAACGGTTTTTGTCAGTTAAACACACGGGACGATGGGAAAAAGGTGTAGGCCAAACTGAAATGTCTTATAAAAAAGTAACACGTAATCCCACTCGCTTTTACAGTTGATTAAATAAACTAATGGGTTAATATTTTTGCGCGATGAAACATTAACAAGGGTTGAGGAATGCAGTTAAGGTAGTGGGAGGTCATGACCTGTATACTCTAGTACTGTATGTGCAACATACTAGTAACATGACCCAACCATACCTACCTAATGTAAACCTAGCCTGACCTGACCTGACCTTACCAAAGCTAACCTAACCACAGTTTGTGGGGAGTCAATTAAAAATGTAATGCATTTTCTTAGTTGTAAGTGTTGTTAGTTTTTTTCTTACTATAACTTAAAATAGTTAGTGAAGGTCAAATATTGTTGTGATAAAGTAATACTAGTGAGCAGGTAGAGGACCACAGGCAATATCTGAGGATTTCAGGCCGAAATGTTACTGTACTGAAGTGTTATGACACTTGATAAATCTTGTGTCTATGTGAAAGTTAATCTTTGCGACTAAATACATCTCATTACATAAGTATTCCTGTATCTATAATATAATCACAAGGTGTTTAGACATTGCTATGTGTATCTTGGGTAAACTCACTCAATCACAGGGTTGGTTCAGATGTGTATATTTGGATGTGGAAGTGATGCATTAGAGGACGCCTACGATCTAACTACAGTATACTCTAGCATTGCCAGCTATGACCCAACTATTTTTTCTCATCCCTAAATATATTGGATTGGTAGAGTATTTATGTAACAATATTCTATTTAAATGATTTTACTATAAAGTCAAATATTAATTTTGCCAAAGCTGCAACTACATAGTAAACAGAAATTCAATTGTTATTGCAACTAAGATATGCAGAGCAAAATAGGGAAATAAATTAATACAGAGTTTGGTATTTTGTTAAATTACGAGTGAAAATCTATTTACAATTTAATTATAAAGGTTTTTTTTATAAAAATACAATTGAACATTTTTTAAATTTACATGCCAATGTAAAGTTGGTTGAATAAGTATCTAATAACTTATATGGATTGGTAGGGATAAAGTATGAAATTACAATTATGTATATGGTATTGAGCAATTAGACGGTAACTAAAGTCAATGGTAGTAGCGTATGGGACCGATACATCGCAGGTTCAAGACCAGCTTAATGTACTTTCTTATCGTTACAATTAGCACGGGCTTTCTCATGTGACGTATACCCTTACTGTATGTTATTCTTCTTACATCACCACTCAGACGTATAAAGTGACAGAAATTTACGTAATAATTACGAAGAAAAAGCTCCCCTCCCTCCCCTAACAACAAGTCTATTCATTTTGTAGTACTCTTTTTGTTGTATTAAACACCACTCAGAATGTCTTAAAAGTACTATAGAAAAGATTAATCAATGCTTTGATAAATGTAAATGTTACCATTGTATTAAATTACTGTTTGAGCTCTCTAATACATATTCGTAGTTTTTTAGACTTATAACATACATAACAAATTGCGTGTATTGCTTTGTCCAGTGTTATCATTATTGATACCTACAGCTACTAGTATACGATTATGTATAAGGTTCATTGATTCATTTTACTATCTATGGGAGCAAAGGATTGTAGTAGACTAAAATGAGCATTATAAGTTAGCTGGCTCAATCCTTAAAAATGTCAGTAGCCTTTTGCTGGTTTGAAGCTGAACCCAGCTGTTCCTGATCATTTGACTTATAAATTATCCCGACTAATAAAATGACTGATCCTAATCAGCTAAAAAGGTAATAATAACATCTAACTCCATTCTATACTCATACTTTACTCATATTTGGGACACGCACCTAGGTGATGTCTCTAACAGATGATTATACAAAACTTCAGTAGTGAAAAGTTTGTTATTTGTTTGTGGGACATCCTTTGAAGGTAATCAAAGTGTCTGAATTTCAGTACCTATTTCTTGAACTTCCATTTGCTACGTAACCACTCATTTAAGTACAGAAATACCTTTTTCATCACAGATATCTTAAGCTTTACGTTTTGTCATTCATTTTCCAACAGTAGATAATAGGTTTTATTGATGGCAATATTATTTTACAAGCACCTTATAAGTCAGTAGAAAGTAGACATTCTCGTGAGAATAAACCATTACCTAGCAACAACGATCGACACGGGCTGCTCTGTTTCACACAGCGGAGTATTCATCAAGCTTTAAATATTTTAACGAGTATCCTCTTCTATTCATTATTATTTAATGATGACAATTTTTGGGAACACCTCTAGATGGGGAAGTTTTATTTACGAATATAATATATTTTTAAGAAATTGCATTGACGGAAAAAAAGGCATCGTAAGACATTTATGCATATATATTAAAACAAAGAGGATTCTTCTTGCTTTAAAACCCTGTTTTTTAGTATGTACTTGGAACTACAGCGTATGATAGATTATAACTACCGGGATGCAAGATTATAGCATAACTAATTTATATGATTTTTCGTGAATATCCAGACAGAAGTTATCTGGTCTAACCGTTACCTAATCCCTATCATAAATGCTTCTGCTTATGTACTTATTATACTAGTATGAAGTACGTAGATTCATTCGTATAAACGATAACACTCTACTCTTAAACAAAGAAGGTTAGAAAATGTTGGCAGAGCCGGACCGATTATTGATTTGAATATTCGAGTTGGCCAAAGTTCCTCGATCAAACTTGCATGAAGTCCAACTTGGATGATTTAACCCTCTCGAAATACAATTTGGAGAGAATAACACGATTTTACTCTTAATATATCCTTTTTTTACTCAAACCTTACAGCTTACGAGTTTTTGCAGAGATATTTATTATTTTACTATCTAGACATTAAGACATAGTGGGTTGGGAAAAACAATTAAAATGGCTCTGCAGGGTTGACCCTGAAAACATTTCTGCATTTTTACGATTCAAAACTTGAAAATGTTTGAAAGAAAACTGTGTTAGGCAGTGTTCAAGAACACTAGACTGTAGGAATACTAGGTCTAATTAAGGAACCAGCTTCGATTAGAAACAGGGCAAAAATGTCAACACTTATTATCCAGCTGTTTTATAAACAATGTACCTCATTTGTTGGTTTTGTAATTCAGGAGTTTACGTTTTCAAACAAATAAGAACTGGCCAATTCATTTTTTTATATTTAAAGCACAATACACCAATTAATTATACGTTAAATAAAAATAATCTTAAATTTCCATAGTTAAATTTGCACTATTTACTAAAGAATAAATATTATAACAATAACCATAAATTTGTTAGTTTATGGTTATGATTCCTAAAAATCAATATAAAACTCCTGAACGGCGAAAAATTAAAGGCGTGGCTTTTCTTTAATTTGTAGTGTCACATCGTGTTGTAAATATTGGAATTTAACGAACAAAACTGATTCATATCCAGATAATTTCTATCTGGTTTTATGACAAACCAGTTTATGTTTAAATTTATAATTGTTTATAAACCCCTGCTTTACGTTCTTTACTTATTAACGTGGTAACGTGTTATTTTATTTTAATTAAGAATTTAAATATAAATATCAAAATATGGTGGTGCTTGTTGTTGAAATGAAACACATTTTAAAAGTTTTACTGGCTTTATGGAAGGTTTTAACATTTTTCTAAATTTAATCAACAGACCAATTCTATCAATGAAATACTATTGAAACTTCATGTCCAGATAATAAACTAACACGATTGAGGTTGAAAGTTCGGGTTAGAGTTAATGTTGCGAGTGACCATGATGAATCATTCTCGTTACATCAACATTCAGCAAGCCACAACGCATGATGAAGCACGTAATTATCCCTACAGGGATTTATGGGGAAAAGTTGGAACAAAATCATTTGGGTAAAGTAACTATCCACACCCTCCAAAGTAAATGAATAGCTATGTTCCTACAGTCACCTGACAAAGTGGCCTTCCTTGCACTAACTATAGTACAGAATGTTGCTAATTGCTGCAATTACTTACTTTTTCAACACACCAGTATTCCAACCAAACAACACAAAACAAACTGCTTTTATTATGCAAGTAATCCATGTACGCTTGGAAATAGGTTGGTAACACAATCAGCTGTTGCAGTGTTCCCATTTCGTTCAACGCTTGGATTTAACCTAACCTAAAACGTGTCGTAAAGGGGTTGAAAGACAAATTATTTCTATGCTTTAAAATAACTGTAGGAAAAATATAATGTGTAACACGAGTGCGAATTGTCTGTGCTGCACTAGAGAAAATGTCCACAATCGCCTACGGTTCGTGCGTAAACATCTATCTCATGTGCAGCAATGGACCACTTCGTTCACTCCTAAAAAAACTTCTAAACTCAGATTTCGAGACCTGTATCACGTTTACCTGTATTTTACGAAGTAATCCAAATTATTAGAATAGGAAGGCACAAATATGTTATGGTTGATTTTGATACTACATATCAATTGTATGATGCGAAGTTAAGGAAGGGAAAGTAAAAGTACAATTTTAGATGACTAGACTCCTATAGGTTAACCAAAAAACCATTCCTACAGATCAAGATTGATCCGTTCGAAATATACCAATGACAATAGTGCCAATGATTGACCTCTACATTTTATTTGATATTATTTCAAAATATTTTACACTATGATTCTATGTATACTGTTTCATATAATGTATAAATATGACGTAACGAATTACTACATTACATACTCATATACTATATACAGTCAATAATATAACACATGTTGTACATTTTAACCTAAAAAAGACAAAAATTTATTCGACGTCGCTGTTTTTAAGTCACACTGAATATTGACCTAAACGAGCTTAGTAGTTTGGCAATATAGCACTTATATTATTAATTTGTAATCCAGTCTTAAGATCAATACCAATAATTAAATATTGCATTTTTAACAAAAATAATCATCAATCAATATGTAGTATCCAAAATAATTGGTTCTACCCAAATTGCATTTAGCAATTATACATTTACACCTACATCCGTTTATTTCTATTTACATTTTTATATATTTAATGCTTCAGCGATAATTATTTTTAGTTCACGTTTTAGATTATGTTTCATATAATTATGAATAGCATAAAAATATATTTCACTAATAACTACTTAAAACATAAAATGAGTCTCAGTAACATTACTTTAACCCAATTTAATTCTAAAACAGTAGCCGATGTATTAATGTACGGGAATTGTCCATATTGTGTGGTATTTTTAGAAGCAAAAATGGCAAACCACGGAGAAATGTATTATGAAAATTAACCCTCGCAGACGTTCCATAGAAGGCTGTGCTCGAGAGGCAGGTAAATGCATGACTAATATATCAGTTCTTGTATATGAATGCTCCTATTAGCATGTATTGAGTTTGAATACGGATTCATATTCGAGCTACATATTTCTCTCGAATTACTCACTAGGAATAAAATCGTCCAAATAATAAACATAAATTGAAGATTTTATTTCGAAACGGTTTTAGTTTAAGAAAATAAATATTAGTAATTACGTGTTGTATTCCGAAACAAAATAAAACAATCATACATTAATAGTAAATCTAATTCTGTAAATAGATAATACTAGGTAGTTTTAGAATAAAAAAGTAAAACAATCTAAAGTACCCTACTTTTAACCATGTATATTTATTTATAGTTAAAACTGTCTTTACAGAAAAAAGTAATTTGATGACTTTTCATAATTAAACACGATGCAAACATTGCACATTGCACAGTTTGTTTTTTATTACTTAATTGGTGTTTTAAGAAGAAACGAGGATTAAAATATTTAATAGAAAATCTGAAAAAGTTAAGCCTTAGTAGCCTTATTAACTTTATAAAAATAGTTTTTAAATTCCATCGCCCTTATGGTTAATAATTATTCCAAATAAAGATATATTTTCATGCAACGAGTAAATATTGTTGTCTGTTTCTGTCTTAAATTAAATATTAAACTAAATTAAAATACTATTTTAAATGCTAAACTAATTAAATGTAATACTAATTACAAAAATAGGTAAGTCCATCAAGGTATATTAGTTAAAATTCTTTTGAAATTAGAAATATTTGAAAATAGTTTTAATCTTAAATAATTTTTGTTCACATTTTTGTTATCGTCTTAATTTTGTTATTTTTCTAACTAAATGTCACACTGTAAAAGTATGTATTTTACATTTTATATTATAAACGTACAATTAGGCTTAGCATAGTTTTGTTAGTAAAGTAGTTACCAAGTTACAATATAAAGTAATATTGTTTTTAACCCTATTCCATTTTTTATTTCTAACCCTCAAGAATTAAAATTTCCCAAACTTCTTCTAGACCATATTTAAGAGCTTAAAAACAAATAATTTAGTATATTGAAGTGTTTCTGTATGATTATTGGTTACGCAGACAATTGTAAATTTAAAATTCCCATGTTATTGTTATAGAGAATTAGTTAACTATTGTAGTTTGCTTGTTATGGATATATTTGGATCAAACCTGGCAAATCTATTTATTATGTACTAAACTATTAGTATGTTACTAAAACACACTTTATTTCCCGCCCTGTAGGCAGCAAACCTAGGTAATCGTTAAACCTAATATTATTTAAATAGATTTAATTGAAAGTTAAATAAGGCGAATGGAAATTCGTTTAGTCTGCAGGTTTGCTGTGGCAGGGGTATTTATATTTATTCTGTATAGTCAATATGTATACTTCAAGAAAATGTACATTGCAAAGTATAAAAATAAACAGTACAAAGAATAGTCATATATAAAATACAAAGAGAAACGAAGAAAAATTAAGTGTGTCTTGATATTATAAATACCCCCGCCGCAGCGAACCTGCATACTAAGCGAATTTCTATTTGTCTAAGTTGATTTTTAATTAAATCAATTAAATAACATAAGATTGAGTATCTAGGTTTGCTGCTACAAGGAAACTAATAAAATGTATTTTTTAGTAAAATATTCATAGCTTAGTATAAAATAAATAAATTTGTCAAGTTTGAGAAAAACAATTTTTTACCCCATAAAACCCACCGTAAAACCCTTTTCCCATGGTCCGATCATGCTGGTTCGCGAACTCATTCGAGTTTATCCCGCGTTACACCAAAAACCAAATTCCATCAAAATCGGACATAAATTACTCAAGTTATCACGTTCACGGATGTATATATATAAAAATTTGAACGAATGGTGTTTTTAGCCTCTGGGGACATCAAAATGAAAAAGTAAATCGGTCCCGGGCCTAGGTCTTACCGTGCCACCTACGGTAATAGCTACTTCCCTATAGGTAAATTCGCTAAAAGTGGATAATATCACACATCCAGACCATAATGGGGGTTTATGGTCTGTGATACTATTTATACAACTGTCGGAAATTGGGGTTTTAAGCAACTTTTTTTCAAAGATGACAGGACAAAGATTTACTTCAAACAGATAAAAAATACATAAATTTATTTCACTTTTTTATTTGATCTCCACATAAATAAGTAACGACCTAGAAAACCGGTCACTTACAGACAGAGACGATATACAGGCCTAAACTGCGCCAGAAATGAAAGCCGCCAATTCCGGTTATTGGATTCGTGGGGTGCGTCTTGATTCGGACGACGACTGAATACTTAACTTGGTTGATTTAGTTTGCTCTTCATAATGTCATCCGGAAACGACCAGTTGAAGACACTCGAACTTCCAATAAAGGTTTGAGATGTTAAGCAAACTATAAGAGTTTAAACTGACAGTTCAGAGATTAATTTTCTAAATAATTAAAACGCATGTTTCAGAGATTTTTCAAACAAATTCCTTTTAAGGATGGCTTTCTTTGAGAATCCCTTACTGTCAAGGTTTTTTCATATCATTTTAAATACATGCAGGAAGTATTTTATCCAACATATATACTTATTTGGAAGGAATATTTCAAATAAGAACTATTTACGGTAAATTGTAAACAATCCCTTTTATAAGTGGTTATTTAGTGAGGTTAATTTTATGGTTGTTACATCTCAAAGAGACTGCGTAAACTACTAAATAAATATGCACTAAGTAAACACATGTACAGTGATTAAGTTTATTTCATCTCATTGTTTCTCACACAAGTGGACAATACATTTTAAAATATTCTATTATGGTAAAAATGTATTGTATTTTTCAATTAGAGCTTTTTAAGCCCCAAAAAATTTACTTTTAAAATGTCCTCTCCTTATATATCCTTTAGGTTATGGGTTATTTAGTTATGGAAGTCTTTAAACCGGTTTAACAGAGGGTGCTAACGATAAAAAATGGAAAATTATTATCGACAACTTAGAAAAAAAATAATAAAATAGTCTTACATCAAAGTGTTTATGTCTTACCATGTATAAACAAGATCTTGTGTGATGACAGGCAAGATAGTCATTAAAGCCAGGATCGATAGTCGTATGCTTGGATAACAGGTTCTTTGTGTAAAATAACTCCCACAGACGCCATGTAACTCCTCGTCATAATCTTGTTCACCCCACCCCTCCTTTCTACCCTCCCTTTCTTTCGCCCTACCACCCTCCAATCCCTTCTGCTCCGACAACCTCTTTATTCTTCTTGAAATATTGCCATAAATCTCATCTCCTCTTGATGGCTGTCGAAAATAGTTATGTCAAATAATATTTTGATATCAATACAGAAGTGTTAGTTAAGTACTGTAGAAATATAGGAAATTGAAATATTTAAAAGTAATATTTTAGTATGTATTTTCTGGTTGACTTAAAATATATTATTGCATATATAAAGTTTTACGTTAACTCACAATACTACAATTGACGAATTAAATTAGGCCTACGTTTTACATAATATGAGAAATTTTTACAATTGTTATATGAAACTAAAACCAACTCGTTTGCAAGCAAATATCATACAACTGTTAGAACTGTAACGTCTTCAGAGATTATGTAGAAATATACAACGAAAATGTATGTGTTTTGTTTCCTAAATCATGACATTATTCAATGAAAACAGCATTTCACTAAATAATATGAAAAAGAATAATACACCCTCTCAAGGCTTTAAATGTAACCTAAAAGAGCTTACTCCTAGGAATTCAAGTAGAACTGGCCCAAGATGATTGGGGGCAGTAAATTTCACTGTGAAGAAATCTATTGTATCTGCGTACTAAGTGGGTAGGCTCGTCTCCAGAAGCAGATGGACCAGCGTTGTCTTGGGAAAAATATCTACATTTGGATTGTGTTTACAAAACCAATGTCACTGCTGAAATATTATGAGATTTCTTTACTTTTTAGATTATGAACAAAGGGTACTTGGCTACAGAGAGGATGTCTTTAAAATTAGGTTGGATTTAATTACTTACCTGTTAAAGTTCATGATGTAGTTGGATATAGTAAAAATAACTTAATAGTCGACTGACGAATCCGTTCGTTTTTACTGCTTGCGTGAACTTTATATGTTAAATGAACAACTGTCTAGATAGATTAGTAATAAATCTATAAATCGATGGTTTTTAGTTATCGTTCCTCACAATGTTCAATACTGGTTCAAAAACATGCAGCAGGCTTTTCGAATAAACTAAGGCCAGGTTGACTTTGCACCACCACAATACCAGCAAATGAACAAGTTTTTACTCTGAGCTGACATAACTACATCCATACTAGTCTGCATTTGTTCGTTTTATTCCCCTGTTAAAGAAAAGTTTGTTCTGGTTTATGCTTTAAAGTTTTTATTTATATAAATTGTCTTATCGGGTTAGTGATCAAAATTAAAATCCATACTATTCAAAATTGTATTCGTTTAATTCCTGTTTTAGAGGAGTTCGTGAATTGAATTGATTATATTTACGATAAACTAATTTTACAAAACAAAAAGTATGCTTTCCTGCTGGACTTAAACGGGCCTTGTTTGTTCTCAGTTTGAATTAAATCCTCGATTTAATAGGTTTCTCTTAGTATTAACATTTTAAATTTCATGCAAAAGTGAAAATTGTTCCAAAGGTAGCAATAGAAGCAGAATTTTCTCAACCATAAGGAATGCGGTAATATTGTCGGATCGCAAGAACCACAGTGACATGCCTACGCACACATATATACAACTATTCTTTCTACGGAAATGATGTGTCCTTGTAGTAGTACTAAAATATATACAATTACCTAACCCTTGTATTAAAATATGCTCTGTGATCTTACTATCACATCGTAGACCAACCCATAGTGATCCACGTCCTAAAAGCTATCCTCTCCATTGCAAAATCTATAATATAAAATTTGTTTCCGACAAAGAAGTACTAACATTCAAAACACATACGAAGACAAAATAATAAATTACCTACTGGATAAACACGTACCAATATAAATCTTTTGCCAGAAATACGTAGAAGCAATTTATTGATTCCATCAGTCGATGAAGCGGAGAAAATATTGCAGAAAGAGGCAATAACAAACCACAGAAACAACACAAAAACATATCTGGTTTGCGTGCGCCGACTGCAACAGTTATATTATTTGTCGCTCGGATATTTTTATTTTCCATTTACTTGATTCACACACGTATTTTTCCAACATTTGTTACCACTTGTTATTGGTTGTCCCTCGGTTCATTGTTTATTTGGTTTACTTTGTACGGTTTAATTTGCATATAAACGTTACATCGCTGGATTTTATGGACGGGAAGGTAAACAACAGGGTTTTTGTTAATATAAAATCAGTCGGAAGCGTAGCCGATCCCTTGGTAACTAAAAATATACGGTCATTATTCCAGCCAACAAGGATCGAATATATACTAATTTGAAAAAATCTTGACTGAAAAACTACCTTCACAAACCTACACGATATAAAAACATGTATTGTATCTGATTTTGTTTTCGGCAAAAACAGATAAAAAATTAAATTCATTTAAATCAACATACGCTTATACATCTATGGTTTATCATATACGACTGATGTAATGATAAAAATTTCTAGAATAGCCTAATTTAATATAAAAAGTAAGTTATGATTTTATCGTTGTAAAATCAAAATCCCATATACACATTTATTTAAAAAAACAAAAAACAAAAACAAAGACCAAGAAATATAATTTAAAGCCAAATTAGCATTTTTGTACTTTTATTTAGTTGAAACAGTACGTTACTCAAAATAGGCTACTCACACCCATGTGATTGACATTATGGTTCATATAAAACAATTAACTTATTTATTTTCATAACTAAAAAGTTGTATTGAGTTTTCTGAGTAATAGTAAAAATAAAAATGTTTAGTTGGAACCGAAACTTAAATTTTCCAAAGTGTTTTCACGCGACATGTTTGAAGATATCTTTAAGTGTATTGTGTGTGTTTTAACTGAAAGGCAGATATACGTACATTTTGGTGCATTTTCCACACCGTTGTTAAGCAATGCATATATCTCAACATGAGGGAGTAAAAAACCATTTAAGTAACATTTTGTTACTTGATTATTTTAATAAGTCTTGTCTAATCATCTACTAGAATTTCGAACGTATTTTTCACAAGGACATAAAATCGTATAACTCAAAAAGAAAAAGCAGAATCACACGCTCGAAAAACACGATTAGGGATTCAGACGACGTCGGAATCAAAACCCAAGACACGAATCCAATAACCGGAATTGGCGGTTTTCATTTCTGGCGCAGTTTGCTGTTGTATATCACACCCAGGAAATGTTTGTTTGGGTTATTTGCTTGAAAACTACATTAGGACTGAGAGAGGAGCATTTTCTATCTCAAGTTGTTATAAGTAAATGAGTCTGTCCGAATTGTATGTAGTTTCACATAATCTAAAAGGATTAGGTTAAAAGGTTAATTATAGTATTTTATTTTAACGTCTAACTTCACTTATAGCTGCAATACTGGGAATTAAAACTGTAACTAATTAGTAAATTGAACTGCATGTTAATTCAACCTTTGAAAAGGTTGTGTATGTTAAGTGGATTGATGAACTTTGTCACTTAAAAACCACACAGATAATAAGCAATTTGTTATACATGTTTAGTAGACATTATATTGTTAGTGTAATAACATATTGAACTTATTTCACTTGCCATAGCCATTTTTACATACACAGTAGTATAGAGTGTAGTTTATATTCATAGTGAGTAATTGAATTGCTTATTTCTACTGTCGCTGTAACGTCAGTTAATAAGTGTAATTTTACTAAAATTAATTACAAGTTACATGTGGTTTTTATGTATTTGAATATAAAAGGAGCATTTATTTTTCGTTTTTGTATACGGTAGTCTATTTTAATAGCACTGTGAATTCCTTTACACAGCGATAAAATAATGCAACAACGTCCTAAAAGCTCAAACATAGGATAATATGTGAATAGATATACAGGGTGACAAAAAAGTCTGGAAACGGCTTGATATCTTTTTAACTAAATTCGTTGGAAAATTCAAACTTTTCACATCAACTTATATGTATGATAACTACTTTTTGCAAGCATTACCATTTTTTGGCCTCTTCCAGGGGACGACCCATGAGGAGTAGGTACATAATCTTTAATGTAAGCATAGGTTGATATTCACATCATTTTAAAGGTCTGGTCAAGTGGAGTTCATTGCCGGAAACCGCGTCAAAAAAGGTTCATCCGTTACAAAATGGCGGCAGTCCAAAGTTCTTGCGGAATATACCTGCAGAGGCCTTAGTATTGGTAAATACTCATATTCAACATGAGCCGGGAAATCTGAAACCCGGTTAAATTTATTTTGAAGATTTTATAATATTAGTCTATGAGCTAGTTGACTTCAAAATACAGTTTCAGCTCTCAAGCTAATGTTTAATACGAGTATTTACCAATACTAAGGCCTGTGCGGGTATATTCCACAAGAACTTTGGACAGCCGCCATTTTGTAACGGATGAACCTTTTTGACGCGGTTTCCGGCAATGAACTCCACTTGACCAGACCTTTAAAATGATGTGCATATCAACCTATGCTTACATTAAAGATTATGTACCTACTCCTCATGGGTCGTCCCCTGGTAGAGGTGAAAAAAAATGATAATGCTTGGAAAAAGTAGTTTTCATACATGTAAGTTGATGTGAAAGGTTTGAATTTTCTAACGGATTTATTTAAAAAGATATTAAACCGTTTCCAGACTTTTTTGTCACCCTGTATAATTATTATTTAAAAAAGTAAGTGCCGTTGCATAAGAATAAAAACAATCTTACATTTAATTCTATGAATAAAAGTAATGTTTTTTTTTAACTTTTTAGTAAGTAATTATTGGTGTTAAAATTATTATATGAAATGAAATGAAATGAATAAGTGCGTTATTTACAACATATTGTTATATACATTCACAAGTCAAAAATTACACTTTATGACACAATGGTTAAATAACCGTCTGTTCAGTTGGCACTTAATTTTAAAACTTACCCTAAATTAAACCTTCTTTATATACTTTTTAAAAAGAAACTAAATATGTATATAACTATAATGTAAAATAAATAGGAAAATAAATAACCTCTTCCTATTTAATATTGCTATAATATTGCCCCATTTAACGAAACAAAACAAACTATGACTGATTTTTTCATAGTTTTGTTAAGTGTAAACGAGCTTCAAAAGGTAAACTGAAGTTTACTACACTAAGTTTGTTTTTTTTTTCTAAACAAACTAAACAAAAAGAAAACAGGGGTATTTCTATTATTATATATAAACACAACTATACAAAGCCAAAAGAATTCTGGGTACAGTCTTTTCATCAAAACTTTTGCAGATAACAGATCGAAGCTTGGAAAAAACATAATTTACAGGGTGGTTGATATAAGTGTGCCATCAGTTTATTCGAAAACTATAAGAGATATAAACAAAATTTAAATGGTAAGTGCATTGGATTTTTTATTTAAAAAATATTAGTCAAGTCGAAAAAAATATTTTTGCCGTCATTTTTCCAATATGGCCGCCAACTTTGATTTTTCTTATGGAGCACTTTATGATGTATTCCGGTAAAAAATTTAATTTTAAGAAAATATTACTTTTGTGTTTGTTTTCATAAACCTAACCGTTTTAAAGATAATAATGGCTTAAAGTTTTGAAATTTCGGCATGAGAAAGAGTTTCCATAAAGGCCTAAGCATGCATGCCAGCTGTTTTATTCGAAAACTATTCTAAATTTCACAATTTTAACCACCAAATCACAACTTAAACTTAATGGCGGCTAATATATTTTTTTGACTAACTAAATTTTTTTTTAATAAAAAATCCAAGGCACTTACCGTTTAACTTTTTTTGATATCTCTTTCAGTTTTCGAATAAAACTGCTTGCACATTTATATCAATCACCCTGTATACTCTTTAAGCAACTAAAAAAAGTTTCATAATTAATTCTGGGAAATTTCCCATGGATTGAAAATAGTTACCGCTGCATGTTTAATTACCAATTGTAACCAGAATATTTGAATATAATCCTAAATTAGCATATTAATTGTACTAAAGTGGTGTAATTCCATGAAAACAGTTCATACAAACTAGCATAATTACACATTATTAAAAAAATATAGATTTTTTTATATTTCTAATTTAGCTTTACACTCTTAATAAATGGATGGTAATTTAAATGCAAATACAGTGTTAGAAACCACAAAACATGCGTACAAAGTTGAAACTCTGCCAATTAAGTCATACATATACACAAATATAACGCTTATGTATAAGTCATGAATTGCAAATGCATTGCATCTTAATATCTGCTAGTTTGTATGCAGAACGATTTTATATTCAAGTTGGATGTATTGTCTACTAATCATGCATTTCATCACTTGTATCTGTGTATTTTATTACACTTTAGAATGGATACAATTATTTTTGAGAAAGCACTTAAGAAAAACGTTTAAAGGTTGCTGACGGATTTACATATTTTAATTTTAAACTACTTCTTTTTGGAAAATCATCCCTTACCAAAAAACAATTAAGATATCATTGATACCAAATTATTACTGTCGGAATATTAAAAATTATAGTAGTTTGTATAAACAAAAATATTCCGTACTAAGTATTAAATAGGTTTACTGTACTAATTATACGAATCTAAGTACGAAAGTCATTTAGTACTAAAGACAAATTTATAAATAAGAGATACAGCTTAAATTTATATTTAAAGACAATTTCTTAACTGTTGCCCAGTTTGAAGGTATGTGTATATCTAACCTTAATGTTACATGAAAGGATGTTTGCTAGGAAAACTATGACTATAAAATCACGGTAGGTAGAAGCTTTAAAAAATATTTCCAAATATTGGTTACTGAGTAAAGAAAAAAATCTAAAAAAATATCCTAATAAACGGTGGAATATTTCAGTTCCCAAAACATCCACCATATTTTGGAATGCCGAAGTTATGCCAAACAATTCTCTACCGTCAGGCAAGTATGTGGTCAGGAGATAGGCGAGTTTCTTGACAGATCGATGGATGTTGGGTAAGTTGTTGGGCTAAAATACATCTCTAGGGTGCTGCACGAAACGGCCCGGCCTTTACCCAACCTTGCTGAAAGTAAACTTAGGATCAATAGTAGTTGAAATAATACTAGTTATAAATTATTTGATAAGCTATTTTACTAAAATTATAACGATTTATATTTGATTACATGTAGTTTAGTTGGTTTTGTCTTTTAATATAAATTGTGTCGTTGTTTGCAAATTTGTAATTTTAAATTTCCTTATTTATCGCAATGTATTGGATGTTACTTTTGTATATTTGTATTTGTGTGTCTGCGCTATTAGCACGTTAAAGATTTTGTAAGGGGACAGTCCTAACCCTGGCCTTGTTACGTTCTAACGTTTTGTTAGATAGCGTCATTAATTAATTGATGACTCGGTGAAGAATTAAGTTTGGGTTTAGAAATGATATTATTTGAAATTGAACCAGCGACCTTCAGATTTCAAGACAATACAATATAGCCATTTGGTTACCCAGATAATGACTGAGCAAGCTAGATCCAGAATTCGTGGTATTATGTTGTTACAAAGTTGTGATCTTAAGTGAAAATAAAACAGGTGATGTAAAAATTAAAAGTATCGTAGTGAACAGTAATAGCAGTTAACAATGAATGAATATACATTTTGCGCATTTACAAACCCCCCAATTTGTGATATCTAAAATTATTTTGTTAAGAGATGAACGTATTTTGCACGATTTTTAGTAAGTCAAGTACAGAGGTTAAAGACATTTCTCTTCATATAAATTAAACATATTCAAACATTCACAGTAACAAAATATG
>NW_026542595.1:165216023-165284775 GCF_028750875.1 Macrosteles quadrilineatus | reverse complement strand
CAATACTAAGGCCTGTGCGGGTATATTCCACAAGAACTTTGGACAGCCGCCATTTTGTAACGGATGAACCTTTTTTGACGCGGTTTCCGGCAATGAACTCCACTTGACCAGACCTTTAAAATGATGTGCATATCAACCTATGCTTACATTAAAGATTATGTACCTACTCCTCATGGGTCGTCCCCTGGTAGAGGTAAAAAAATGATAATGCTTGGAAAAAGTAGTTTTCATACATGTAAGTTGATGTGAAAGGTTTGAATTTTCTAACGGATTTATTTAAAAAGATATTAAACCGTTTCCAGACTTTTTTGTCACCCTGTATAATTATTATTTAAAAAAGTAAGTGCCGTTGCATAAGAATAAAAACAATCTTACATTTAATTCTATGAATAAAAGTAATGTTTTTTTTTAACTTTTTAGTAAGTAATTATTGGTGTTAAAATTATTATATGAAATGAAATGAAATGAATAAGTGCGTTATTTACAACATATTGTTATATACATTCACAAGTCAAAAATTACACTTTATGACACAATGGTTAAATAACCGTCTGTTCAGTTGGCACTTAATTTTAAAACTTACCCTAAATTAAACCTTCTTTATATACTTTTTAAAAAGAAACTAAATATGTATATAACTATAATGTAAAATAAATAGGAAAATAAATAACCTCTTCCTATTTAATATTGCTATAATATTGCCCCATTTAACGAAACAAAACAAACTATGACTGATTTTTTCATAGTTTTGTTAAGTGTAAACGAGCTTCAAAAGGTAAACTGAAGTTTACTACACTAAGTTTGTTTTTTTTTTCTAAACAAACTAAACAAAAAGAAAACAGGGGTATTTCTATTATTATATATAAACACAACTATACAAAGCCAAAAGAATTCTGGGTACAGTCTTTTCATCAAAACTTTTGCAGATAACAGATCGAAGCTTGGAAAAAACATAATTTACAGGGTGGTTGATATAAGTGTGCCATCAGTTTATTCGAAAACTATAAGAGATATAAACAAAATTTAAATGGTAAGTGCATTGGATTTTTTATTTAAAAAATATTAGTCAAGTCGAAAAAAATATTTTTGCCGTCATTTTTCCAATATGGCCGCCAACTTTGATTTTTCTTATGGAGCACTTTTATGATGTATTCCGGTAAAAAATTTAATTTTAAGAAAATATTACTTTTGTGTTTGTTTTCATAAACCTAACCGTTTTAAAGATAATAATGGCTTAAAGTTTTGAAATTTCGGCATGAGAAAGAGTTTCCATAAAGGCCTAAGCATGCATGCCAGCTGTTTTATTCGAAAACTATTCTAAATTTCACAATTTTAACCACCAAATCACAACTTAAACTTAATGGCGGCTAATATATTTTTTTGACTAACTAAATTTTTTTTTAATAAAAAATCCAAGGCACTTACCGTTTAACTTTTTTTGATATCTCTTTCAGTTTTCGAATAAAACTGCTTGCACATTTATATCAATCACCCTGTATACTCTTTAAGCAACTAAAAAAAGTTTCATAATTAATTCTGGGAAATTTCCCATGGATTGAAAATAGTTACCGCTGCATGTTTAATTACCAATTGTAACCAGAATATTTGAATATAATCCTAAATTAGCATATTAATTGTACTAAAGTGGTGTAATTCCATGAAAACAGTTCATACAAACTAGCATAATTACACATTATTAAAAAAATATAGATTTTTTTATATTTCTAATTTAGCTTTACACTCTTAATAAATGGATGGTAATTTAAATGCAAATACAGTGTTAGAAACCACAAAACATGCGTACAAAGTTGAAACTCTGCCAATTAAGTCATACATATACACAAATATAACGCTTATGTATAAGTCATGAATTGCAAATGCATTGCATCTTAATATCTGCTAGTTTGTATGCAGAACGATTTTATATTCAAGTTGGATGTATTGTCTACTAATCATGCATTTCATCACTTGTATCTGTGTATTTTATTACACTTTAGAATGGATACAATTATTTTTGAGAAAGCACTTAAGAAAAACGTTTAAAGGTTGCTGACGGATTTACATATTTTAATTTTAAACTACTTCTTTTTGGAAAATCATCCCTTACCAAAAAACAATTAAGATATCATTGATACCAAATTATTACTGTCGGAATATTAAAAATTATAGTAGTTTGTATAAACAAAAATATTCCGTACTAAGTATTAAATAGGTTTACTGTACTAATTATACGAATCTAAGTACGAAAGTCATTTAGTACTAAAGACAAATTTATAAATAAGAGATACAGCTTAAATTTATATTTAAAGACAATTTCTTAACTGTTGCCCAGTTTGAAGGTATGTGTATATCTAACCTTAATGTTACATGAAAGGATGTTTGCTAGGAAAACTATGACTATAAAATCACGGTAGGTAGAAGCTTTAAAAAATATTTCCAAATATTGGTTACTGAGTAAAGAAAAAAATCTAAAAAAATATCCTAATAAACGGTGGAATATTTCAGTTCCCAAAACATCCACCATATTTTGGAATGCCGAAGTTATGCCAAACAATTCTCTACCGTCAGGCAAGTATGTGGTCAGGAGATAGGCGAGTTTCTTGACAGATCGATGGATGTTGGGTAAGTTGTTGGGCTAAAATACATCTCTAGGGTGCTGCACGAAACGGCCCGGCCTTTACCCAACCTTGCTGAAAGTAAACTTAGGATCAATAGTAGTTGAAATAATACTAGTTATAAATTATTTGATAAGCTATTTTACTAAAATTATAACGATTTATATTTGATTACATGTAGTTTAGTTGGTTTTGTCTTTTAATATAAATTGTGTCGTTGTTTGCAAATTTGTAATTTTAAATTTCCTTATTTATCGCAATGTATTGGATGTTACTTTTGTATATTTGTATTTGTGTGTCTGCGCTATTAGCACGTTAAAGATTTTGTAAGGGGACAGTCCTAACCCTGGCCTTGTTACGTTCTAACGTTTTGTTAGATAGCGTCATTAATTAATTGATGACTCGGTGAAGAATTAAGTTTGGGTTTAGAAATGATATTATTTGAAATTGAACCAGCGACCTTCAGATTTCAAGACAATACAATATAGCCATTTGGTTACCCAGATAATGACTGAGCAAGCTAGATCCAGAATTCGTGGTATTATGTTGTTACAAAGTTGTGATCTTAAGTGAAAATAAAACAGGTGATGTAAAAATTAAAAGTATCGTAGTGAACAGTAATAGCAGTTAACAATGAATGAATATACATTTTGCGCATTTACAAACCCCCCAATTTGTGATATCTAAAATTATTTTGTTAAGAGATGAACGTATTTTGCACGATTTTTAGTAAGTCAAGTACAGAGGTTAAAGACATTTCTCTTCATATAAATTAAACATATTCAAACATTCACAGTAACAAAATATGAATGTTTTTATAACGCCCTCGATGATTTAACGTACGGTGCAATAAGGCATAACAATCTATACCTAAAAACGTCCTATGTTATTTTTAAGTATCAGGATAGGACAAACACATTTTGATTGAAGGTAACGGATGTAAACGTAAAGGTTTGACAGAGTTATTAAATCCAACGCCCGTGTTATAAATTGTTTAAATATTTATTCGACACGTACTAATTAGCAACCCGTTTTTACTGCGAGCTCGTTAAAACGTGATAAAACACCGGCGAAAAGAAGTCATTAGTGTTTTCATCAAGCGAAATTGCTACGCAAAATTCCTTACAGATTCGAGGAAAAACGGCAACAAAGTACTTAGTCAGTGACGGGACGTCAACGTCGACCGAGAGGGGATGTTTGGGAAACTCAAAGTCGGGGGGAGTAACGAGAAGGCAATTACGAGGTGATCCATTCAAGAATACATCTATCAGCTGTATCCAGTCGACGGCATCGATCGGCGAGGCTCACTTTGGTGTGAAAAATCGGCGACCGTTGTTGAAGCGAGGAGAGTGAGAAGCGAGGAGAGGGGGTTGTAGTTGGTGCCGCCGCCGCCGGGGGCTCTGTAGCGCCAGAGCGCCTCAAAACTCAGTAGTTGCCGAGACTTTGACGAGTGAGAACCCGCGTCAGTCTGTGTCGGATACCCAATCAATATCAGTGTTGTGTGATGGTGCGCTTCCTCGACCAGTTGTGTCGGACCCGTCTCGTCACCCATGGATAACAGTGTGGTGCCGATTACGTACAAATGTGACCCATTTTAGCCCAGAATATTTTGCTGAGTTTATTTTTCCTGTGCCTAAAGATTTATTTTATTTTTATTTTATCGAATGAAGAATTTTTTTGATAAAAGTAAAAGTGGATAACAGTGTGTGGAGAAAGTAAGTGATAGTAGTGCCGAGCCGTAAATGTGGGTCGTCTCGCCGACTGCGCTTCTTCTTGGAGAGATTTCTCCCGGTTTCGCACCAATTAGCCGACTTCGATAGCCCGGTTTCCACCTGTCTATTCCCTCGTTACGGAGGATCAATGCCTTATCGCGTGTTTTCCCCGATGCTGCATCGTCGCTCATCACGCCACGTCCTAAGCCTCCGTCACTTCACGATGTGTCGGGTGATCCTCCTCTCCCTCCTGGTGGCTGTCCTGTCGACCTCGGCCTCCTCAGAGCTATGTCCGAATGTCTGTGTTTGCAAATGGAAGGGAGGTAAGCAGACGGTCGAGTGCTTGGACCGAAGTCTCATTACAATACCCGACAATATCGAACCAGCGACACAGGTTTTGGACGTTTCTGGAAACAACTTACAGATATTACCCCGTGATACATTTGTGAGAATTAACCTACTTAACCTACAAAGACTGTATATTCGTAGCTGTAAGCTGGGTCAGATAGATCCAGAGGCTCTTCGTGGATTGAAAAATCTCGTCGAGCTGGACTTATCCGACAACTTGCTCACCTCTATACCTTCTTCCACATTCAACGATGTTCCTTTCCTCAGAGACCTGACCTTAGCTCATAATCCTATCCAAAAAGTCGAAGGCTTCGCTTTCCAAACTGTACCCAACCTTATCAAATTAGATTTATCACAATGTCAACTACAGTTTATCGCCCCAAAGGCTTTTGAGGGGGTAGAGCAGTTGGAGAATTTAAGACTTAACGGAAACAAACTTCGAGAGCTTAGGCCGAAAACTGTCGAGAGGTTGAGTAGGCTTCACGGGGTTGAAATGCACGACAACCCGTGGGTTTGTGATTGTAACCTTCGAGAAGCTAAGATGTGGCTGATTGAGAAAAACATACCCTACCCAATTTCTCCTACTTGCATCGGAGGACCTGATAGAGTTCTTGGACGCTCTTTCAACGAACTCGACATCGAAGACTTTGCTTGCAAACCTGAAATACGGTTGGATTCGAGATACGTCGAAGCAACAAAAGGTGACAACGCAACCATTGTGTGCAAAGTGGAGTCTGTCCCGGCCGCCCACGTAAACTGGTACTGGAATGGAAGACATCTGGTCAATAACTCCGCTTTCAGTTCATTCCAAAGAGTAGTTATCGTGGAGAGTGGAGACTTTGAGAAGAAAAGCACGTTAATAATAACGAACGCGCAAGAAGCGGATTCCGGGGAGTTCAACTGTTTGGCAGAGAATAGAGCGGGCAACGTTGAAGCCAACTACACTCTACACGTGAGGCCTAGGATAGCAGGAATGGCCACCCTTAACAATGGACAGATTGTTGGTGTTAGCGCCGCTTTAGTGATTTTAATCCTCGTTTTCCTTTTAGTTATTCTGGTGCTATTAATGCGGTTCAGAAGGACAGCAGTTGTAGACACTAAAACACCAAATCAGATGGAATCAGTTCCAAACGGCAATGCGGGCTGTTCCGCGAAGCCGACTTCCCCAATGACCATGGACAACGCGGGGTTCGGCGAGAAGAAAACTGCACCTTCCGAACTAAATTTGAATCCTATACAAAAACCTCCGCGGAGTGAAATGTCGTTCACGTCATCTTACGGTGGAAGCATAGTGAACCCTCAGTTCATCAATCCAGCTTCAAACCCGGACTTAATAAACGATACAAAAAGACCGGACTACGAGTTGGATGAAGCGTCGCTTCAGCAGAGGCCTGCCAGTGGGGAGTACGCGAGAGCGGGAGAGTCCCTGTACCCCTCGGGCCTGTGGGACCAAGCGGCGCCTGGGGAGCTCCAGAGGTCAACGAGTACGAACTTCGGGTACGACTCCAACGACAAGACTCCCATCATCGACGGCATGTCTGTGGAGGAGGACTACTCCAGAGCTCTGGAAGGATACCCTCCTGACTACGGTCTTCCCATCCTACCAACCTCTAGTCCTGGAGTGTCACCTACCAACCCTCCACATCCTAGTGCGAAGACGCTGCGAGTGTGGCAGAGAGGAGTTCCAGTGCTACCTCCAGTCACGGCACTCAAACGTGTCCTGTCGAGAAACTCTCCCGACGAAGGATATCAAGAAGGCTGCGGAACTGACGTGTAAAGTAGGTTGTAAATATTGTGATTCATGTCAAGACGGTTGTTGAGGTGTTTGTATGTGATGAATTAATATTTAATTCGTACTAGTGATAAGTTCCGATAGTCTGAATAAACCAAAATAGGAATCGTAATTGTTTTGTAACAATCCAAAGATGATATTTTTGTTTACGATTTTTATAAAAACGTAGTTTGCGAGGTTGTTAATTGAACGAGATACGTTTGGTGACGCAATGGACGGATTTAATGCCAAATCGGTTTATATTGTTTGATAATGGCCTTAATCACATGTCGACGGCACTGATTACTTTGATATTTCTGATTGAATTAGTGTTAACTTGGAAAAATATTTAGTTAGCCTAGGCTCTGAGTTTATTTTGATTCTTTATGAATTCAATCCACTTCATGCTTACTACTAGTGTAGAGCTTACTGATTACGGAAATATTTTGAACTATAATGCATTACTACTTCACCAAACCTAACGTTCTGAATTTATGACAAGGCTATTCCAGTAGGCTTGCAGAAAAATCTATAAGAGTTATATATTATAATTTTTTACCTTATGTAAAAAAATAATCGAAAAAGATAAATTGGTTTATTTTGTTTTCACACAAGTAGATTTTTCCAACAAAAGAAATCATTATAAATGGGTCAGAAAAGTATGTGTCATTTAGTTTGTTTTTTGTTTCCATAGTTTACAATATAGGCCTAATTTTATTATTTATTTATATAGTATAGCATTTTCGTGGTTTTATGATTATCATGTATTGTCATCTACACAAAATCACATAATAAATGCCAGTCACTTTAAATCAGTCTACAGTATTACGATTTTTCTTTCTTAACAAAATATCAAATAATGTAGCCCTTGGAAAATTTAAAAATTAATAAATTACACATGTAAAATAACTTATTATAACTGACCCATATCCACTAACCTTCGATCAATCGCCATTCACTTGAAATAATCTAATCAATCCCACTAAAAGCTTAACGAGTACCGGGAAATCCTTTAACTCGTCGATCGACTCGCCAAAAACCACTTCAAAGTAACCATAGATATTCACTGCATCCTATTAACCAAATGGGCTCCTTCAATTGGATGCTAACAATGTATCTGACAACAATGCAAAGCAGACAACAATCAAACAATTAATTAGTGACGTAACAATTAAAGCTGTCTTCTGTAGGTATGCAAATCCGAAATAATTAAGCGACGGAGGACTCCGAGGGGGGTGAGTAGGGGTCTCTAGTATTATTGGGGACGGATTAAGGGCTTCTGCTCAAAAACCTCCCCTTACCCCACTCAAAATAATGTATTCGGCCTCGGCGGCTGCCACTTTGGCATGAATATCAATCAGCGAAATGTTTTTACAAGCTCTCTGAATAATTCATACGTTGTGTGGAGTCGACAGACTCCCTACAATCTGGATAATCCGCGATGTTTATGCGAATATCCCGACATGTTTTTGTACAGAGCCGCTTATCGGGCATTTATCTTTTGGGTAATTTTCGTCAGATTTCCAGTTTGTCCTATTTTTTAAATAAGGGCAATTTAGAAACTAGTTTATTTCTTTTACCTGAATTGCACACCTAAATTAAATCTACGTCAAAATCATGATTATCCTACTCCTCATTTTTCCTATTTAAAACAATATTTTCAAGCACCGTTATTTTTGTGTACCAATGAGCCAGGCAGGTAATTTAGGACTATTATTTAACCATACAATATATTTGTCAATACTTTAATGTATTGATGTTCATCTAAAATTAAATTTAGGCCTACGAAAAACAATTCACAAATTTCGATGACAATGTATAATAACTTCCTCTAGTAGAGTATTATACATCGATGGACAAACCCTACACTGTTCCCTCTCGAGGCGCATTAAAAACTAATTACAAATAACACGATGTGAAAACTAATTAATTAAACTCCGCAAGTAACATTTTTATACATTTGAAAACATGTGTCGGGCGAGGAGCGTTTTTGTGAAATGTTTAATTACAGTACGCCTTTCACCGGGTATTTAATATTGCAGAAATAATTATTAAATGCTCAGGGAGCACTGCGGAACTGAAGAGATTAAAATCGTGACGCATTTTCATCAGCGATTACTTTGCTCCTCTGTAGAAATATTAAAACATTTTGTTTTGCATTTTGGTAATTTGTCAACCGAATGAACAGTTGTATGAAGGAATTCGTGTTAAACATTCTTTGAAGGCTATTAAGGGTTATAGCATGTGTTTATTTAATTTGACCTATTTTTAAGCCATTATTTATTATTTTTACCTACCTACAACATTAACTAGTGGAATATTTTAAGGGGAAAACTACTTTGTTTATATGGAAGATGTAACTTATTTTACATTAAAAAACAAGATACGTGGTCGATAAAAATTTGTTTAATCATTCATAACACACCATCATAATATTTGAGGCTACAACATTATTCATGCGAATATTTACATTGACGTAGGCAGTTTGTCGTTGGAATGCCAATTAATGATGTTATTAAACAAAACTTCGACGTTTAACAGTAACAAGACCCAGAATTTGGACCTTGCCAACAACTATCAACAAAACCCTACAAGTTTAACACATGAAAAATCATTAAAAATCTATATTGATCGTTGTAATCACGTTATATGCCTAAATCGAGTACAGTTATACCTAACCCTATTCTATGAAATACGTGTATAAAATAATAATTTCCATTTACTATTCAGTATTTAATCATGTAAAACGAACATCAAACTATTTCTTTCCAATATTCTAGAATTGTATTAAATTTACGCCTAGTTCTGTATTCCTTTCTTTGTAAAAATCTCTTGAAATCCAATAAGAAGTCCAATAGAGACTAATGCAATGAATGTGCTTGAGCGCCTTTCAAAGCTGGTTATTACAAAAGAGACTTTCAAAGAAAGATTCAATATCGCAGCTCAGTACCTTATAATATAGTGTTAAGTCGTTTTGATCAAAGTGGGTTCAGGAAGGTTTATTTTAAATACGACGTGTAAATGCTTACTGAATGCTTAGATCTGTTTGTGACGTTACTAATTACGTTGATTCTCGTATCTGTTTTAATTCGTGCAAGTGAGTTTCACAAATCATGTAAAGAGTTAATTATGTTACAAATCGTCATAGCTTCAGTTTATTTTAGGAAGACGTTTAGGTCTATTTGTAGCTTTATTTATTACTATATAATATTTGTTTATCTCACCACTCTTGGAGACAATGGAAACATAATTGTTGTTGCTTTACTATGACTAAATGGGCACACTAAAATTAATTACGCTAGTATAATTCACTAAACCAAATTAATAATGACAATAACAACAACACTTCTTAAGGTTTATTTAATAGTGTGTATATTGTAAGGTTATAGCCAGACTCTCATTTAAAAGGAATATTGTTGTATGTACCTTCAAAACTATGCAAACTTCATGACCTTTTTGAAAATAGATAGATGATATTCACATATTAAAAAGTAATTTAAAAAAATGCTACAGGCTATGTACTTTGACAAAGCATAAAATGCAAACAATAACCATTTTCTTTTTAAACCTCAGTTGAAATATGTTTTCTGCTATAATTTAACAGTGCTCTAAGTAATTAATCATAACTTCCAAAATAGCATAACCACTAAATTTAATTCAGTTTCATCCCGAAAAGAATAATCGACTAACATTTAAAGTAATTTAACGAGCTATAAATTGCGACTGTGTATTGTAGAACTTAATCGTTGGTGTACTTAACATCACGAAACCACCTTTACCCAAAGCCTACATTACTTTCTTGGTAAAAGAAATGCTACAGCCGATCTTTAGCCCTAAACAAAATCACACTATTGGCCTAAAAGGAGGTATCAGTTTTATAATCAGTTCTAAGTCATATTACTTTCGTTACAATACTCAAAACAACAATTAAAACTGATGTTATTACACAACCGGAATTCTATCATTACCTTTCAAACAAGTAAAAATTAAAAGTAAAAATCATATTTACTTGCAAATAGAGTAGTGTTTTCCACACAGACGCAAGTCGGGGTTTGTTTTGAAACCACGTGACCCAAAGAGTCCTCAGGTCGACGTAAGAGTCCTTGTCTATGTCATTACAACCCTGCTCTTACATTTCTGACAGCTTCTGTTTCCGACACTGCTAGCAAAACGTCCTCTCGCATTTAGAAATATCAGAGTTTTTTGAACTTTTAAAAGCGAAGAAGCTCCCTGCTGACTGTAAAAACTGGAAAATTAGCGTCTCGAGGGAAAGGTCTGTTTATCGTGTTGCGTTTATACTGTGTAAATTTCTCGCTCAGATGAATATTTGCATACATAATTAAAAGCGTTTTAGGGATTTAGATATTAAAGTGTTTTCATGGATGTGTGTGTAAGTTTTTATTTGTGTCTAATTTAAAAGAATAAAAATGCAATGGAGAACCTATAATTTCAAATATACATTTATTGGCTTTATACAGAACTTATTGTGAGTAGCAGATTTATAATATGTTCACCTTATTTGATTCTGCTGGCTCGTTCCGTATCGGGACAGTATAATAACTAGTAGCATAGCCATAAATTTAGATTTTATCAGAAAAACGTGTTTTTGGTAGAAATGAACAAATTAATAGCCTATAACATATAATTATATTTTTAAGAATTGACTACCCACTTTGTGATTATGCATTTGCGATTCCAAAGAAGTGCTTGTATTTGCTTACAATAAAACATATTTAATTTTGTTACGAGTTACAGGACTTTTTCTTTTTACATGTTTTACAAACGGTACCATAAAAAGAGAAAAAAATCAATAAATGTACTAATTAAAACAGTTTTGATGATATATGCCAGTTTGTTCTAATTAATTTAACTAGAAATCATTAACACTACTTCCTACATATATTTTCAACGTTAAATACCATCTATTATCCAAGGTGCAAGTTAGTAATTTACTCCCAAAACTACAAAAAATCCTTGACAAACATTTTTGCGTAACTTGTTATCCAGATGAAAACAATAACAATTGATAACCTACAAAGCTGCATTCACTTTGACAGATAGGACAAAGGGCGGTTTGACAGTGGGTGTACGGTGGTGGGAGAGGGAGGGGGGACCACGATTCTATGGGAATCCGCCCAGACCACAGCGGTCGTCGCGGTCTATCGAGCTCCCAAACCGCCCAAGGTTTTTGTTGGTCCATTGTTTCTGAGAGATCCCACTGCGGTCATTCTCCTCCGATACCGCATATTGTAATGAGAATCTTGTTTATTTTGTTGCTCATTGAGCTGTCCTTCCGGTGAACGAGCTTCTACCTTCTTCCCACAGAAAAACCATCGACGTTTGTGTGGTTAAAACCTCCAAGTATTTATTCCAAAATTATGTATCCAATTTTACTAGCAGCACTAGTCAATAATGTTTGCACTTATAATACACAATACAGTAATCTAAAATGTGCAATAGCTCTTAACATTATACAGTTATACCTATTGGTCGATAAGTGGTCCCTTATTGTTACCTTGATTCATGAATTTCGTATGGTCCCTTCCTCCTTTTTCACCATACTCTTGTAAAAATCTGCTGTTCAGTTTGTAGTGGTTATTTGCCTACCATGAAAGTATTACCTATACACATGTCAATGTAACACGTTACTACCCCTCACAGGAATCTATATTTTGCACTTGCATGACAGACAAAATCCCTATTTTCATCTCGTAAAATACTCTTGTTATATTATTGAGCGGAGCGAGCAAAACTCTTTAAACGTCCACTCATGCGTTTCGTAAAATCCTTCTGGACGGTTGAAGCAATCATTTTTTTAAATTTTGCACGGCGATAAGACCATATCGGTGATTGCTAACATCTATATGGCATTACAAAATTACAAGCCTCCGCCACACATGCTCTGGAAGCAGTATTGGACACATAAATAAAGGCAAGATCAGCTGTTGACTCAACGGAATGATTGTAACTGTTATCACTGATTTTAGAACATAAACTGT
This sequence comes from Macrosteles quadrilineatus, assembly GCF_028750875.1. Lineage (NCBI taxonomy): Eukaryota > Metazoa > Arthropoda > Insecta > Hemiptera > Cicadellidae > Macrosteles > Macrosteles quadrilineatus. The sequence continues at coordinate 165,272,330 of NW_026542595.1, read as the reverse complement.
ATGGGTTATAAACGTAAACAAATAATATCACTAGCTTGAACCAATAAAACAAAACATATAATATTAACATTTGGGAAAATTAAATATAAAAAAATAAAAAACAAAGCAGTCAGGTTACTAAAAGAAATGCCAAAACTATAAATGTGTCAAGTCAAGTACTAAACCCTGATTGCAGGCTTCTGAATTCGTAATAATAATACACACATCGGCAAAACTACAAAATTAACACCGTAATTGCTGTGATTATGAGAATTCTGTATCATTATGATAAATTAGAACGTTAAAACCACGTAGGCCTATAAATAGCGTAAAACAAATGATGCTAGGGCCCAGCTGAGATTAACTCAGTTTGCATTAAAGTATTCGTTATGTCTCCCTCATGTATAATCATTGTTTGGAAACAGGTAGTTGGCCAATGTGTAACTTGCATTATTAAACCCCTGAACCACTGCGGATATGAACTCACTTACCCCGGCTTTAACGGGTTCATTCTGTATATTTGCTGCTAAGTCAACCACCCCAGTCCAATTGTTTATTTGGCTTTTAGCATTATCTCTTGCTAAATTTGTTTCTTTTTAGTGCCCTTTGACAAATAAAAGTATGAACACTAGATACTGAACTTGGTTTTACTGATATTTTAAGTATTTAAATATTTAGCGAAGAAACAATGTATCATAAAAAATTAAATTTTAGAAAAATATTTGGGAAATAGTTAACTAATTTTTTACCATAGAAATGATTAATATCAGGTGCGTACATTATTTATCTCCTACATTTGATTTTATACACGTTAAAATTGTTATTCAAATATCTGTTATTACCTATGTTACATATAATTTTATTCAACGAACAAAACCCTACTGAGGACTACATGTCAAGCAATATTGCAATGTTGGTAATAAAGTGTAGAAGTACATTGTAAAAACCCCGCCAAGGGCTGTAAGTATCATACAGGGTTCACAACAGAATATTTCTATTCACCGTGAACCCAGCCTCCAAAGAAATTCTGAAAGGCTTTATACGTACTTTGAAAGAACTGGTTCAATAAATGCTTTGAAAGGAGCGTTGCGACATTTTCAGCAATTTTAATGGCTTCCAGTCGCCACTTTTCCATTTCTCTCATAATGAACGAATTTATTATTGAAAATAATTAATGTCGTTTCTTAGCAATTAATTTGGTCGAGTTCCTCTTCAATCCAATTATCGAAGAAAACTTTATTAGGGATATTTTAGGATTTAATAAAACTGTTCATTTAGCTTCAAAGGAGTGATGAAAAACTCTGTAAATTAAATTTCGTTTGTGTCGAAATTGTGGAGTTAATAACGTAGATGTAATACTTTGTTGTTTGATACCAATACATATTTAATCATTTATTTGGTGTTTTGCTTATTTAAACTTAAATTGACCACATGTGTAATCTAAATTCAATTAGGTGTGTGTTTCCATCAAATTGACATAATCTGAAAATACGGTTTGGGTTCGAATCTCAAAGCTACTGAAAACTTTAGAATGTGCTGCGAGAGTTTTGGTAAGCGTTTTGAACTGTTTGGTAAAGTTATGTATTCAAACCTCGGAGTGGAAGAATAAAAATATATTGATTTGATTTGGTTTTTGATTTATCCAAAGCTACATAGTTCATGCACATCCGGATCTAAGTTCGAATAACAACTAGTAGCAAATAGTGAATAGAATTTCAGCATGAGAGTGTTGTGTTAAATCTCCGGAATGTACAAAAATAATATTTTAAAGCCCAACACTCCAAATATTTCAAAGGGATTTCCCTTGATCTTATTGGTGTGGTGCTTAGTTAAAAATAACCAATTTCCCTACAAGGATTAAGTGTGTGAATTAGGAGACGTGGATTTGGGTAAAATGGTTATCATTTAACTAGAATAGTTATTTAGATTTTGGACTACGATGTAGAATGATATTTTAAATCCCTGGCATATCAAAAAAGTATCAAACCGTATCATAATAGTTGCAATTTACAGTGTTGTTCCTAGAACAGTATTGCGGTTAAAACCAATTACAAAACGACTACCGGTAACTGCCCTTAACAACAAAAAAAAAATATAAAAAAAACACGAGTGGGTTAATAACAAATAAATCAATTATCAAATCCAAACTGAGCAAGACAATCGTGTGACGCGATTATTGTCGACACCACGTTATCAGTTATCTGAGAGTCCCGTGAACGACCTTTGATAACAATCATGATGACCGCTTCACGAACCGCCATTTTGTAATATTCCCCACACGCGATGTACGTATTACGCCGGACTTGATGTAGATTACATGTTACAGACCAGATTACAGCTGCCAAACCTATAGATTGCCCGGATTTGTACGTGGATCTCACTTTTACACGCACTGATTGAACATATTTGTGACTTTGTGGTCTTTGGTTTTATTGGAAATGTGTATATTTTTGGTTTTTGATGAGGACAAATAAACAGTTGATAGTTTTATGAGTAGTGAGAAAAATAAGAAGTTTTCCAGGCTATAATATGAGGGTATCATAAAAACTGGTACTTAAAAATACCCAACATGACCTGGTGTGGTCGGTTAACACGTAAATTAATTATTAAATCCAAATTGAACAAGACCTTAAACATTTACAAAACATAGAAAACAAAAAAATTAAAATCGCCAATAGGTAATTTATAAATAATGTAGTGTTTTTTCTGGATGTTAACTATTGATAATTTTCTCTAGAGAAAGATTGTAAGTCCCATATACTTCTGACATGTTTCGGATACCATTAGGGCAACTATTGCTTGAAACTTGTTATGTATATTTTTATGGAAGTCAAACGTGTACAGGCAAACACAATGTAGTAATAAACTAACTTAACCTGTGAGAAATACTTGTATAATCAAATACTTTTCGCAATAGAATGCTGAAATGATACTTGAAAATATAAGCCCTAAATTTTTCATCGGTAGTTTTTAACAGTTCTTGATTTTCAGAGGAGCCAGACCATCGTTCCTATGAAGGTTTGGCCCCGTATTCTCTGTGATCATGTAAGATTGGCCGTAATCACCACCAAAATGAGCATCCTCAATATCAATTTTTGACCTTGTGGCTCTCTCTCGACCATAACAATCTGAAAAAGCTTCAGGATCAGGAGAATCTGTGTCGAAATTGGATATGATCGAAATAACAGAATGCATTTATGGCCAGATAAAACTACTCTCATCCTATTCGATTGACACAAATTATTTTTGATAGATATATCCACTTCAAATTAGATTACGAATTAAACAAAACACTTAAAACACCTTGGAAGGCGATAACATTTTCCGGGATGTATTTTGAATTAAAACTCCTCTAAATCGATAATCCACTTATATAAGATTAAAAGTAAACTGAGACTTGCTATTGCAGGATCTTTCAATCATGGTTTTCTCTCAAGGCATGAACAATGAAAAACATCCGGAAGCTTAAGTTAATCAGCGGAAAAATTTTACTATACTGTACCTCTATGAAGTTTAATTAATTTAATAACACTTTTCAGCAATTATCATCATGATTCAATATTATTTACAATACATTTCTTTTACAAAGTCAATAAGCTTTTATAAGCTTTTATTTTGTGGTTTTATTGAAACAATGAACAACAGATAAACCACACACAATGAAATCAATACAATACACAAACCAAACAGATAATTACACAATAGAGACAACAATAACAAAAGAGCTAAAGTGTAAATAGATAAACATAAACGCTTATCGAACATCAGTAAAGTCCGAACCGATTTCCATTGTAACTATTACAATAAACGGATGTTTCATTGAGATAGGATTCACATTTGCCAACTATATTGTGTAATATCCAATCTGATTATCGAATTCTAACTTACCGGAGCTTTTTACGAGCCGAAATTGTACGTTTATTTTTACAAATACAACATATTATCCGGTCGAATGAACGCGAAAAGCTTATCAGCGCTGTGTATGAATAGGGAGAAAACAAAGCGCTGAGGGTAAACAGTGTTCAATGGGCTCTGTTGCACGGTCCATTGTATTCGCAGAATGGCAAAAATACGGGACCTGTTCTTTTATAACCTTTCACTCCATGCCTTTATTTTAAGTAAATATTTTTTTCTACATTTTAACTATGAATGTAAAATGTGTTTTTTGCATTTGTGTACATGATTTAATTTCACATTGTAGGTTGTGAAATTTTGGTTCAATTTTACATAGTTTCACGACGGTTGGCATTTTTTATTTGAAGCTCATTTGTTCTAAATAATCACATGCTGCTAAACAATTTAAACTTGGAATTATTAGAGGAACTAAATCTCCAATGATTTGCAGCTTTTGAGGTTAAATCATAGTACGTAGGCCAGATAATTGTAAAATTGTTTGAATTCCCTAGATTGAATGTCAAATAGATTCTATAGGTTTAGACAACTTTTTATTATCTACAATTTGATGGTAAAAATAGGATTTATATGTAAATTTGATCCATCTAGTGTAAACCCGTTGATCTAGATACAATTCTTTTTTACGTATTGTAAAAGTTCATTTGATACGTGCTATTTAGGAACACATTGTATTAAATTGTTTGGCTAGCCGAGTGGTTATAGTGCTCACCTTCAAATCTGAAGGTAGCTGGTTCGAATCCAAGCGAAATCGTTTCCAGACCCAAATGTCATTTGTCATTGGGCTATGAATTAATGAAGCTATCTAACAAAAATTTCTACTTTAGATAGTAAAAAGACCGGGGTTTGGACCGTTCCCTTTCAAAACGTAAAAAATTTTACTGGTGCAGAAACACACGAATAAAAAAAGTCCACAAACGATCAAGAATAGTAACAAAGTCCAGTAAATCAGCTAGGTAATGTTATTCCAATCATACCTCTTTACCAGGTCAATTTGATTGTTTATATTTTATCATTTGTACTATGCAGAGACACATTTTATTCTTCTAAATGCTTCCTTAACCATAAACAATATATACAGTACACTAAGCCAATAAAACCATCAGTACAATAGATGCCACCCAATCCAACCACTATTCACTATTAAACCCATAGATCCAATGGAAATATAAATCTGGGTATTCCGATCAACGGAATAAAATGAAACGAATACAGTGTTATTGAAGTCTGTATCTACCGGGCCAGTTACAGTTTCCAATATGACCTGTCGTTGGATTGCGCTGTTGTGTAGACACATATTGTGTTTTGTGTCGCGCGGGATATTGTGCATTGTGTCGTCCTATCCCTGCACAATGGGTATTTAGTGGCCACCCTTTAAAGGGCTCAGCTCTAAATTTTCCGCTCGGTTTTTAAATCGCCATATTACACCTGTATTATGACCACAGCGGCTTAGTGTTAAACTTACTTTGTTTTGGTGTTTCCTGCAATTACTTTATATTGTCCGGATTTTATCCTAAAAGATTGTCTGTCGAGGATTTTGCTTTATAGAGGTGTATTATATACTTGGTAAATCTTTTTTGATATTTTTATGATACTTTACGTGAACTTATTATTGTTCGCTCATTTAAGTGTAAAATAGGTGGACTTTGGTTAACGTTGTTGTTGCTAAAGGAAATATGTCTCATTAGCAAGGGGTATTATTGAATTAACAGTACTAATAGGAGAGCGTAGACATTTTGCAACCCATATTTTTATTCGTATAGGTCTTGACCTAAAATTGCTTACCTTCAAATCAAAACTGACTGTTCCTTTTAAATTTCGTAACAACAAAGTAACAAAGTTTTAAATAAAAACCAGTAATCAAAATAATAAATTGGTTCCAAAATACGTTTAAATCGGCAAAGAAAGTCATAAAAATTGAAAATACCCTGCAGCAAAGTAAAGTAGCAACATGTGAGTAGCAATATCTGGCACTTGAGTTCAAAGAAGTGGTGTATGTTATTTTTCTTTCCCCTAGCAGCGACCTCACTTGCCTTTGTGATTTCACCTTACATCTCCAAAACTCCGATTTAAGTTTTCTCTCGGACCTGAAAATATTTTTAAGCACTGTGTACCGTTAAAACTGTTTAATTAATTCTTAATTGTGCAAACAGTTATTTGAGTATTTATAAAAATAAAAACACATCTATTTAAAGGATCTTTGAAAATTAACTTAAAATATAAACTTTTATTGTATACTGTATCCAAAGAAGTTAACGTTCAAACTAAATTACTAAAGTGTTATTGTTTAAAACGGACGGCGCCTAGCTGTTCCTGGCCATTGGGCTTTCAATAAATGATCTTGGCTAATGAAACAGCTGATTAGTCAATAACAAAGCTACACTAATCATATCACTACATTCTACACCCATTCTTCACTCATATTTGGGCTGAAATACGCACCTAGGTGGCATCATCTCAATCGATAATCAAAATTATAAACGACTGCTAGGTTTTGCTAATCCCAAATAAATAAATCCTTCATAGTAAACAATTATAATACTTAGTGTATAATGCATGTTGAACTATTCTAACCACGAACTGAATTTTTTACTAATTTGAACAATCATCTCCCATATTTACGGGTTGTTGAACATCGTTCCAGCTTTGCTTATCGTTAGTAAGCAAAAATTAGCCAAATCGCTAACAACGTCACGAGTGAAGCAGTGATGTAGGTTCACAAGAATGTTACTATGTTGGAGCCAGCGTTCCTCACAACAAACCACATTCTACTATCTCTCTCACACACACATCGCCCACATCTCTCTCTCTCTCATACATACACAACCACCCATATACTTTACTTATCTCAGTCTTCTTTGAGCATTGTTTACCGTATATGGGATATAGGGCTCAACTTACCTCGTTTTAAAAACAATTCATTCTAATCATTGTGTTTCGTTGACTGATGACTTGATTTTTAGTTTTTCTGAATCCATGCTATGCAATGTTATCTCTGATCACTCAAAGTGGATATATGGATTGTGGATCCAATACACCAATGCTTGAACTGGTAAATGAGTTGGTAGTATTTTTAACGTTTAAAAACCAAATCAACGAAAGAAATTCCAAAAAATAAGTTACCGGTAAATATAAATCAAGAAATGGAATTAAACTAAAAATACGTTTTGATACTATGGAAAAGTACACAATATAATTGTTTGCATTTTGTTTTATAAATAATACACCTCTTAGGGGACGAGTATTTTTAGATATTTTCCCAGTGTAGAGAGCTGGATAGGATAAACAATATGTAATCCCTCGGTGATGTGCTGATAAATATGTAACACTCATTATGCTGCTCGTTATTTGGCTTATGCACATTATCTGTTAATTCCATTTAGTGAGAATTTTACATCGTAATTATACTTTTACATGTGTAAAAAAGAAGAGGAATTATTTGTTATTTGTACTGTCATCCTTCTACTTTTACTGGCCCACGCCTAAAATAGTTAAGCTATTTGTTAAATATACGTTTCTTTACACAACCAGATACAACAGTCTAGTCTGAAAATAGTCGGAACCTTAGGACTTCTTAAAGTGGACACTCTACAGCAATTCTATTAGAGTAAAATTTTTCAAGTTTCCCATAGATACGGTGCATATGCATTGGATTTACAAAGAAGCTACCTTTTTCACAACTTAAACAACACATAATGAATTTCTAGCTCAGATAAAGTATTTAATTTACATACTAAATAACCATAGAGTATAACAAACCTAAAAAAAAAAAAACAATAAACTGAAAATACGTGAGGAAAATCTATATTCACCAGTATAATAAAATACTCAACAACTTAATTTTACTAGTTAAAAGCTCATTTTGTCCTTCGCTACAATGCCAATTATATACTTCGTTAGCAAAACAAAATTACAAAATCCCTCGAAAGTGGGTTGTTTAGGAATGCCGTTGGCTCGGGCTTATCGTTAGGTCGCGTTTCTCACGATATATACACTTGCTCGTAATTTGTCGATTCAACCCCCCCCCCCTCCCCCCAGGGGGCGCACGCACCTACTCTGCATTCTTGTGGTTTTATAGAGGCCCTCACATAGAAGCCCTTTCACAGCGAGTAAAATTACGTACACGACTTTCTATAGTATGATTTCAGGGGTGAAAAGGTGAGGATAACGTTTTTTCTTAGAATTGAAAATAATGCTAGGTATGTGTAGTTTTAAAAGGCCGTATTAAGTTTATACAATTTTTTTTATTTCGGCGTTTTTTTTTTCAATGAACAATACCCAATTATCAAAAGTATGTTTGATTCTTAGCAAAAACTTATGTGAGATTTACCCTGTAGGAAGTCGCCCTGTAAGATTTGTCAATCAACATTTTATCCCCACACCTAAATAACTCAACTGAATTCTTCAGTATGCAATGTTCAATCATTCTAACTGTATTTTTTACTTAAACTGTTCTTGTTTAGCTATTTGAAATATATGCCTACCCAAGGTCGATATAATTGTTTATATATGTGTTTTTTCAGCTATGTTGTTGAACACATAATACTCGTATCTGAGGTAATAATTATGGATATATGGTTTTGGAATATTAAAACCTATAAATATCAAAGATACTGGTTTAATTAGTGTTAAAACTATATTATCCGATACAATACAAAACATGACTAAGCAGAATACATCACATCTATTAAAAATTTTGCATTCCATTGTTTTAACAAAACTTTTTAAATAATCCCAGGATTAATATTTAACTAAATCATTGGTTTACCTACACGATTAAATTCAATAAAGTCCCCGAACGTTATCATACTTTTAGATGCGACTAATTCGAGTCTACAACGTCGGAAGCAAAATTTGTTTTTGTGTTTACATTACGAATGAAAAGTCAACACGAAAGAAGGCTCTTGAGATATCACCAGTTGTGGAATAATCTTGTAAAGTTCGCGACTTTGAGCATAAAGGCAACTTTTATAAGTAGATTTGCTACTGAAATACACTGGGGGAGCTGATCAGAGCACTGCTGTTGACTTGGAACAATTCAATCGTGTTCTTTCATATTTTTTGTTCGAATCATTGACTCGTAGGTTTATCGGTTTATTCAGTTGTCTGCCTTCGGTGGAATTACATTGTTAAACGGCAGTACGTCCTCCCAAATCGTGTACGACTGTCAAAATATATAAACACATAACCCATAATAGGTAAACATATTAAAAAAATGATTGCTCTATCGTATTTTACATTACTAAGGGAGAGTAAGAGAAAACGTACAGATCACTTTTGTAAGCAAATAAAAAAACATATTTAGATAGTAAATTTACTGAGGTAAAAATTATTATAAGTCAAGCTCTCCCATATGGAGTCTCAAATGGATATATAAAGAGGGGTGTAATACATTTAAACTTATTAAAAGGGTGAATTCTAAATCTGTAAATAATTCATAGCTTAAATTTTTAAACGTAATGCCAGATGTGTTGTGTAACCAATGTACTACAAACACAAAACTGCATATAAAATCCACTTTTCACTTAACCCAATAGAACGGAAGAGGCACGCATCAGTTTTATTGAAAAGGAAATATGATTTGCCATAAATTGTCTCAGACGAAGAAACGTCTTATGTGAACGATGTGACAAATTCAATCCATTTGCGAGGAAGGTTCAATTTGTATGCCTGGGGAAATCGCAGTCTCATCTTTTGGCCCGGAACCAAATTCTGATTTATATTTTGGCTGCGGCGTTTCCAATCGCAGTTCCACGCGCCATATTTACCCATTAGCTAACCACCCTGGCTCTTCAGCCCAAGGGTTGAATTCGAAATTGCGCCTCCCCATGTTCTTCACCCTAAAAACAAGAGGGGAAGTCCTTTGCAGACCCCGCTTATAAAGTGCCTCTAATGGTCTCGTGGTGAATTAGTGAGAGGTTCCTTGTCTTTGGTTTTTTGCAGCTGGGGTTGTGGTGAATGGGTCCCCTTCTGCGTGTGAGTGATTTGTTTTGAATGGATCTCGTATTGATGATAAAGTATTTTGTAAACTCTTTAAAGCTGTGCATGATTGCGGGAAAATAAAAATATACGTATTAGATAAAAGTCTAAGATTTAGAGGATTATAAGAGGATTTATGGATTATAGGGTACAGATTAGTTAAAAAGGAATTGATCAATTTAATTGATAACCGATTATGCAAAAAAATCAAAGACCTGATTGTAATATTGACGACATTTTAGCTTTATAATGACCATAGTGCATTGATTCTTTGGCGATGATTGTCTAGTATAGCCATCTTGTTACTAATTTGTGATTTTAGTCTGCCAAAGATAAAAACTAATCCATTGGAGCTATAATATATTAAAATCTCTTATTTTCAGTGATTAACAAATTCTAGCAAGAAGTTGTAAGTAATTTTTGTTCAAAAGTTAATATTTAAAACCTACTAAAGGGGAAATCTCGCCATTGTTTACTCTTAAAAAGTGTGTGTGTTTTTTTATATTAAAGAAAATTACAAGAGAATAAAATCCTACCAAATTTAATTGACGACAACGACTATAACTCTAATGTATAACCAGAGGCCCATTATCTTTGATAATCTCTATAGTGAAGTGATGTCCTACTATCACATCCTAGGACGCTAGTTCTAGCCCTGAACCGTTTTACACATTACTTCAGGCTAGTCCTAGAGTGACGGCATTATCACATGAGTAAAATCCATTGGTGTTTGGCAGGATTTGAACCTGGGGCCCCAAGCAACGAAGCCCTATGATCTACCACTAGACCAGCTGTCTCCCCGTTGTTTGTAAATTTTGTAAAATACAACATTATTTCATACGACATCAGATACTCTGGACAGATGGTGAAGGCAATAGGTGAACGACAGCACAGGACCGTCGCAGGACACAGATCTAGGCGGGGGGCAGGACAGCAGGTAGACCCAGGACCAGATCCTTTGTGCCGTGTCCTTGGCCGCAGGATGTCCGCCCATTGTGGCTACGTGGGTGGGAGGGAGGGGGGAAGGCAGGATGTTGGTCAGACAACCGGTTTTTTGGCATTCCGACTCTCAACCGCTCACACATTCCCGTCTCACCTTTATGGCTTCCAACCTGTTCAAAACGGCTTCTGCATTTTCCCTGGGTCACTTTTGATTTCGTTCGTGAGTTATGGTCATGCCTTTCGGTCGTTGACAAATGGGATTTTTTTTGTATTGGGACGTCCATTCAAGCATTGTTGAACAGAAACGTGACGAGTATATTTTGGGGAAGTTAACGATAAATCTTCGTAAGTTCTTGTATGAGGTGTCGTAAGTATTGTGGCTTTTGAATATTGTGTTTAATAACCTGTCATCGACAAGAATACCAAATAATAAAAAAAAATCAACTACCTTAACGTGTACCATAAATATTATATTCGAATGTATACGTCGATACTACTTCCCTAACATCCAATAAAACTCGATACTATCCCGGAAAATATATATTGAAAATAAATCTCGAGAGGAAATAAAATTTCTCAACTGTTTCAATGAATATAACAGATTACTGCGACATCTCTTTTCACTGGTGAATCCAATTACAGATAAGAAGCAAAGCGAGTTTCAACCCTCGAACAACCCCCCAACCCTTGTAAACCCTTCCCTACCCTCCACGTCGCTCATCGCTCACTCACTTAATACCCCTCTTTATATTGCACAGATCTCGTCAGCCATTTCAGCATTTAGGTCTTGTAAATCTAAGCCCCTTCCGTCTCTTTCGATATACGAATGTATTCCTAATATTCAATATACGAACATGATTATTCGAATATTGCTGGCGAAAGAGCTTTTAGAAAGTGAAAACGAGATTGAGTATGTAAATTATTTTTCAATTTAGAATATTCTATAACATTTATATGTAATTCGGTAGCAAAGTTTAATTAAAAATTACGAACAATTTTTTGGGCTGCAAGCTTTGAAATTTTGAAGATAACGTTGATGAAAATTTAAACGAATACTGTTAAAAAGTGTGATGCTGTTGAAGTTGTTGACACGTATCAATTTTTAAAAAATGTAAAAAATATTCACGGCTGTAAACAACTCTAGAAGATACTTAATACTCTAATACTTTATTCTTAAGTGGGATGGTTCTGATATTATCCCTGTAAATCTTTTTAAAAATTGCTTACATTAATACTTTCTATTGTCAAGATTAACTTCGCAATAATGTCAAAATTTAATTCGCAGGAAAGTATACTTTTGTCGAAATGTGAATACCCCCACCCTAGCTTTTGGCTGTCAATATAGGCTACTTTATATCATGCAAGTTCTATTATATCTATTGTAGATTTAGCTAGGGTTAATCAATCGGGCACAAAGTTTCAATATTAATCTATAAAGCCGGAACCATCAGCTGATTGATGAAATCACGCCAACAATCCGTTTCCGTATTGATTTCCGAATGTGGCAAGCGTTTAACGGATACTTCGTGATTGATTATGCGACAGCCTTGTGCTATATTTTACTATGAATGAGGAAAATCTGTCACAAAATTGTGTATGCTTATATTCTTTGTACTATTATTTAATATAACATTTACCTAGAAAATTGCTTATCTTTGAAGAAATGCCATTGCAATGTAGATCTTTGTGTACCGGTAACAACAGAGAATTCGATATTTGAACAATTAAACTTGGGCCACATCTTGTGTAATTAACCTTCAAACCACATTATGGAGACACGTAAAAGTTTGGCATGTCTTCTCGATGGTATTAGGCTTATAAATAAAAATTCGTGTAATTAGCATCAACTATAAATATTCTTTACGTTTATAATATTTGCAAATGTACAAAATCAATTTAGATTTTGTCATTTGGTGGGATTAGATTTGATCAATATAATATTCGCTATAAACCAACGTATATATATTCAAAATTCTATCCTTTTACCGTTACTTTCATGAGATGGAACATCATTGATTTATAACCAATATAAATGGTCAATCGTTTTCAAAATATAACACGATAGGCCTACTACTAACACTTAAACCTTTGACGATAGGATTATTTAAGATTATTTAGTTGGTTGAACTCATGTACGTTTTACATTAGAACGTAGAACATTTAAACAAATGTATAACATAATTTTGTGATTTGTAAAGACACAGGTTGAAAATATACAATATAAAATTCAGTAAATTATTTTGGTTTTTTTTTCATAAAACCAGATGATATTGTTGTTCATGGATAATACTTTGGACAAAACAATTGGAAAGTCTAGATTTGATTACCTTTCCGTGGAAACTACAGCAGTTTTCGATCCTTCATTGCAATTTTGTGGTTGAGCGTTGGCCCCTACTGACCTTTAACCTAGTTCAGGAAAACGTGATGGGTTTGTTTTAATTTATAAGTCAAAATTAAAACATACGTTTCTTTACTTCAAGTTTGCTGGTTTTTCTGTTTAGTGACGTTTTACAGGAATAATTTTACGAAATTTGTCTAACATATAAAAATATGAGAACAAAATGACGTTGTTTGAATGTTCCTGGGGAAAGGTTTTAATATATCTTCCCACGGGGTAAAAAAAGTATTTTTAAATATATCTTTTTTTCGAGTTTTTTGAAGAAAACTCGAAGTAATAAATTTCAAGCTTGTTTATATAAGTGCAATTAAAAGTATCGGTAAATATTAATTGTTTACAGAAACGACTATCAAAACGTCCAACACTCATATGTATAACATTAAAAAGATAGTGTCAAAATCAAGTGAATTATTCAGTTTTCGTCACCGTTGGCGTAAAGTGTTATTTTTTCACTAATGTGACTGGCATTTATAAATACAGAAATACTACTGCAACATTATTATTTTGTTGTATGCTAACTTCTTTCTTACTTTTAGTGGTACACTGAAATATAATATACCTTAACATTGTTTTATTATAACTCTGCTATGGAAAAATAGTTTTGTTAAATATTTATAATCACACGATCATCGTATTAAACAAATAACGTTTGGGTTCGTTGAAATAATATATTTTCATTTTTAAACAAAAAATATCTAATTACATTACTTGAATATAAATAATTAAAAATAGTCTCCTTTTCATAAGTACTAGGTACTACAGTTGGTAATTTAGTTTTTGGTAAATTTTGGACTTTCAACCAACAAAAGGTATTATTGAACTTTATTTATCTGTATTTGTTTTACTGACTCAATATTCAAAAATTAAGAAATATTGAATAGCAAAAAAGCTTGGTCTTTTCAAGAAATTTTGCAAAACTTGAGGTTATAACACACTGTATAACTGTATAATTACTACACTAAAATTCTAGCAATGAAATACAGTTTGTTGGAAGTATTTTTTATGGGTTCTCAGAAAAGGTATAATTTTTAGAATTTTAATTATGTGTCTTCGAACCTAGTTTTCTTTGTATTTCACAAAACTTTTTTGAAGAGCATGTTCCTAAATTTTTCCTACGGTGAAATCTAATCGTGTATATTACCGTAATCGTGTATGTTACACACGTATTTTAAAATATAATTAACCTAAGTGTTTCCTTTTGTGTGATTAAAATCGTAATACTTGTACTTAATTTGTACTTATTTTATGACGTACCCACAATGCAATTGCCTACTATGAAAGAACGCTGGTATTTGCAAAGACAAATCAACTTTACACAATAATTAATCGGTAATAGATTACCTATGTTGTATTGTTTAACACAACAATGCTGTATGTTGTATTGTTGTTAATTTGATTGTTTTAATCTGGCGTTCTAAGCTATTGCCAATGTAAATTTGTATGATATTTTGTTGTAAAAGAAAATCTTATTTATTTGTATTTATCGCATTAATTTACGACTGTAGTACATAATATAAATACTTAATTACCGATTTTTGACCTTCAAAAAAGTGTGACTTGTGTTACTTTAAATAATATACTGCATATACTGTTGGTAAACAAATGTTGGAATAGCACTTTTACACCTATAAACATACTGTACTATTTGACAAATCCTTATGCAATTTTCTGAGACATAATCCATTTACTTGATCAACAGATCTAAATATAATGCGTCTGTACTTTTTAAGCATTTTCAAGGTAAATTACAATATTTATGACTATGATGAAGTAATGAGAACACCAATGAACTATTTGTAATACATTGTATGATGTTATTTATTTATTGTATGATTTCTATTTTCTTTTACTGTCCATGAAGAGTGGTTAGAATTGAGGTTGATAACCAAAGATTTTAGATCTAATAGTGTTAATAAGTGTTATGTACTTTTAGAAATATAGCATATTAGAGCCATACTGTTCGTAAATTATAAACTGAAACACAAGGTGCTATGTTAAAATGTTTAAAGCTTCATAACCTACTTAAAATTTGTCTATGCACTTGTAATAGGATTCTGTATAAGAAATAAATCTATATCATTGTTTTGATCCAACTAGTTTAATATCCAATAGTGATAAAATTCGAGCCTTATATTCTCCTTTATATTTACGAATAATTATGGCTCTAAAAAACTATTTGTATTATATGTGTATATTGTATATAATGTAAATTTTGTATATAAAACATGTATCCATGCCCACGTTACCATTGGCGTATCAGACAAATAATTAGTCTTTATTTTTATTTTTCAATACTCATAACATGGGATTTCATGAATAAATGGAATGTTTTGTAATTGGAATCTGGTCAATTTATTTCATCCTAAAGTTTACTTCCCTATTTAATAATATTACGAAAATATATATTTATTTTCTTTTGTTCACCCCACACTATTTATACATTCAAATTAGGTTTTATAGAGATATTTCACAATCTAATGCATAATTTTTAATTATTTGATGCATACTAGTTTTGTCCTGAACTAATTATTAGAAACAGTGTTAATAGTTCATAAAATGTTACTAAAATATTATGATTTTAGTCTACTGAATTTATTTTCAAGCGTTTTGCTAAGCTGCCCTGATAAATCAGGTCAATCTAATGATAGCCAATAAGTGTAATACTATTATACGTAAAAGTTCCGTGATTGTATATCTTAGTTTTCACTTTATCCGTCGACACTTTTAGAAATATTTTTTTCTCTTTGCTATTATATCAACCAAAACAAATGTATAAAGTTGCTAGTCAATTATTCTTTAAATCTTTAAAGTGGTCAATCTCTATCAAAAGTTTTTTTGATCATGTTATGTTTAATAACCATACAATATTACAAAGATCCATACAATATTTTAAATGGAGATGGCAATGGAAATAAATAAATAGATACCAAAAATCACGAAATCGACACCTTTAAAAAGTAATAGACCTTCTCTTATACTGATTATTTATCAATATTTAATGTATAAACTATATATTTTAAAATTTAAATTAATCACATAATTTTGTTTTGACCTAAACTCAAAATATAAGGGGTTTTCATATGGGACAGAAAAACCCTAATTGAATGTCTTTTATTTTTCAATACCAGACTCTTTTAGTTGTGGTCGTATCAATCAATTATTTTATATGTAACAATCTCAAAAGTGTTATCAGGCAATACCGCTTACATTAAAAAGTGTTAAACCTGTATTTTAATTACATTATATAATATGGAGCATCCAGTTGCGTGAGATTATAATAACACAAGGTAAGCTTGAAGGTAAGTTTATAAAATAAATGTAATTTTTCTATTTTTATTTGATCATTTATATGAACAAACATGACAGAAATATTTCCTATTGTTTTCATGCACGACTCCACAATCAGAAACCCCCTTTACGGTAACTAGTTGTTCTGCCGCGATTAGCAACTGGGCCAAAATAAATCCTTCTCTTGAAATAAAATTTCTTGATCTCTTTCCTTCTTAAAAAAAAAAAAAAAAAAAAAAAAAAAAAAAACAGTATCCCGCACTTTTATACCTCACTTGTACTTATTGTTTCTGGCAATGAAAATCTCTTGCGTATTTGTATAATATTGTGAGGCAGAATCCAAACTGACAAACCCTAATTATTTTTATCTACCACCCTAACATCATATTTATAGTCCAACCTTGCTGGTTTGTGAATAAACGTAGTTTTACATGTTTGTACTGTGTTTAATAAAAATCTGATGAGCTCTAGTTTTCGAGCTAACTGACACGCACAAATACACAAGCATATACAGTATATACATTTTATTGTACATGGTTCTTCGGTCTTTGGGGACATCAAAACATTTGGTCTCGTGTCCAGGTCTTACCAATACACCTACGGCAATATTTTTTATCCTGTACGGGAAGATCAATACAAGTCCCCGGTAGGTAAAATAAATATAAAAATGATAATTCAACAAACTAGAGCATGTCCCGGCTGCTCTTGAAGATTATATCATCCTTGTCGTCACTGATATCACCGTAGCAACCGTTAGATAATACGACGTTGCAGAACAGTCTCGTCCCTCCCTCGCTCTCACTCCCCCCCCTGGTTCTTCTTTCAACCCCCTTCTCATTATCATTTCCCCCCTCGCTTTAGAACCCCCCTGAAGCTGTAATTGGCCACAACATTTTATCACAATCACACCAACATACCCTACCTTTCCATTTAATTTAACAAATGTTTCCTGCAGTGTAAAATATTAAACTTCGTTTAAAAATGCTAAATCTTTTTCAAACTTTCTTCATTTATTAAAATAAGTAAAAATATTCCTTACGTCGTATATTTTTGTGCAAACACCTTTAAAAAATTACCGGTAGAAGAATAGGTATACTTAATATTGAGTCAATACAAATTACAATCAAGTTTTCAATTTATTATATTAAACATTATTTACTTCTGCTCTAGACGTTTCTTTTCAAATTCAACCTACTGTAAATAGACCGTAAAAATGCTCCACAATTTAATCAGTTCAAGAGTATACCAAACACAAAATACTTAATTCATTTCCACCTAGGTCATATATAAACGTACTTATTATAGAATGAATGTCGCCTTGAAACTAAACTTCCTTATTTATAAATTATTCACAGTTATAGAATATGCTGATTTACAAGTTGGTTATCTAAAATGTTTATTTGACTCTAAACTTATATATATCTATTGCTCATTGATAATATGAAAATAAATAAGTGCGTACGAAAATGGGGGGTTTGGATTGCCTATATAAGTTTTTTTTCATGAAAGATTAAAAAAAAGTTCATGAGGACATTATTGTATTTTAATTTACTGGTCTTGTAAATATGAGAATTCGTATGTGAAAACGTGAATGCACGATTATAAATTTAAGTAAAAGGGAGTGTATAGGTGAGAACGTGTTTTATGAGGATGTAGATTTAAGGCCATGTGAGTTTTAAAATATGTGTACACGATATTGTGTGTATGTTAATGTGAATACAATATTAAGTATACAACGATGAGTATATGAATGATTATGAACCACGGAGCATTGGTTAATATACTTTACTTACTTAGTTACATACCTGAAAATAAATTAATAACAAAAAAATAGTATGTAAATATAAATAAACAAAAATAAATGATATTCAAGCTTATTGCTTATTATTATAATCACGAGACACGATTTTGGTAGTTTAATCTGATTATACACTATTTCGTTCTAGGGACATGTTCCCAATACTTATTGGCTATTGATACTTTTTAGTGGCAAAACAAGAATACCTTTACTGATACTTACATTATAAATTATAATTTTGTTGAACAAATGTAACATAAATTTAACTTTTTACCTAGTCATTGCCAAGTTTCCTTAATTTTTGGACAGGGTTGTTTAAAAAAATATGTGAACTACATAAAAGGTGAGTTACCATAAAAAAATACAGTAATTTACATATATCTAGTACTGTTTAATTAAATCAATTTATCCTCAATTAAAAAATCCAGATCCAGAAAGATATTACCTGAGCTCGTTTAATTACTCCACCCTTTTCCAACCAGATAAACAGTGCTGGATTCCACGCCAAACCGATACCACTCCCTGTAATCTTTCTTTCGCTTTATTAGGTTTCATTTCTAATTCGCATACCTCACTCGACCACGATAATTTAAGTGAAATCTATATTAACTTCTGAGTAATGAAACACATTAAATGCATATTTTCAATCATTAAAATGTTCTTTATGAGTGTAAAACGTATTTAGTGGGATACTTGTATTAAGTGGTGCCCCAGATAATTAAATGAACATATTAACGTAATATTTCGTTTATGAATGACGCTTAAAATGTTTTTTTACACACATCAACCTTATTTACTAATTATTGTAAAAATCTATTTTAAATGTGCAACATTATAACCTAAATTGCTGTTCAACAATATTTTACAACTGAAAAACAATGTTATACCAAGATATTTATGAATTACCATGGCAAATTATTAGACTTGTGTAAATGTGTATCCATAGTGTTTTAAAATTATTTAACATATTATATAGCTATAACAATTGGGTGAATGATTGCTTGCATTGTATTCTAACAACATTGCGATGTGTTATACACCACTGGAATATACTAAAGTTTGATAACTTTTGAAAAAAGTTAGCATAGTTGATTAAAATATTTCAAATTGTATTATTATTGGTTTTAGAAGAGATGGCCCCTTATCTTACGGACTAGTTTCATTACAATAGATTCAGGAAAACCATATAGTTATGGAATATTTGGCCGTTAGTCTTAAATATAAGAAAATCGATTTACAATTTTCCTGTTGCAACAAATTTCTCATTGGTTTTAGTGAAGTAACTTCTTCAATATAGAGACATGTCTTCTCGCTTAAGATACCTCACGTTTTTTACTTCTATTTATTTACAACGGCTTTGATAGGCTCTAAATCATTATTATCAATTTAAATGGGTGAATATTATCGAAATGAGGAAAGGAGCAAGAAGCATAGTGTAACTTTGTTAGTGATTACGACCAAGTGTCTAATTAGCTAAGACCATTTAATAAAATCCTAATAATAAAGGGCAGCTGAGTACAATTTCGAACCATCAAAAATGTACCTACTTTTTCAGGATCGAACCGGTGACCTTTTCATCACTAGGCAATCTTTAAATACAAGAAAATCATAACCATTTAGTTATCCCATTATTTCTTTATCAGTCACAGCTTTATTATAGTGTATACCGGGAATTCATTGATGATTCGTGGGGTATGAGTTCTGGCCTCCAATTGCCAGGGTTAATACAAATTTCGTCAATTTCATGGAATAGTAAGTTAATGTAGTGTTTCTAATTTGATTATGTAGTATATCTTGGTATACAAACAACAATAGTATATGCACTTGATAACTTCCACTTTTGTCGTAGAACTTGCTTTACCAGAATTTTAAAGTTTAGGTTTTGCTATTTGTATAGTGTCTCATTGTTGATAATTTCTGTTAATTAATGAGATATATTATCATTCTAGAATATGGTATTACCTTTATTTTTCTTGCATGCGTTCTTGAGTAGGTAAAATGTTGTAACCCTTTGCGTTTTGCCAGCTTAGACAATAACAAAGATAATCTAACATGATTTAAGTGCTTTAACCTGAGATGTTCCAAGCATAATTTATCTCGTTCCACTAAACCACGACAAAGTAAAAATATAAAATGCAAAATGTGATAAGCTTTAAGTTATGGTGGAACATATTCATACTGCATTATATCATTATTTGATAAATATTTAGTGTATCAAAGAGGTAAGGAACAGTAGTAAGTTGTATAGTACGGCATTATCACCAAACTACTCATATAATTAATGATTAGGTTAAGTCAGGATTACTATTTCTTACACCAATATTGCAAAAATGAATACTTTGCGATTTTTTTTAGTTTTATTGCTTACGAAAATCACTAGTGACATTACGGGTACTTTCATATTATACCGGCCACACCTAAATTTGTATAATAAAGCCCTTAGGTTACGTCGAGTTAGGTTAGGTTAGCGTAGGGTTGGTTAGTTAATCCATGCGAGTTTATCAATAATCCTATAGCATTGATGAAAACACACCAACCTTGTACACATTTTCGTTCGCTCTTCCATATTCTCGCAACAACAAAGAATCGTTCCCAGATGGTTTCAAATCTTTCTCTCTCCCTCTCCGTCTTTCTTCCTCTTCCTTCGTGTCTCGCTCCTCTTTTTTTGCCGCGGTTTAACGACTCCACGCTATTTATAACCCGAGTTGACGACCGAACTATTTTCGAGTGACAATCACACAGTTAATCACTTGCCACATGCATCCGCTTTTAATATCCTGTAGCTTTCCGGTTTTGTGCCCATTAAAAATCACAACTGTGTAGCCGTTTTATTTTGTTTGTGTTAAATAATGTAATTGATATGTTGAAATGAAATGAAATTAAATGAAAATGCTTCTTTATTGAGGCGAACTTATGACCTCATGGTCCTTTCTTACAGTCAACCTCTAATTTATATGTTGGAAATGTTTATGTGTTCAAAGAATTAAATTGCTAATGTGTAATTATTGTTTTATATACCATGACGTATATTAAAAACTTCTATCATTCCTTTACTATACTGGCAATATCTTAACCGTAATTTAGTTATACGTGTTTGTTTTTAAATGAGTTCTATCCTGAAATTGTCAATTTTTTTTAAGTAGTCATGTTATACTTAAGACATAAGACATAAGACATTTATTGATCTTTTGGCAAAATTACATGCAATCAAATTATTTTCTCGTGGACAGCGACTTAGGTTAATGATTAGTTATATATCGAAAACAAAAAAATAAAAAAATCGTGATAAAAAAACTAGTGTTATGTGTACTTATTCAAAAAGATCTTATCACTGTGCTGTACAAACATGAATTTATTTTTTAAATTGTTTGTCCATACTAAAAATTTAAATATTAAATGTTTTATTATTTAAAAATATGTTTATTGTTAAGGTTTAGAGAGTGGTACTTCAAATAAATCTTACTTTATTAAATATTGTTTTATAGATGAGTCATTTGATTCAAATTTATGTAAATAACTTCTTAATCACCTCGTACGTGTTATTAAACTACCTGAAATTACTTAAAATACGTCAAATAACACGTGTAATAGTATGTTTATCTACACTTTTACTGTTTACTCACGAGACGGTAAATACATTTAAAAGATGGTAAGTGGTGATCGATTTCGATTGGACACTCCAATCATCATTAGACCCAATGCGATGACAGGAATTTGCCTATTAGGTCTGATGGTGATTGGAGTGTACGATCGAAATCGATCACCACTTGCTATCTTGTATATGTATTTTTTATCTTGTGAGTGAATAGTGTAGTGTAATGTATTATTACAAGTGTTATTTGACGTATTTTTGTACTTTCAGGTAATTTAAATATCATACGAGCTAGGTACGTACAGGTAGTTTTTTTTTTCAGTTGCAGCATTTCCTAACTATTAGTGAGCCTATGTCTCCGTGACTTCCGCCAACAATTTTCGTGATAGCGCAACCGGACCTAATCTTTGATATCTGTTACTTAATTCTAGTTGATCGGGAAACGAAAACCATGGTACAGTTTGGTCTTATGTTGTATTATATTTCCTAGGAAATGACAACAGTCTTTTTAGGAATAAATATTTTTATAGATTATAGTATCCTGATTTGTTAACATAGGTGTATGTATAATAAATAACAAGACTTAAACATATTTAACCAAAACTACACTCGTCTATCCTATTAACATATTTCCCAGTTCTTACTTAGGCAGGCTCTGTTTTAAGGAAAATGTTTCAATCTGGAAGAAAAACTCAGTAAAAAAGTCAAATGAATCCAAACATTTTTAAACTCATCTAAATGTCTCTAAACTCCTTTCAAGAATTGAGGAAAAGTTTATATACATTTAAGTAGGGAAAGGTTAGATGTATATGTAAGTCAACTGAATAAAAATTTAAGTTAAACGTAAATTCGTAAAAAAAAAACAAAAGTATAAGCAGATTAATGCAAGTATTTTTCTTTTTCTACATGTAAAAAGAAATCCATAAACTCAATTAGCACATTGGTTGAAACGCAACATTATTCTTGCCATGCCTACTGGATTTAAAAATAATTGGTATAGACAGGAAACCTGATTGCTTTTAACATTCAAGTCCTGGACTTACCAATGATTGGTTTGCTAAAGGCAACGAGTAAAACAGACAGATAATGTTGTTAGTTTATTGATTACATTAAATAAAAAAATTCCAAAAAATATCTAGAAAACATGCCTAATATTAGGTGTTACAAGGCGACAAACCTTGTAAGAATTCCTCACTTTCATTCAGAATTTACAAATCAATGTAGATTGCTTGCTTTAAATCTAACTTTATTAATTCCGTGTAAATTAGGCTAACTTTGTCAGACTTCATTAGCTTTTGGTGGGGATATCAAAGTTAACCGAAGAAATTTTTGTATTACTCGTCACAGAAAACCTAAGTACATTTTTTGAAGTTCTTACTCAATTGAATGATGACTACTTTACCTGGAGTTCATGTAAAATTATTTTTACTTTAAAATTTAAAATCGCTTAAATATAAATAATATACATTCGTAACTTAACAGGTATGGGGATGTTGCCAAAGTTAACATCATTCTACAAAAGTTTACTTGTAATAAAACAACTCATAGATGGTTTGCATAGTAGTAGATATGACTCTCCCACTGTGCAACTGGATCCAATTTTAGAATAAACAATTATTCAGCTACACAAAACCTCTTACAGATCATGCTGTGGTTATTTACTGATTACTATTACCTTACCGTTCAAAACTCCGTTTACAAATCCTAGATGTATTAGACAGGGAATCCTATTAACTTGGAGGTAAACATTTTTACCTAGGTTATAATTAAGTAAGAGTTTCAGTAGTTTGTTTTATTTTATTCGAGTATCCACACCATTATATAGTATACATTTTTTTTGGGGGGGGGGGGGTTGTAGGTCCCATTTCTGGCCAATGGCCATTGTACCCAATTTTTAAGTAGGCCACATAAGGACAGAAACGATCTATCTTAAATTCGAACCAGCAAAGTGAGTTCTATTATAACCACTAAAATGCACGGACATTTTATACAGTTTAATAGGATGTATACGGTAGTATCCAACATTTAATGATAATAATAATAATAATAATTTTCTAAAACTAAAAAAGATTCACTGCCGTTATTTACTAATATAATTGAAAACTAGCACAGATTATATTTTGAGCCGTTCCGAACATGAGCTTGTAACTAAAAGCCAATGTCACAAGTGAGGTGATTATAATAATTACAGGACATAATAGTCTGTGGCGCAGGAAGCTTTCAGACCGTCGATGTAAAAGCTAATTGATATAATACCAGCTGATGCGAGACTAAGTTGAATAACCTCTTTGTATCATGTGCATTTAAAATATTAGTTGAAATGAAAACTTTGTCATTTTATGTCCTAATTGATATAATATTTTGGTAAAAGTACATAATCAGTAGTAGACAGTGTATATTCGTTATTCAGTGGGAAATTTGATTAATTATTATTGCAGCTCTTCTTATTGAAATTCTAAAATACTTATGGCAAATTTAAAGTTCAAATTTTTTTATTAAAATAGATTTAGCAGTTTCGATCTGTTGAGTCAAACATGTATAATCGTTAGGAAGACAACCACCCTTGTTAAAATTCACGATCCAAGAAGATTGATAAAGATCATGGCCATATATCTAAGTTGATTTTATTTATGTATTTGAAAATATTTATATGTGTTCAATGTTTGTGAAATTTAAACCAAATTGACAATCCCAAGTAAATTATGGAAAACTAAAAGTTTAGCTAACCTATAAGACAATGGACTGACGATAACGTTTCGACGAAGAAACCAAGGTCTCCACTATAAAATAAATTGAATGATAAGGTAAGCCTTAGATTTTAACAATGTTCAATCCAGAGGTTATAATCTTCAAATAAACAGCATTTTTTTCTTATAATAATTAATCATAGTTGATTATCCATTTCGAGCTTCTATACATCTGCTACCCAAAAATGTACAATCTAAGTGTAAATACATTTGTTAAGACTTGACCATTGCATTTTATTTATTTTCATCACATAGAAATGTCAACAGAAAATATCCTGATTATTATGTTAATTATTTCTAAACGAATTAAAATCCACTAAGATCCAAATGAAAATTGTATTCAACATGATACATTGTTGGATTACAAAACTACATTTCAAAAGCAATTTAATTGAATCTCATAACGTTATTTTACATAAAATGTTACCTAAGATTCAATTTACTGAGCAAATGAACATTTGTGGAATATTTGTTTTAGTAAATGTAATAATGAGAGCGAATCATTTTTAAAAGGAAATATTTAACGTGAATAAACTGCAGATATGGTATTTAAGTTTTTTTATCCATTTACCTAAAGAATATTGTAATAATAAGCCGGCTAACCAAGTTTTATATTACAATTCTATTCGCTAAGAATGCTGCAGGTGTATTATGGTAACATCATATTCCGCTAGGAATCATTACTTTGTGACCTATATACTGTGTGAATAAACCTCCAGTCCTGCAGCTCAGTCAATATCTCTGTACATACCCCGTGTACAAAATATATTAGTTTGTAAGTAAAAACTATCACTATTCACTGGGAAATTAAAAATAATGTTGTTCAATATTATTTTTTTGGGAAGGTGATTTTTCACGTATTGGATCATCCAAAGAGTTATAATAAACATATTAAGTACAAATTTTGCTGAGAAATAAATAAAATTTAAAATAAATAAATATTTGAAACTTGACGACTAACAATTTAAAATTAAGTAATCGATGTGAACTAATTTTAAATCTCCACGTTAGTGGAATTTTGTATAAAAGTAATAGTTAAATTTCTTTTAATAGAAAGCAGTCCAAACATTTTAAATGCTACACGAAGTCTGGGACGCTACCTATTGTGCTAACAAAAAACTTTATTAAAGACTTTGTGTATTATAGACCATCAATGTACGTTGATCTTTAAAAACATCTTTAGTAATTAATAGTATGTATTGTTGGGGAGCGAGCTGGTCTAGCGGATAGAGCGTGGGACTTAGGTCCCTGAGGTCCTGGGTTTAAATCCCGCCAAATCACCAATGGATTTTATTTAAGGAATAATGCCGACACCCCTATGGCTATCCTGAAGTAATGTGAAAAAATATAGCATCTATTGTTAGAATAGTTATTCATTAGCTCTTAGCTATTTATTGGTGAAACAACAGGTGTTCAGAGTTTTATTGATGTTATATAAGATTAAGCTTACTTAATAGCATGCGCAAAAAAAGATTTTTTTACACCTTTCTAAAATAAAAATAAAATGAAGTTTAAATTTAGAATGAACAATCACCTCATGATTTCCTCATTAAAACTCAGGTGTTATTGTTTGTGTATGTAATTTAAATCGTGATAGCTGCCAGTGATCAATAATCTCACAGTTGACCTGCTCCAGTGAGGCCATGCATCATATTTATTTCCTACACTTTGTTGTTCAAAGTGCAATTTGCGAGATTTATATTGAAAATAACTCCATTAATATAAAATATCTCTACTGGATCCCCAGTGTCGAGTTTGTTATTGCATTATACTGTTATTAGACTGTCTATCAGAAATTTACCTGTTTTTCTGTGGGTTATTATTATTGTAAATAAAACTATAGATGAAATATATCATTAATCTATGATATAGTGCAATGCATAGCTTAATAGTTTATCTGTTTTAATTTTATATATATTCACGTTATGTATTAATTTAAAGACCAAGGGGGAAAACTAAATTTTATACTTCACCAGGTTATACTTCAATGAGTTACTTTAGGTAGAACTAGCATATAAGAGTAGTTATTGTTAGAAAATAACCTGTAATAATAGAATTTCCAAGTCGTAGAATACGCTCAAACCTCAATCAATATTTATGTTTAACCTCATACTATGTCAGTCTAAATAAATGACAAAATAAAACAGAACATGCAAGGAAATAAAAAAGTGAAGAGATTGGTATTATGTTATACTTTTAATTGTATACATTTATTTAAATCAGTTATTTTTTAAATTCTTTATTGTTAAAATAAAAAAAAACACGGACGAATAATTGATGTTGAATATTCTTATTTTTTTACTCGTGTATGGGTTTTATTATCCATGAAGTTATATAATAATTTTTAATACGTTGGGATCCAGTATTAAGAATCAATATTTTAAGCTTTTTTAATGGGTTCTTCATTTATTTACCTTAGGCTTAAAAATTTAAACGTATGTGTTGCTCGAAAGTTACAATCCTTATATACAGTATAATACGTTAAGGCGATTTCTACGAAACACTACTCCTCCGTTAAAAATGGACAGATTAAAAAAAAAACTATGCGTCAAAATAAAGTATTTTCTGTGTAGACACCCCCTTTCACCAATTTCTGTAATAAAGGTCCTCGGGCTTTGCCCCACAGGCCATCAAAATCCCAATGTATTTCTTATGGAGACAAGATTTTGTTTATTTAACAGACGAATAATTTGTATTAATTACAGCTGTTCATAGTAAACATAAATGATTCACAAAAAAACCTTCGTTTTCAGTTTCGATAACGGGAGTGGAGTGAGCGTTGCTTTTCAGAGTGAATTGGTTTTTAGTTATGATAACAGTAGTGGAGTGATTGATGGCATAATTTTTGAGTTTAAGAGTCAACTGAGTTAAGTAATCGGAAATTATGACTGTTATTCGTTTTGAAACAACGCCTGGAATACTTGGCAATTGCTCGAATTCGAGCAACAGGTGCACTAGTTCTGTATATCACATGAGCGTGATTTGAACCACTTTTGTTAATAAGTATACTCAGTGTCTAAAACCTTTTCATTCTGTCAGATAAAAAAAAGTTGAAGTCTTATTTTCCTCTATAAATACTTTGGTTTGGGAGGGTAAAATTATTTTGATTTATATAGCTTACACAATATTTTTAAGAAAAAAAATGTTATTATTTATATATTTTTAAGTTTTTGGTTTGTTAACTTGCAAAAATATACTAAAATGGTTAATGACTGCATTGGTGCTGCTTGAATATATTTTTCACATTTGAACTATTTTCTAATATATATTTTAGGCCAAAATATTGAGTGTGTACATTGTATTATGGCAAAAGTCGTCTAAACTACTATTAACTTATTTTTATTGGCATTATCTGTATAAAAACAAAAAAGAAAATACTGGACAAAATTTGTATCGAAACTGTCAAGAAATGAATCGTGTGTTAGGTACCATCTAAATATGATCATGTTTTGAATGTAAATCCATTAATGAATATTTACAGTAAAATATAAATAATGATTCCACTTTGAAATTTAAAATTCACTTAATTATGTGTAGTGCTTATTTCAAAGGGAAATAGGACACTTTTAAATATAAGAGTCGTTCTTTGAAGTGGCTCAGCGTTAATGTTTTTTGTGCTAATGAATTTCGGGTAAACACTCCGGGAATGATAAAAATGTATAATGAATTATGCATTTTTACTGCATTGGTAAAATTTTTTAAACAAGAATTTATAAATGAAAAAATATTTTTTATTTTAATTTTTTGTTAAAAAGGGTTGTTTCGGACACAAATGTATTATTTTCAAACTACATAATAATTAAGTCCTGGGGCTTATAAATTAGAATAGTCATTTCTAAATTATTTATTATATTTTAATTTCCTAAAATTAAATTATTTACACAATCTCTTAAAATATAAATGAAGAGTGATTTTAGCATTAGATCAGGTAAAAAAGTGTTTATTAAATAGTTAACATTCAGTTTGGTGACTTTTTATTCATATATAAAATAAATATGTTGTTGCTACTGTACAGCAAAACTTATTATTCGCAATTCTCCTTGGAAGCTGTTCTCTATAGTATATTTCATTGATATCAGAACTAGTTATATTAAGAGTATTATTATGAGTGTCTTGGAGTAAATTAATAATTAATTCCAGTCTTCGTATACCAATGACGTATTTTTTATACACCTTAATATAAATATACAAGCATTTGCATTTAAACATATGATTGAACATTAAAGTACTTGAGAGTTTTAAGGAAAAGATGGGTTCTTAAGTAAAGTCTAAGCTCTTAAGGAAAGTATCAAGTCCCTCCTTGCCACGTGCAAAGCTGAGATCTGAGTCTTTTATCTCTCCCTTCCTGTTAAACGAGTGGCGAGGGAGAGACAAAAGGTAGTTGGGAGACTTCCCAGCAACACAGGGCAAAAGAGAACATAAGACAAGGGAGCAGATTCTTCCGTCAGTGTACATACTGTACAACAAATTCAAGATAAGAAAACAAAAAAAAACATGAATGGAATAGTTTTGAAAAGGACCGAAAATCTAAATGATATAAATTTTAATACATACAGCGTCTTGCAGTACATATTTATTTAGAGCCTAGAGAAGTTTCTCCAGGATTGTATTCAATAACTATGCCTTTTTTGAAGTTTTTATGAACAATTGTAACACATTAGTAAAGGTTTCTAAATATGTGTGGCATCTTGTATAAACTAACTCTCTTTGTTATTATTTAACAATGTCTAAAATGTTATGACTTTAGGCGTTAACACGTAAAGGACTCTAAAACACATGTATTTATGTGTTTAAAAGCAACACGAAAGAATCATCGAAAGAGCAACTGAAAGATGTTGTAAACTACCTTAATTCAACATTAAAGTTTTGTTAAATTTATCTATGCTAGGTATTAAAATAAATCTGCTTAGGAAATAAATTATATGCATCTCTGGAACGTATTCTTTTTTTACACGATGCAAAAAGTGCTCTTTGGCCTCGGTAAGTAATTTATGATAAAAATTATTTGACCGAGAAGAAATTTAAATTTGTTTAAAGTACCCAGCACCTAAAAAGTGTATATAATGTTATAGATCTGTGATCGTGTAGGCCTACTACAATGTTAGTTTGGAATGAAATACAATTTAAGACCATCCTTAATAATTGTTATTAAGATTATAACAACCCAAGAACAACACTTCATAATTTCCATACCCACCAAAAGTTGTTTAAACCTTAATTGTTTTCCTGCTATTTCATCTTGAAGAGTTTTTAGGTCCTGACAGATTTTTGTGCATATTGGAACTAAAACACAACATGAACATTTTAATTTTTTTATTTGTAGGGATAATAATGAAGAATGAATTTATTTTTCTTCGTCTAAATGTCTTGAAATTTAACTACCTCGCCATTTAAATTCATTTGAATTCAAATAGTACGCTAAACATTAATTCGGATTATTGAACAAGTTGCTTTAAACATAATATATAATATTATATGTTTGTATTTCGAGTCATTATTTTTTTACTTCAATTAAATTCCTATATTATAATTTGCTTGATATTTAATAATGTACAAAAATATTATTTACAACAGAAAAGGTTAGCGAAGTGATGCAGGTGAACCATCATAAATTTTCGGGATTGCATTAGTCGGTGACCTGGAATTGCGAAGCTGAAGAACAAATTTAAAACAAAAATATTTTATTTAAAGGAGCTTACAATAACACAAATTTGCGGTAGTTAAATCTTATGCGTATCTCTGACTTATTGGCAAGTTAATAAATTATTGACCGTTTCGTATAGCGATATACAGTAGGTAGTTGACTATACGTTCAATTCAATGGTGACTCTCAATAGTTATAGACTCTTTTATAGGAATTATCACACCAATAATTAATGATGTTGCATAGTCTTACAGATGTTAAATGCGTGAAAATATTTCAAGCATCTGTCAAATCGTTAACATAATCTTTTTAATTATTATACAAACGAAATATTATAATAATATTGACAAAATATTACCGTTCAAAAATTTTTACAAAACTATCCAGTACATTTAAGAATCGTTTTGAATATAACACCATCGCTGAGTACATGGAAATTTCATACATAAGTAAAGTGTTTCACACTTTTAACTTTTTAGACGAGTGTTGGCCGAGTGCTACAGTTCAGAGTACCACATGATCGTGTGTTGGACCACTTGTGTGAAGTACACTCCGAGTCTGAGGGATTTTTATGGTCCTAGTGAGAACGTATAAAACGTTTGAAAGTAGTTTATCCTTTCAAATATCTAGCTTTTGCAAAATGTGTAGAATCATCTTTTAATATAACAATCCAAAGTCAAAATGAACTTGAGTCTATAATGTGTTGTTATGATGGGGAAATTGGTTATCGATAAGTAACTAATTTATTTGTAATAGTTTTACATGTTGAATATAGCATCATATCATCATATTCTTGTAGGAAATCAACTGCATTTCAAGCCAAAATTAAAATCCCGTTTTACATCATAATTACAAACACAGTTGTAATGTGTAATTAAAGTTTGCATTAAGTATTTCCAATCATGTGATCATTATTTTCAATATACGTTTGGTTTTACATACCACTAACGTAAAATTATAGTAAAACACCAATATTGATTCCACTATTGCAGTTTTGTGCATTTAATTAATGTTTAGTGCATATTTCAAATGGAAATAGAACACTTTCAAATATAAGAGCCGTTCTTTGAAATGGTCTAGCGTTAATATTTTTGTGCTAATGAATTTCGAATAAAACACTTCTGGTATAAGTGAGTATAAATTATTCATTAAAGCTATTTTTTGCACTTTTGTTATAATTGGATACGCGTTTATATTTAAAATATTTCTATAATTACTAATTACTTATAAATGAAATAGTTCCAAACAATTCCACGTTAATTTCAGCATCCTACTTTATAGTGTTTTAGTAATCCACAATCAACAAGTCATTTGCTGAGTTACAAGAGTATTAACGCTATTAAATTGAAGTATTAATATTGCAGTGTTAATTTCAGAGCGTGATCTCTGGAAATACAAAACATATTAGATACTAACTTTGGACATAATGTTAGGTACGGTTTATTAAAGTAAATTCAATTAAACTAATTAAATTAAATTATTTGTATTTCATTTGTGATAATCATATTCAGTGATAACATTATTGTCTTTTAAGTATTCAGGTACATGTTGTAAGAAAAGGGATTAACCCCGTACCCACAGTGCTCATCTATGCAGACACTCTGTTCACATTACACTTAGTCGACCAGTTGGTGTGAACAGAGTTGAACAGTAGCATGAGCATCGATTTACAAATTCCTTTCCCAGCTGATGTGAGCTAGGCGATGACCGGTAGGGATGACTTCCAAGAAACATCGTTAACCTATAAGCCACACACCCTATCGGTAATCAGCCAATGAGAAGGGCTAATGAAGAAGATGGAGGGTTGAGGAGTCTCGGAGCTGGAGGACCTGGAGAGGACAATCGAGATCACTACGGGCCACGGGACCAAGAAGATCAGGAATTTCGGAGTGCGGGTAACGGTGCGTGTGCTTCTGGGACAATAAACAGTATGTAGAAAGAATAAAATATATAACTAAAGTTTTGTCAAACATACAAGTCATATAATTTGTCAATAACTATGCATTTAAATTTTCAATTATTTTCTTTTCTTGTAAATTTAACGTTAGTTGTAAATTAATTTATCTTATTATTGTAGATTTTTGCCTTTTTTCATAGTTTTCTTTTGCTGTTATAACACTTTGTAACTTGTTGTTCTCTTAAATTTTATTTTTGTTCATTACACATTGAGTAACACAATTAAGCAGTCTTATGTCTCATTGACCTAACACCTCTTCACTAAGCTAAGCGAGTGTGAATCTTTTAGGAAACTTAAATTTAAAGTGAGGCATGGGACTCGCAATGTATAAAATTGTTAGTATATTAGCGGGTACAGTTAATAAACCAAGACTTAAAAGTAGTTTATACATATAAATTGTTATTAATAAAAAATCTTTTTATTTACAGCCTTAAATTAAATTTAAAACATAATTAAACCTTTGAATTAGCTGTTACTAAACAACAATAACGTAAACATGCATGTATTTCTTACTCAATTAAACTAGTATAACAACCCTAATAGATACATTCAAAATGATGAGTTTTTTGTATTTTCAACTTATTACCAGAAAATACTGTCTGGGGTTTCAGCAAGAAAGTATCGTAAGAGATAAAACATTCCATAGAAACTGATAAGGTCCATAGGCTTCATGGAATCACCCTCATATACCTGAATGGGGAAACGTAGGCCTATCTTACAGAAACAACAGTTTCTGTATATATATTGAATATGTTTTATATCTTGAATTTTATTGCATGCATTTTTTTCAACATTTTATACTTCCTGTAATATCCCGTTAGTTCGTTTGAAGAAAATACTTTAGGATATACAAAACTACAAAAGAAACATTTTAAATTATAAATCTGTAAGTAAGTAAATAGTAACATAGTTTATTATGACATAATTTTCCATAAATAAATTCGAAACAAGGCTCGCAAATATTAAATCTATTCAATATATTTTTTTTTAATATGCATTGTTTTAAATATATATTTTATGAATATTTAGAAAGAGAATAGTAACAATTGTGTTCTTAAATATACACTGTTATGGTTCTAAAGGTCAGGATATTACTCTTTACTCTACTCATGTGAAAAGATATAACCTATAATCTAGGAATGCATCTGGTTTAGAAAATGGGTTTTTATAAATATACGAGTCTAAATATTATATAAAATAATTACATAATAAATATAAAATAGTGAGTATTTATTAATATCTATATGCGCTTTATTCTGCTAAAGCTATTTTTAATTTGATTTTATCACCTTATTATTAATAGATTGTAGCAAATAACGTTAAAAAAACACGTTGAATACAGCAATGATTAATAGAAACCCCCGGGAAATTAATAATAATACTTGCTGAAAAGAATTGTTTGTGACCTGTTTTTTTACCATAGAGTAATGCTTAATGCACCATCAGGAAAGATGCATTTTACCCTGGTGTGTGAGACCCTCACCCACTGAAAATCTTTAGGTCCAGGCAGTTGAAACCCTCTTGGAAACGCTGCATGTACTCAAGAGTGTGCCTTTGTACGCCAGAGATGGCATTTAAACCCCTGATCCACCGGGATCAGCTGCACTTGTTCATCACAGCTGTGAAGTTCTCTTCACTTTCAGCACTCCCCTGGAGAATGGAGACATAGCGTTCCATCAGAAGGAAGGTCCGACGAAACTGGATTCATAAAATGTAAAACCTTTAATACTGTAAAGTATTTGTTTAAACACAAATTAATACTACCGCAGTGAGACACTTTTTTCAACACGACCGATGATTCATATGTTGGTATTACTTTTGTTTTTAGTTAACTGCCTATCAGTTAATATGCATTGCGGCATAGATATCTATGGAGTCTAAAGACTGTGGCAAAGTCAATCAAGACTCAAAGTACTTTTTTGCAAGCTGCCACAGCAAGTAAATAATACAGTATGAAGTATAAGGCTAAGTTTTTTCTAGAGAGAAAAAAAAACGTTGCCTTATACTCTCAAAACATATCTTTATAAACTTAACTCTCAAAATTGTAGGAAACCCGATCCGTAGGGACGGATCGGGTTTCCTACAATTTTGAGGGTTGGAATCATTAATTTGTTGGGTACTGGAATGACATGTAAATAGCTAATTTCAAACCATTTTTGTAAAAAAAAACCAACTATTTACTTGTAATGTACAATACGTACTCTTTGAGCTTGCAAAAAACCATGTTGAGTTAACAACAAATTCCCAAAACCAATAATACTCAAAGATTAACAATGCAAAGATTCATAACAACTGACAGGCAATGAAGTAAAGAAAACCGGGATACAACATATATGAGCTGGTTTTGTTGTTAAAAGGTAACTTATGGTACTTGTATTTTGGGGTTGTGTAAAAGTACCCCTGTACACCAAGTACGATGTTATAAAATTTCGATATAAAATATAACTCAATAGGTAATTTTTTTATTTATTATCGATTATGTTTATTTTCAGGTTGACAAACTTTAGGATGTTAATGTTAGATATATTCTAACTATTATATATTTATATTTCCGCTATTATATTATTGCATGTAATACGTTTGCTAGTTGTATATTTATTCGATTGTTTGGTTCTGAATAATAATGAAGCAGTAGGCAAGGCGGACTGTAACGTTTGTTTCTAATTCACAAATATTGCCTCGTCAAAGAGAAATATAAAGTACACCTCTTGTATACAGAGCTATATTCGAAATATAAAAGAACTGTTTGTGTAAAATAACTTCAACCGCCCTATCGGAGTGACTTGTTATTAACAAATATACTTGTGTATTATTAAATATATTATGTAAAACATAAAAGGGTATTTAAGGGGGGTTTTGCCTTACACCTTACCTTTAACCTGGTTAGAAACAAATGTTAGTAATGTATTGTACCTAATGTGATATTGTAGAATCTTGCAGATGATTTTTCTTATTATATTTTTATATAAAATATATGCATGTTATATAAATACCACATTTCTAACTCGATAAACACATGTAGGTTTCGTAAACATTGAATGTGGCGTCGATTCTATGTGTTGAGGTGTTATCAAATTTGTTTAGTTGGCACCACAAGTGTTTTAATGAAAATATTAATTACCTCATCCAAGCATTTTCTTTAGGATAGAATGTATGTTACCAAAAAAGACGCTACACGGATTTCATTAAATATTTTCCTTAAAAACCTTTAAGTACATACAAAGTTATAGTTTATGACTTAAATCCTATTTTTGCTGTTAATACATCGTTCCTTATTGCCGTCCTCTTGAAAACTCTACGGTGAAATACACTTTGTTCAACGTTAAAGATGTACAAATATTAGTAGACATTATGATTGTATGATGCAGTCCATAGCAAGTGTTGATCTAATAGAAAACATTACTAAAAAAACTAACAAGAACAAAAAAAACTCTAAACGTTATCTATATAGGTAAACTAATAAACAATGATCATAATTGTGGATTAATTACCAAACAAAGTAGCATCAAACAACTTTTTTGGGGTTTGTTTAAAAATACAAAATTTCAATTTGTATTGACATAACGGGACACTTGTTAAGAATGACAGCCGAATGACATATTGAAAGTTTCACTTGCAATATGTCAACCAGTCTCATTTAGCTTGTTACCAGTATACAAAATGTGTAATATTAATATCGAATGGCCTTGTATATATTAGGTCAACAATGCATAATTCCTGCAAATAAAATATTTCGTATTATATTTTTAATCTTTGTCATTGTTTTGATTACTCGGTTATCATCAACAGCTCTTGATCAATAAATATGCACATTAATAAGACCTAATTACTAGATACTCAGATTTAAGAAACATTTGTTTTTAAATCTAACTATTGTAGCTAATCATTCGAATTTTTGGTTGTATCTAACTTTTTTTTAACAGCGTGTGTGTATTATTTTTTTATACACACAAGAAAACATAGTAATTATGCAAAGAAGTATTGAATGCAAGGCTTAAACAATACTTTTAAACATTATGTAACTATACAGATGTTCTAGAAGCCAATGAAGTTTGATTGAAAAGTTCGTGTTGAACGCGATCTCAAAACTCGGAAGTCGAGAAACTCTCTGCTGATGATGTTTATCTAAGCTTTGGGCAGACGGCAACTTTTATTGTACAAAGAACTTGGAAGCAACACTTCTTCTTCTTTTCAAGATCTTTTTTATGAATATTTTTAATGTAATTATATTTAAAAATTATATACTGATTAGAATATAGTTGTTAATATCAATCGAGAGGGGGGTAACTAGTGTGTGTATTTAAACCCAAAAATGATTGAAGGATGAGAGTGTGTGAGATGCCTTGTGTAGCTTTGTTAAGATCAACCTTTCAGTTAGCTAGAACCATTTTATTGAAAGCCAATCATCTAGGACAGCTCGGTCCAGTTTCGAAACAAGCAACACGCCTTTTTCAGGACCGAACCGGTAACCTTTTGATTACCAGGTGAGCAGCATCATTATTGAGGTGCCCTGCTATATTATACATAGATTACATAGGAAAATTACCCATCATTTATAGAGTTAGGCTACTTTTTTTTAGGGAATTTCCCATATAGGGAATAAGCTATTCCCATAGTACTCATGGTAAAACATGGATCCGGGACCGAGTTACTTTGTCCTTTTGATGTCCCTAGAGGCCAAAAACACCATCTGTTATATGACTATATATGTAAATTCAATCAAGCGAATGGGAATTCGCTTAGTCTGCAGGTTTGCTGCGGCAGGGGTATTGTATTACATATGTTATAGATATTAAATTACTTTGATGATACAAAATTAAATCCTAAACTCCTTTATTACCAAATGCAAGTTTTAGGTTAATTACGTATCAGAACAGTTATAAAATGCACTTGTAATAATAAACACCAACTATGATACCAAATGCTTAGCATGGAGTTAAGCTTTCATCATAAACTATAAGCTGGGTTCTGCACTGTTCATTTAATAATAATCTTGGCTTGAAGAGGTATATTGCAATTAAATGAGCATCAGTGGTAATTGCTTTTACCCTCACATTAGACTGTTGAATTTATGACTGCAGAATTAAGCCATATTTATGAAATCAAAGTGATAATTTAGGTAATGGTGTAAACAAAAAATCATTTCACAGTTTTTTAAAGGGTTGTCCTTGAACCATATTCATTACATACGAGGAATGCATATCATTTTAAATTATTTTCAAATGCATTTGTTAAATTATTGAGACTGTCTAAGATATACATTTACGATTTCAAACATATGTTTGATATTTAAAACCGCCAAATATAACACAGAGACAAATTACAAAGCTCCCAAACCTGTTTCTAAAAAAATTACAAAAATAATAAGTTAAATTGGAAGCTTTTATTTTGAATCTACTTAAAACTTGAAATATGCAAGTAGTGTATTAAATCGGGTAAGAATACTAATGTCGAATAACATCTAAGGGAAACCAATAGAGTGTAATAGGTTCATGAAAACACCGTTATTCCAGACTGGGAAAAATCTTGTATATCGTTATATCGATGTGAATCACTTAAAAACCTTGGGTTCTCAGATAGATAAATTTAAATGTTCTACCAAGATGTAACTCGGTTTAAGAATTAATTAGGTTATTTCCATCAATATTTATTTAATCCAATTGGTTATAGGTTATAGTATTAACTTTTTAGCAAGTTAAAATAATTCGGTAATAGGTGACTGTAACTATAATTAATTTAAAGCCATCAATAGTTCCGTGCTAGTCTCACACTATTCCCCATACGTTTTCTTACTGTATTTCATATAACATAGCTAATACATATAACACGTATAAGTTAAAGGTATACAGTTAGTCTACCTAAGGTTGTAAACCCCCCTCCTTGCATATGTAAATTGAAATATATGATTATACATATATTTAACAAGTATTCAATATAAATACAATTACTATTGTATAGTACTTATAAATATTATAAGAAAAATCAAGACTTTAATCAATAGGATAGGAAATTACAAAATAAATTGTAAAACGTTAAATAACATTTGAGAAATATAAAATGAGTAGTTTTCATTTAATTTTATTAGTTAGTTTATTTGTTAGCATAAAATTACTCTTCTTATAGTGTGTCCATGTATATTTCAAACCTCCTATCCAAAATTAAATACATTACCATGATAAACGAATGTAACTAGGAATACAGTTGATTTATTAAAAAAGGTCTAGGAAACATAATTCATATCACAGGTATTACTACATAGTTTTTACCGTCTATAATAATTCTTTTGCAGGATTGGTGTTGCAAGTTTCTATAAATAGCTTTAAGATGGAGTACTGTACACATAGTGTTTACCATGGCAACATCAGTAGAGATATCTAGGTGTATTTACTGATGTCCTTGGGATTGCATTAGCCTATGACCTGGGTGTTGTGGAACGATTAAACTTTTCATTAATATTTTTTTAATCTACCAAATATCAAAGTTCATAATTATTTGTGACGTGTAAAATTGCCTTGTTGTTGAGTGGGGATTACCAGCATAGACAAAAATTGTAAATTAAATCACCTACGTAAAACTTAACTTAATTAACAATAGTAAAATATTATTTTAAACAATGTGAATTCTTATAAAATGAAGTAAAAACACATAGTTGCGTGGGTACTGCCGTATTCACTTACTATGTAAAAAGAGCGTCGAGCCTTCTCAAAATGATAATAAATATTCCATTTACATGTAATTTGTTCTTGAAAAAATACAGAAAATACACAATAATACAATGCTTTAATTTAAGTTTTCTTCTGACTCCTAGATACGTTCCCATGAGAAAGTAGTGTAACACTTGACAATGTGTTAAACTGATGTTTATACCCAGTGCCATCATACACAGTTTTTACACTTTACCTTTATAATTTTTTAAATATTTAACCGCCCCGGAACTTTTTCTACTGTATAATATTTTGAAACATTAATTCCTGTAAAGCAAACAAATCCACCAAAGGCTGTATTATTCCTGCAATTAAAGCTTTACGGTTCAAAGTAAGAGTCGACTAAATCCAATCATAACTGATGCTTCGTTTAATTGCGTACTACCTTTAAAGCCAAGCTTCCTATTAAATGCACTGTGCAGATTCCAGCTATTAATTCATTTAAGCACAATTATACGCAATAGGATTAGTCTCGTAGGTCAGTAGAATGTATGGGTTAAGTCCGGGTTTGTAACTTATAGCTTGGGCATACTTCATGATTTTTTAGAAGGGGAAAAATTGTCTTAAAATATCCAAACGCAATAAAGCTCAAAACTATTTTCAAGACACATTTTAAATAACACGGTTAGTATTGGAAAAAATAACTGAGTTTAATAATTCATAGACTATTATATGAAATATACATAATTAAATTATATTTCAAAGACTCTAATTTATAGTTCAAGATAAGGCGTAATAAATAGTATAGATGATTATGAAATTTTTTTAAATAAATGTGAAATAGAAAAAGAAATTCATGTTGCAATACCAGTTTTTTGTCCATCAGTAGAGTAGATAAAGATCTTCCGGAAGTTTCTCAACCTCCTATCTTCTAGGTCAAGATCATCGAAGTATATATACTTAGATGGTCAAATACTTTGATGGTCAAGATCTGCAAGAACTTTTCAACCAGCAGCTCTTTACTTAAAAGTAACTATAGATCTAACTATTCAATTAAACACTATTCAGTAGTCTAGGTTCATTAAAAATATGCATTAAATACAGGGTGGATAAAGTCCAGACCCCCCTCTAATATATTTATAAATAAATATACATAGATATCCTTTTTGGTAGTCATGCAATTTTAGCAGAAAGATTTATTTTATGATTTTAAAAATGTTTAATTTCCCCCAATAATAAGGGATTTTGTGAGCAACTCAAAATGTTCAAATGTAAACCTCCTTCAAGCGATTAGATTAGATGGGGGATTTTTATTCACCTCGTATATTAGGAAGATATGCGCATTTAACTAAAATAAGTCATGTGCACTGTATTTTCAAAGTAATGCATTCGAATGACAAAAATGCAGCTATCATTTTGTAAAGAATTGCTTTCACTTGTTTTCACAGTTTATCTTATTGAGTACCTCTAGGCCTGGTCTATTGTGAAACAAATCCCGGGCTAGAGCTCAGTCAAAAAATACTTATTTATATATTTTTGAACAATCAAATAATACAAGGTGACTGTTGACTGTTATCATTCCAGGTACAGCTTTGTGGATTGATAACCAGTACCAAACATATTACATATTAATAATCATTCCAGGTTTGTGGATTGATATGTTCAACTATTTTTCTACCGAAAATAAAATAAATATCAGAATACTCCAGTTTCTGTATTTGGTAAATAAATACTAGCTAAATAAGCTGTGAACAATTGCTGTGTAGATTTGTCTTGAAAAAAATCACCAACATTTTGGATAAATATTTTTAAAATCCACAAAGGATTGGGCAAAATAATCTCTAATTTAATTTACATTTAAGGTAATTTTTACATTAGCCTTAAGTGTATTATGACACTGTAAACATGAAAACTCAATAATATTATTTTTATTGTATTGTATAATAATTGTAAAAACCATTTTATGAATTGTAGTTTCAACAGTTAAAAGGCAAATATATTTTAAATGAAAGAGAGACAATGTTTATTAATGGATAAAATTAACGAACCAATCCAGTAGTCAGAATTGTCAAGGGTTGAAAATACTGAAATTTTTCAATAAGCTTTTGATGCAACTATTGAGATCACGAAACTCAATATAAAAGTTGTTTAACCTAATGCTTATAATTTAAAATTGTTTACATAGTGCATTTAGTACTCAAGCTGAACTGTTTCCTGTAGCTCCTAAAGGAATAAGATTGCAAATTTATGCCACAAAAAAAATTTAAAATTGCGTCTAAATTATCCCAAAAAGGTCAAACATTACGGGATGCTTTAAAAAACGTTTAAAGTTAGCCTCTATATTGGAAAGTTTCGTCTATACGTGACAATTTTTGAATTTATGTCGTTTGATGTATTTGAAAATGTGTTGAAATTCTCTTTTTAATGTTTTCTTGAAATATAATAGTTCGAGAGCTACCAATGGTGGCAATGTTATTTTTAAATTGGTGAGTCGGTAGCTCACTCGGGCGCGGGATGGATAATAGATTAAGGGAGTAGACAGTAGAGTAAGAGTAGAGTAGAGTAGACTAGAGAAGAGTAGAGTAGAGTAGGCTTGTCTACCCTTTTAACCAATGAATAAACTTCAAATCGACAACGACGTCATGGGTTTGGGTCCGGTTTTCTGTTGCTAAACTGTATCAGTCCAGCTCACCCTATTCAACCGGCTCGCCCCTTGCTTAGCTGGAAGCGATTAATGCACAGGTCCGAAGCCTATGTGTACGGACAATTGCATAGTTAATAGACACTACCAAAATCTTGTATGCAAAGTTTGGTTCAAGTGTTTAAATACGTTATGTTAAAACTGTTGTAAAAAAAGGTGCAGCTCATACAATAGGTACGTCACAGGGTAATACTTTACTGAGGAAAGTTACTAATACCTGTATCTTCTTCTTTTAAACAATTCTGTGGAGAACTACAGACAGGACAGAAACCTAACATAGCTGTATTTACTTACTGATTAGTTACATGGTTAAATTAGATGAGTATAAAGCGCATTTTATATTAAAAATTTTAAAACAAGCGTATTTACCATATTAATCCATTATAATTAATCCAAGAGATATAAATTATCGTTTACTTTCACTCGGAATATAATAAGGTTGTACAAAATTACTACCTAACGTATTGTAGTACTCCATAACTGCATAAAAAATTGTTTCTACAAAAAGTCTAAGACTTTGGAATTTGTTGAACATTTTATTTTTGTTTCTACGTACTTAAAATGTAAAGGCACCCTTATTTGATAATAGTTTACATAAAGGTGTATGGTTAACTCTTATGTTGAGTTTATGAATTAATATATCATGTTAATTACTCCAAGCTAAAGCTGTTTCAATATTTAGAGTTTAACCCATGAACAGTTGAAAACGTAAAAAAAAATAATTTTTACATTTCCAAACACTTTTAAAGAGGCATTATATTTCAATGAAAATATGTGTTATTTAGCATTATTTTTATTCTTACTATTGTTTACAAATTTAAGGTTTGGATTAGTACGATTCATCCAAAAATAATATGTATTATTGTAATGTAAAGCCCCTAGATAACTCCAATATTATAGTAACGTTTCTTATTTGTAGTAGGATAATTCGGAGACAGAAAGAGACAAACGCTTCTTTGTCCTATGTATAACTTTCACGCTGTGTTGCTCGGTCCCCCAACTGTCTTTGTCTCTCCCTCGCCACTCATTTAAGAGAAAGGGAGAGATAAGAGACCCAGATCTCAACTTTGCGCGTGGCGTAAAGGGACTTAGAACTTTCCTCAATGACCATTCAAACTTAGTTAAAGAACAGATATTGTTCTTTTCTGTACATTCTAAGCACTAACACGTGTCTACAAATGGATATATTAACATATATTAATATGTTATATTAATATATTAATTAGGAAGCTAACTTAAGGCCGGTAGCCAATTACAGAAAGCCTTTTTTTTAGGTTAGCGGCCTCTTTTAACCTTGCATTTGCCCGTCCACATAGACTAAGCGCCTGTGCGTGGATCGTTTACAGCAAAGCAAGGGGTGAGCCGGTACAGTACAAAGGTGAACTGTACTGATAAAATTTAGTGGCAGTGACCAGGATCCGAACCCACGACATCGCTGCCTTGGGCCTGAAGTCCACGACGCTACCGACTGAGCCACCGACTCACCAATACCTAGATACAAAAGTTACAACCAATATATATATACAAGCAACGCAGTCTTTGGTGGTGGTAGTCCTTGGAGACAGGGAGCGAAAATGAGTAGGCCTATACCTTATTGATTTGCCAAAACTAATTTCTTTGGAATGATCAAAAAATACATTAATGGTATTTTCGAATAACATGAGTATCAATACTCTTAGCTTAAAAATATATTATGAAATAATGTTTTGGCTGACTAAGTAACCACTTTAATGAGAATTATCAATGTAATACTATAATAAATGTTTATGCATTTTATTGAAAGTGTAAAATTTGAAAATGATTTTCATATATTTACATAGCGTAAATCTTTAAATTATATCAAATGAGTAATGAAGTCACATAGTTTGCAAAGTGAAAGAATCTTTGTTTTACACAGCAGAATCTAATTCACCTTTGGCAACCTGACGTTGTTTTATTAAAGCTTTGGACGTTGGTGATAATGACGTTGTTTGACGCGTGACCCTTCGTTGTTTTGTGAAACAAAAAACAAACTCAGTCACTCATGGAATTTGATTTAATTTGTGTCACATTTGTAAAAAAATTCAAAATGCAACTTTTTTTATAAACTAGCGTTTTTAATTCCTATCTTCTATACATGTATATACTTAATACAAGGTTTTTTTTTTGTTACATCCCTTTCCTAGGACAGCTGGAACTCAACAGTTTTAGGTTGAGGGCTCATTTTAAGGGCTAGGATCTAGTGGAGGGATTTATGGAGACTAGTAACGTTATATACATGATAGTAGTATTTATAATATTTATTTCTAGAGATTCCTTTCAATGATCCATTGTTGCTGAAAAA
Source organism: Macrosteles quadrilineatus (assembly GCF_028750875.1). NCBI lineage: Eukaryota > Metazoa > Arthropoda > Insecta > Hemiptera > Cicadellidae > Macrosteles > Macrosteles quadrilineatus. The sequence goes on along the minus strand of NW_026542595.1, from coordinate 165,228,426 downwards.
CTTGCTTTACAGTGGTTTAAATATTAGTTGTAATTGAAGAGCTGACACTTTGAATGTTTAACCACATTAAAATTGTAAGCAAGGTACAAAACAATTTTTGAAAACTTATTTTAAATAGGCTATTCTTTTGATATTGTGATCAAATAAAACGAATAAATACATTTATTTTAACATAAATCACTCTTAATAGTGTACATCTAGAACAATAAAGTTATTTTACGAATAGTAATTTGTCACATAATATTCGTCTTAAGCAAACATAATCCATGAACAGTAAAAGGGGTTTGCATTGTTCCGCTTGCGTCAGAAACTATTTTGAATCAGGGTTGAAACATAACCAGGGGTAGTTTGGATAAAAAACATATGTATGTTACAGTTAACTATATATTCTTTTAATAAAATGCATACTTAACTTATTATTGAATAGCTATCAATTATTAACGTACATCCATTTGTTCTTTAATTAAATGGAAGACAAGCAAATTCTTTGAAATTTATACTTCAATATATCAAACTAACAATTTAACCAATCATGTTTATTGAATTTATCCATAATCATACAGAAAGAATATATGTTGTAAGAAAGGGGATTAACCCCGTACCCACGGTGCTCATCTATGCAGACACTCTGTTCACATTACACTTAGTCGACCAGTTGGTGTGAACAGAGTTGAACAGTAGCATGAGCATCGATTTAAAAATTCCTTTCCCAGCTGATGTGAGCTAGGCGATGACCGGTAGGGCTGACTTCCAAGAAACATCGTTAACCTATAAGCCACACACCCTATCGGTAATCAGCCAATGAGAAGGGCTAATGAAGAAGATGGAGGGGTCAGGAGTCTCGGAGCTGAAGGACCTGGAGAGGACAATCGAGAAGATCACCACGGGCCACCGGACCAAGAAGATCAGGAGTTTGGGAATGCGTGTATCGGTGCGTGTGCTTCTGGGACAATTTACAGTATGTAAAAACTAAAGTACATAACTTAAGTTTTGTCAAACATACAAGTCATGTAATTTGTCAGTAACAAATTTTTTTATATTTTCAATTGATTTTCTTTTCTTGTAAATTTAACGTTGTAAATTTAATTTATCTTATTATTGTTGTGTTTTGCTTTTTCATTTGCTTAACTTTTGTTGTTTTCCTAAATTTAAATTTTGTTCATTACACGATGAGTGACACCCTTAAGCAGTCTTATGTCTCATTAACCTAACACCTCTTCACTAAGCTAAGCGTGTGTATCATTTTAGGAAACTTAAACTTAAAGTGAGGCATGGGACTCGCAATGTATAGAAACTTAATTAATATTTTAAGAATAAACAGCTGGATTATACGCTTTTGCGTATGATTTAAAAGCTCGTTAACCTAACCTACCTTATATAAATAGCGCATCACACGGATCCACTGCAGGTTGAATAATTGATTCAATTACAGATTTAACAGTCTGACGTAAGGGTAAAAGCAATTAGAGTTGATGCTTGTTTTAATTGCATTACACCTCTTCAAGCCTAGAATATATTACAAGAACTGCATAGAATCCTAATTGTAAGCTATAAAAGGACAATCATGTATTATTGAATTTTGGAACTATTGAATGTTTAATTACTTGTTATTATTAAGCAGCAACGCAAATAATAGCCATCTACGTTTTTCAAAATGTTTGTGACAATAATTTTTATATTGATAATTTAATGTTAAAAAAATAATGTACCACTCAAATATGTAAAGGTATGCCAAGAATAAAAACTGTTCCTATTGCTTTAAATTACACTAAAGTATTTACAACGCCAGCAATACAACCTGCATGTTCGTTGATATAATTTCAGCAATATTCTAACCATTAATACGTTCCGTAAGTAAACAGCTAAACTTTGGAAAATGGTTCTATGGTGCAAAATAAAGATAAAGTCAACAATGAAGCTTTGAAAGAAAATGGCTTCGTCGTCCACCATTTTGTATCTTTTACACATTTTTTTTTATTTTTGTATTGTTTCAAATTATCTTGATGAGAATTTAATGTAAATAACTAAATTATTTTCAGATGTTTTAAATTAAAATAGCTGCCATTTAAATTTTTTTACATTGACCAAATTATTTTCTTTTTAATACCTCTTTAATACATACTAAGTTTCATAATGATCGGTTCGAACAATCGAAAAGTGTTTATTGTTTACATAAAAATAAAAAAATGACGGATATTTGGTTAACAAAGGGATATTAAAAAAAAATCCTTGAATTTTTTTACGTTTTGCCATAAAACCATTTCCCTGAGTTTGGCTGTTTACTTACGTGATACCCTGATTATTTAAGAGGTTGTCAGCGTCTTTTAATCTTGCGTTTTCTGGCCAAATTGGCATTAGGTCTGTGAATAAAAGAAAAAAAAATTGATTACATTACAAGAAATAAGAGGACAAATAATATTTTGGCCTGGTTTTGGAAGAGAACTTGGTCCTAGAAGAGCTTCAGTCGAGAGATTTTGGCTCCATGGACTGAAACAGTACGAAACAACATGACCCTATAGGAGGAGTAAGTTCCGATTACATACCTGGTTTATCAACCTTTAATCGTAATTTTTGTGAAACATCACACAAAAAGCCTACGATATCGTACTTAAGCTAATCTGTAGTCAATATTACTGGCAACTGAGCAACCGAATCTCTTCAACTCTATGAAAACATTTCAACATGAAAGTGAAAACGTTACTTTAGGTTTTAGGGATATTGATATTTGGTTCGAGTTTAAAACTGTGCTTTAAATGTAAAACAATGTAGGCCTATCCTAGCTATGTTGTTAATAAATGTTTCCGCTTGTTTAAAAAATCGTTTATTACAGACCGTCGACACATATTTTCAACTTCTGAGCGTTTGCAGTGGTATATCACACCAGACCTTTTATCAACCTCATTCTGATACAACTAAATATTCAATTAGCAGATGAAAAGTAAATAAAATAGTTAAATAAAATAAAATAGTAAATAAAATAGTAAGTAAAATAGTTTATTACAGACCGTCGACACATATTTACAACTTCTGAGCCTTTGAAGTGGTATATCACACCAGACCTTTTATCAACCTCATTCTGATACAACTAAATATTCAATTAGCTGATGAAAAGTAATTATGGTGGCCTAGTCAAAAATTACTTGTATTTTTTCGTTTGTAATACTGATTTATTTAATAAACATTCAAAAAAGATCTTTAAGTTGCTTGTAATTTTTATGCTGCCTATTGTTGGGAAAATTATAACGAAATTGAAAACGATTGAAAGTTTTAAAGTTTATACATTCTTTTATTCTTACACTATATAGATTGAAATAATCTTTTTTCAGTTTAGTTGCAAAACATGTATAAAGACTACGTAGTTTTTTTTATATTTCACCTAGCGTGGTTGTAACAGAAATTTGCAATGCTGCACTTTGTTTATAGATACCAGTTTCAACGATAGCTTCCAACTTCATGTGAGTGATTGACATGTATGAAGTGCAATCTGCAATACGTCATTCGACTGTCAGCCTTAACAAGGGTTGCGCCACGTCAGTTCATATTGGGACGGTTTTATTTCAAAACAAATCTGTCAAATTGCTTACATTATTATACATAGTTACGTTTTAACATTAAGATACAATTACACTGAGATTTATTTTAATATATAATATTTATAGACATCATATGGTTAACTTTCTTAGACGATTGGACAAAGAAAAACAATTTTAATAATTACTGTTATACATTGTTGTATCTCATAAGTAACTATATATTAACACATTATTTAAACTCATTTTTTTATGAATATATTTCACACAAAGAAGGCCTACATTATAAATTAAAATTTTTCGAAAAAATAATATAATAAATATTATCTTCATGAAAACTATTTGGGTCATACGATATTTCGATTATGTTAACAAATTATCTAAAAACATATGAGTATCGAAATAACTAATATCCTTCGTTTTTTATACTGTAATATATTTGAAAAATTAAAACACGTGGAAAGGATATTTATTTATTTGTTTATTATTTACAACAGAACAGTTACAAAGAAAATTTATTATAGCGGGAATTTAAATCGTATATGAAACTATTTTGAACAAACAAAATGTATAGTTATGGCCATTCAAATTATTTTACAGAGAAGCTTTTGCTTTGTTGTGTAAATATTACGATGAATACACGAGGTGTGTTTGTGTCCTGCCCGTTTCCAATCGCCCAGGCAATATTTGTGAATTGGATGCAAACAATTCATCCAGCTTTTATATACTGTCTTGTTTTCAATTGGAACGAATAGAAAAAATGAGGCTAAATTACAACCTCGCACTTAGGTCAATAAATAATAATTAAAAACTTCATACGAAAATTTTAATTTTTTTTAGATGGGCATTTAATATTTATAACTTTTTTGTTCTTTTGAAAAACTTGCCCTTGTCCTCTCTTATTTTTATATTAAATACAAATAAACACTATACAATTACTAAAAACCTTTTAGCGGTAGAACGTTTAAGAAATTAAGGATCGAAATAAAATAACTAAGGAGTTGTTTGATACTAAAAATTATATAAAAAGTATGTACAGTTACAAATGAAAACGCTATTTTACTAGCGATTTTTATAGGGTTGACATAGAATGAGGAACAGCTTCATAATAACCAGGTCACAGTCTAATGCATCTCAGAGGAATTCCACTTATACACCTGAATGTTCCTTTGCTAAGACATACTATAGTGCTGTATATACTTTTATATTAACACTCTTGATTAAAACTGTCTTGTTCAAACTTCAGCCTAAGACATTTAAAATCAAAATTGAAAAACACTCTTCATTGAGCTTAATTTTTTACCTTCATTACAACACTGAAACTTTTTCAGAAATACGCGTTTCAACATTAAAACATGTTGAATTGGACTTTAGCTTATTATATTTTCGGTCTTTCGGATGTTTAGAGGGTAGCGTGGTGGTTTGTGATGATTAGTGATGTCGTGAGTTCGCGACGCTTGGTTGCTTCTTAAATTTAATCAGTGTATCTCTTATACCTTCACGAACAGTCCTGAACCTATAAGGAGAGACAAATTACGGGGTTTATAAGCCTACCCTCCTAGTGACCTATTGTATTGAAAGTACTTAAACAAATCTCTGCATGGATCACCCCTTGAGGTATTTTGTCACTTGAAGAATTGCATATATTTTTGGTCAAATGATTTTACACTAATAAATGCCGGAGGATTTTATGAAGCAACTTTAAAAGATTTAGTCTTTGTATAAAGATAATTTATTATCACGATAATAATTACAACGGATAAAAATTACAATGTCGTTGCCCAGAATTAATCATGTGCGTACGCGAGTTGTGGCCCCAGCGACGACAATACCGATCGGTCCTTACATGTAGTAATTATGTGTTCGTGATATGTGTTTTGTGTTAATGTTCAAGACGAAGCGATAGCGGATCACCTGATGATGTCACTGTGTTGACGAAACGCGTCGTATGACTACACCATTTTGGAACGTTAGAAGGTAACATTATATTATTATAATTTATTATTTCAAATGCAATAAATGAAGCGATTGTTTAAAGGTTTACCAACGTGAGGTGACGGATGTTCAAAATCCAAAATAATAACAACTAATTCTGAAATTTAATTAGTGAAACTAGAGCTAATTAAGTGCAGAGATGGTAACACCATGGTATAGTGTAACTATACCATGTTAGCTATACGTGTTAGCTATACATATTACAAGAAATAAAGACGAATTAAATCCTGTTCAAAACCTGGAGTTATTTAATTTCGTGATGAATAGTAATAATACTAGGTGTGTGGTCCCAGGTCCACAAATTGAGTGGAGGAAACAAATCGTAATTTTTTCGAATAAAAATTAATTTGAAAAATGTACAATAATATAGCAACTTAAGAAAACTGTTGATTATAAATACAATACTTCATAGTACGAGTACTTAGTAACCTTCATAGTACGAGTACTTAGTAACCATTTACCGTTTTTTATGCTAGTAAATTTCTCGATAAAAAATAACTCAAAAAGGAAGTCCTCCATAGTTCTCGATCTTAATACGAAGAAATTGTAATCCAAGGGGGAATATTGATTTTTCTAGGTCCACCACAGCCTATTATTATTAAAAAAACTACCAGACTGTATAGTGCTGTTCATTTTATTAGGCATGATATTATATTTTATTAAAATTGAAGGTTTCGCAGTTTAAATTTCAGTCCACAGTTCAGCTAAAATGACACATAGAGTTTTAAAGCGAGGGTGCCCAACCCTCCATTAAGTGAATATAGGCCAGATGGGGTATGTTGTGTGTGGGATATTTACTGTGGGGGTGGGAGAAACATAGGAGTTCTGCACAGCTGATTGGGTTTTTCCGTTACCCTCATAATAGTGATTAGTCTGTTATGTTACACATGCTGTTATGTTAAAATGTTCTGTACAAATGAGTCGACAAACATTAAATAAAGGGTAAGATAATTTGTAATTTGGCTGAAACGTTTAAAATTCTTTACACGTTCAAACATAATTGTTATAATCATTAGGTTTCCTCTAAACCCTCCATTATAATATAACAGAATTTTGTAGGGGTACTTTTTACGTGTAATTGCCATATCTAGCTATCAAGAAAATTATCTGCAGCATATCAGTACTGTAGTCTTTCCAAATAAGAAACTGCCACCCGTAATTAAACTTTATTATTAATAAATTAATAACGGCTTTCAGTTCAATTAAAGAACGCAAAGTTCTTTGATTCTTTATTTCCTAAAATCTTGCGAATATTTAGAATGTGACTTAAACGGTGAGTCTTCAATCATTTTATTGCAATTGCTTGTTTTTTTCCATTGCGGATTTGTAACTTGAATGTCTGGAACCACAAGGCAATTCCAGGGAGAGAGACGAGTGACCAATGATTGCCAGTTGTGATAAGATAAATAACTAATAAGTTACATTCAATTGCTTTTGCATCCATCGGGGCTGCATTGTATAGTGTCATTACCACCCCCCTTCCAAAAAGTATTATTTGCGTTTCTAAACGATTTAGAACTCCATGCTTAGCTATAAACTTGTTATAGGTAAAAGATATAGTTTTTCATTTTTAAACTATATTTTTAAATGAAAAGATATGTATATTTTCAAAATAATATAGCCCACACCAAATTAGTTAAATGCAGATGTTTCAATGAACAATGCAGATGTTTTTAACATAAATATGTCAATACTCCAAAAAATTATCTTTGCATGATTATTTCTTTATTTTTGAATGGCTTTAAACACGCTTTGAAAACAATTTAACTTAAAAATCAATCTGCACAAAACAACCTACTAGATAAAAATAATTTAAATGTATCAACTTTCCATCTAAATTTCTAACACGCTTCCTATTTAATCCCAACATATAAATAAAAATAGTATTCTTTAAATTAGCTTATAAAATGCCACCAAAGTAATATACACTTTTGGTAGACTAAAACACTTCAGAATGAACATTGTTATGAGTTTGAGTAAGGCAATTTAAACCAAATTAATTGTGTTATAATATAGCGTTACAGTATAAAATGAGTGTTATGAAACATATTGTATGAAATAAGGATAACAAGCGTCAATGTTTTGGGATATTAAATTTCATATTGAGTATACAAATATAACAAAGTTAATATGTTCATTGGGTTTATTATTGAATAATATTAAACTTGAGTATTATTTCGAAGAAAATTTAGTGTTAGGTAATAAACTAAACTATTGTATTTATCACATTTTCGTTAACATTGTTGTTACTAATTAAGGCTAATTATAGTAAAGTTCTTTCATTAAATTTAATAAAAACATATTAAGTGGTAAATTTGCTTTTAAAATGACACATGTTTAGCATTAGTTGGTAAGGTAAAAGGATATTGAAGCTATCAATACAAACTATTAAATTATATTAATAATGCGAATGCCAAAACCAATTAATAGTTAACGATATTTGATATCTTTAAAAACACTTTAAACAAAATGTTGAAGATAAATTGAGCAACATTTGTAATCAACGTGTTTGAGATCACCTTAGTTGTAAATACACTTCTACTTATGACATTTAAATGCTAAAGATATTTTTAGTACAAAGTGTAAAATACTCAAGAATGCACACAACCTCCGGCATTGGTTAATGTAAAAGAATTCAACTGAGAATAGAAGCAATTCTTAGAGTGACAAAATACCTCAAGGGGACGTTGTATGAAGTGTTTCGTTTAATTGTCCACAATAGAATGGCTTATGCTAAGAATGAGGTCATAATAAGTGTATATTTAACTTGAACGTCATGAGCTCTCATTGCGTTAATGTTAAAACTTTACTGAACATTTTGCATTGTTGAAATGTTGTAATAATTCAAACAAGAATGTTCAAAACAAAAATAAAATTGAAGCCTTGATTGAAATTTAAAATAAAATATAGTTTTAGTAATGCAAATCATGTTCTATCCAGTATATCTACAACGCATTTGTTACTTTTGACATGGGAAGAATCTAAAATACTATTGCGACACATTACAGTGTTTAGATATATTTTATTTACACGATGACATTGTCTCCCTAACATATTAAATTTTAATAGGAGATTTAAAATTAATTTGAGTTTTATTAATGTTAAAGTTTAAAGATTTTTATTAGTCCACTATAAAACTCTGTTCTGACATTTATTTGTTCTGAAAATATTTAAGATTACCAAAACTCGGAAAAGAACAAAACAAATTTCATACAGTATTTAACGTCTTTTTTTGGCCCCTTAGGTTTAATCCTACTTAAATCTAAAATTGTTGTTTCACATATGGCTAGGAGTGTAAATAGCTGTTTCTGGCAAACTCATAGAAGCGTTAGTGCTATTTCAACATTTCAGGTTAATTGTAAGTGGTAGACAAATTCCCTACTAGTAGCCACTAAACCAATATAAAAACATTCACAGAAGATTTTTACAATAGAACAAAATTTGAGTTAAGAATACTAACCTGGAAAAGTCCTAATTCCTGTGGTGTTGCTGGAAGTGGTGTTCATTTAATTTGGTGGTGAATGAATTTTAATAGTAAAAATGTTTTTCCTAAAACATTTTATGTTAGTTACGAACAATACTATTGTAGCACTGTGACTTTCAGGTGTATTTGTGACATTCCTCAGGGAAACATTACACTCTGTGACCTGGTTATTATGAAGCTGCTCTTTTTTTTTTATTGCAACTCTGTGAAAATATAGTTTTATTTTATGATCATGATTTTAAGCTAAATCTCTACAATTTTAAATAATTTGTTACTAAAGTTAAATCTGTTATGATGAAATTAAAGTTTTTTTTACGTCAAGCATTATAATCATAGTTATGTTACTAAATAAACATAGTTATGCTAACCTTTTTGTAGAGTACTTTTTATAAACCTTTACCTAGGGATTTATATTGATTCAACGTATTATCTAATATGTGGAGTAGTTACAAATAAAAGAGGATAATCGAGGGTTTTATACAAAAAAGGTTTATTTTACGAGAGAAAAATTGTAAATGTTTGTATAAAGGTGATTCGCGATGAATGAATGCAGCAATGGAGTTTACATATGCTCATATGAAGAGAATTACAGATAGAATGCTAGAGACAAATACAAATAATAATGAAACAAAAAGACAACTTGACTGAACATGCAGTCATGCACATCTTTTAGTACATTATTTTACTGTAATTCCATGCGCATGACTGTTGCCTATGTCTAAAGAGGAAATGTAAGGTTAAAAGAGGTTGTCAACCTATTTAACACTGAGAAAGTCGGGCTAGTGATAAACTATATGATACAATTAACATGTTTAGAGTTGGACTATACAGGGTGTTTCCGAATTGTCTGGACATATTTTGTGGACTTGTTCCCTGGGCTAAGACAAACATAAAACACCATATAAGTATGGGTCTAAAGTGCCTAGGTCCACCTGTCGGTATGTTTGTGATTTTTATAAATTATTTTATATCTTAGGCAGTTTTCAATATAGAGATATAAAATTTGGTATGAATGTGTAGTTTTGAAAGTAAAAAGAACTGTTAAAGTTTCGTTCCAATGTCTCAAGCTGTTTCAAAATGGCGGCCATTAAAAAACTTTAATGCCAAATTTCATGAAACCCGTAAATATTATGAAACTTCTTTACCTAACAAAAAAGATAGAGACCTTCATACAAATCGAATGAGACCTCGTTTGTTAATATCAGATGACAAACAACTGAGTTATAAGTTTTTTTTTACATTCCGTTACGCAATTTAGTAGTACTACCATACTTGAAAACATGGTAGTCCTATTATATTCCGTAACCGAATGTAGAAAAAAAAACTGATAACTCAATTATTATAATTCATCCGATTTTAACAAACAAGGCCGCCTCATTTGATTTGTATTAAAATTCTCTATATTTTCGGTAAAGTAAAAGATTTTCTTAATATTTACGGTTTTCATGAAATTTCACATTAGAGAATTTAAATGGCCGCCATATTGAAACTGCTTGAAATATTGGAACAGAATTTTCACAGTTCTTTTTACTTTCAGAATTACACATTTATACCACATTTTAAATCTCTTTCTTGAAAAATGTCCAAGATATAAAATAATTTATAGACATCATAAACATACCGACAGGCGGAAATCTAGACACCTTAGACCCATACTTATATGGTGTTTTATGTTTGTCATAGCCCAGGGAACAAGTCCACAAAATATGTCCAGACAATTTGGAAACCCCCTGTATATGGCCTAGTTTTACCTTTTCAATTTTCGTGTGTAAGGATCGATAACAACATTCTGCTTTCCGAGGAAAAGAGAGGTTTTAGCCTTTTGTTTTTTCCATACCATATATAGGTCGCTCCTGGCGTGATATGGGGATTAAAGGGCTCCTGAAGGGACAACATACAATGAATGCGTCAGACTAGTAAACAGCATAACCTATTTTAAGCAATTATAAATTAGATTGATAATACATTATTGATATTGCAGAGCTTAACGCTGGGATAACATGTGGTTTATAGAATGTAAAGCTTCGTTTGAAGAGGTTCAATGCAATTAAAACTAGCACTGGCACTAATTGCTTATACCCTTACGTCAGGCTGTTAAAGCTTTAATTGCATCAATTATACAACCTTTAGTGGATCCGAGCGATACTTTGGTCATTAATATAAGTTGGTTAGTGTTAACAAGCTTTTAACAGTATATTTGCTGATTGAACGTCACTAAGTTTAGCATTGAAATATTGAAGTTTGTTAATAAAGTTATATTTTGGTGTTAAATGTATGATTTTTAAATTATAAAATTGATGGCAACCTGAATCTTGTTTTGGGTATTCTTACCGATTCGATATAACCATTATAGGTACATTCATTTTTGGTAAATTGAGTTTAAATATCATTTGGCATCATACAAATGAAGGACGAATCCAAAGCTTTGAGTAGTGAAGTAAGTAGGATCTCTTAAAAATTAAACGTAGACAATTTGTTTTTATTTTAACAGCAACTATTTTAGTTATCAATATACATTTATATTATGCTAACATATATGCTTGCACTGCTATATGTAAAAACCGAAACAGTTTACCATATTATGTTAAATAACAGGCAAGGAAACAGAAATTAATTGCAACAAAAATTGCAATCATAATAATAAAAAAAGTGTTTAGAGTAAAAGATAAAAATAAAAATAATATCCGTAGTCTACAGGATTAACTTTCGTAATTTTAAACATTTTGACTATGACACAAACTAAATCAAATTCCATGAGTGACTAAATTTGTTTTTTGTTTTACAAAACAATGAAGGGTCACGCGTCAAACAACTTCATTATCACCAACGTCCAAAGCTTTAATAAAACAACGTCAGGTTGCCAAAGGTGAATTAGATTCTGCTGTGTAAAACAAAGATTCTTTCACCTTGCAAACAATGTGACTTCATTACTCAACCAAATTTAAATTACATTCATTTGATGTTTTAATTAAGTAAAATGTATTTATATTTTTAATGGGTTAGGCAAAATATTAGCTATGGTTTTAATAATAGTTTATACACTGTAAATATAAGTTAAGTATAAAACGCATGAAAATTACGTAGTAAGAGATTACTTGATAGTTTATTTGATTTTTTACTACCTGCACACCACCCATTACGTCTAAAAATAAAAATACTTAAATATATCATTATTTAAAATATTTTATAAATTGTTATTCTAACAGTTAAATTAAAAATATAAAAAATATCTTCAACGGAGTATCCAAACATTTGCTTTAAATAAGGTTCGAAGATTGTAAATATAGAAGCTATGTCCCCAAACTACCGACTAAAAAACCCCCTCATCTCCTAGGACAGTAGACTGGAACAGTTTGGCACATTACAGGCTAGTCCTGTTAAACTATGCTACTAG